>NC_059220.1:17531361-17902611 GCF_020615455.1 Coregonus clupeaformis
TGTAGTATATTAAAATTATGTCTTTGTTAATGGTTTTTCATGAAGAAATGGAAGGTTGATTATTGCTATCCAGAGGGGAAGGTTTTAGCGTGACGTCGCATATGACAAACAGGAAGTGGGTGGTAAGATACTGGGATTGAACAGTAGAGGGAGCTATTCAACTCTTGGAAGGCTATATAAAGGGGGGAGCGGTGACGAAGAGTTAGAATACAGCAAGATTTAATTGGGTCTGGTTCTCCGGACATTGTGTCTGTACTTACGCTGGAACCTCGTGGTTTGAATAAAGGCCTTTGAACACGATCCAGTCTAAGCAGACTCTTTTAATTGATGGTAACACCTACGATTGACGTATACTACATTTGGAGGCTCCGCTGAGAATATTGATTGCATCGTTGTTGGTCCCTTTCCTGGATTTGCGAGTTGACTACTGGCCACGCCCGCTCTAAAGGTGAGAGATTGCTCACAAAGAAATTTGGCCATTGGTTATCCCGCTGATTCATGAGAGGGCTTTGACGGGTGTTACAGTTAAAAGTACTTGGGTTATGGTCAATGTGGGGTGTTGTTGTCGATTGGGAGTCTGATAACAAATATTCTAAATTTGGTTGATGGGTAAATGGGGAATAATAGCATGTTTAGGACAATGGATTGGTAGAGAATAAAGGTTGGAAGATATCTGCATAATTAGGGCACCGGGGATCTGGAAAAGCCCTCGAATCGAGGCGGTTCTTTAGGAACGGGCCATAAAATCCTTGCAACGCGTTATGTGGTGGAAGGTTAATTCTGGGAATTATTAAGCTGGAGGAATTATATGTATGTTATATACTCATCGTATGGTTGACGAACTATAATGCTTGGGGTAACCTCTCTATGATTATCCAGAACTTACGGCAACACAAAGTTAGAAGGAGATATTATTGATAATCATGGACAATGATTGGGCCACGGTGCGGGGTGTTCATTTGTATAGCTAGTAGGCTGCAGTTAGCTGGAGGTTGGTGTTAATGCTGGATTGTTTCAGGACACGTGGTGCCTCGTGGCTAAGGCTTGATTGTATGGTTCGGCCCACGTGGTACATTGTGGCTAATGCTAATGCTAATGCTAACGGCTAAATGTGTGTTGTGTCACCATGTACTTCAGGCTAATGCTAATGCTAATGCTAACGGCTAAATGTGTGTTGTGTCACCATGTACTTCAGGCTAATGCTAACGGCTAACTGTTAATGCTAATTGTGTTGCATGCTACATGCTAACGGATATCCTTAGAGATTCCATTGCGATGGATTAAAGTCTCTTAAACTTGTCACTGTCTGTAAGTCAGGTTGTATGTTTTGTGAGCGCTGTTAAATGTTGTTTGACTAGGAGGGGGGCGAAAGGTACAGCTGGACTGGTATCCGTTTCGTGGAGGTGAAAATGTGGTTTTGATTGGATGTGCGCATGCGTGTGATTTTACAGGGCGAGTTACGACATGCGGTCGTGCTGAGCCTCCAAAACAAAATGGTGGCTTAAGGTCGGAGGTCTTTGGGGTTTCTTGTAGGTTTTTGCAGGGGTTTAATAGCTACCGAGAGGGAAGGTGGACATAAATCTTTTAAAAATCGTTAGAGTAACTGTTGTTTGAACGTTAAACTATTGGTTGAGATGTAGTACATTTATAAATTAAATATATGTTGACGAAGTATAATGCATTGAATTGGATGACGGATTAAAATGAAATTAACATGTTTTGGGCGATCTGTTTCTTCTTGAATTCAGGTTTTAAAATGTTCTGAGCGATTTGTTTGTTCCTGGGTTCAGTTTTGTAGCAAATATGAGTGGGGAATATTGAATGTAATAACTTGGTTAAGTGTATAAACTTTAAATGCTGGTCTGTACCGTTTTCTTCCCTTGTTATGAGGCTATAGAACGGAGCGAAGGAGAGAGAGGGGGGCTAACGTGTGCGTGACGTGACGTGACAAGGTGTGACGCGGGCAGAGGATCATTCAAAATCAGGCTAGTACTTTTTTGTCTACAAAATCTTTCCATAGGATGTTGGATGCAATGACACTCTCTTAGACGCTTGGCAACGGACTGATCAGTGAATAAAAGTTGCAGTTTTGGGTCTCTGTGCATTACTGGGCCTGACTGGGAGATTCGGTTGGAAAGCAGGTACTGACATTATTCTGTGATATTGAAATATTTGGGTTCATATTAAACAATGGTTTATATTGGTGTGGTATTGTTGTAGATTGGAAGTCTTTTATTTTGTGATATTAAAATACTTGGGTGCATATGGTTTTATTCTGTGATAGTAAAATACTTGGGTGCAGATTAAACAATGGAATTTATTGGGGTGATGGTGTTGTAGATTGGAATTCCATGTTGTTTGGATTGCTGTGGAAGTTGACTACTGGTATTCACTTTCCGGAGGGGTTAAGGTAAGTGGGTCCTAAATTGGTAAAATAGGGGTAGAAATAAAAATTGGTCTTAATTATTCATAATTATTCATGGTGGTTAATTAAAATTTTAATTGAATAATTCAATTGTTTTTAAGGGGGTTTATTTTTGATTAAAAGTTTAATATTCATATTTTAATTTTTAATTATTCATATTTTTAAAGTTTTAATATTCATATTTTAATTTTTTTAATTATTCATATTTTTCTCAATTTTATATTCATATTTTTTGAAAAATTTGAATTCAGATTTGTAAAATTTTTAATAGTCATATTTTTTTTTTAATTTTAATTTTTATTTAGTAATTTAGGGAAAAAAAAAAAAAAAAAAATATATATATTTTTTTGTTTGCTCTCTGGTTGTTTAGGTTATATTAATAATTAAAGGGGGAAGCCATAGGTTAAAATAAATAGTTCACAATAAAGGAACATAAAGAGGACTTACAATGGGGAGAAAGGATAGCAAGGCTATGAAAGTTATTACACCAGTTAATATAGTCGAACATAGTAATCCTTTAGTTAAGGGTATTGCGAGATTATCCGGCAAATGGAACAAACGTTGGCCCTGACATTGAACAACCCTGGCCAGAAGAAGGGACTCTTAATCCGGATGTTATCAACATCATGAAAGTACTTCTGTCAATTTACAAGGCAGATCAGAAGAAGGGAAAACAAAGGAACGACATAAAGAGAAGAGACAGAGGAGCTGGGTGTTCTTAAATTGTTTGAAGAGGAAGGACAAAAACTGATGAAAGATACCAAAGACAAGGGAAGCAAAGGTATGGAGAAAAAGCTAAAGGAAGAGACGTCGACAGAGAAACTGAGGGTAGAGGTCGGTATACCTTTCTCACATACGGATTCGCGAGAAGACCCCCACCGTATGAGAAGGAAGTTGAGCTTAGGGATGCTTATCCACAGCTTCCAAGAATCCTCCAACAGGGGGATTATTACATCAGAGATGAAGATGACCAAATGATAGAGAGAGGACAAGCAGAAACGACCGTAAAAATGCATCCAAGCACCAAAGGTGGAAAGAAAACGAGAAGTTTGAAAACTAAGGGTGGTATGAGGTTAAGTAGGATGGAATTGGAGAAGGACGATGATGATCAGAGTGATTTAGAGGGGATCATGGGTGGATATGATCCGGTCATCAAACGGAGGTTGGCCGAACGGAGAGAAGGGGTAAGGAAGGTTTGAAGAAGAAGGATACAAGATATTACAGTGCTGAGGAAGATTCGAAGAAGAAGGATACAATATATTCGAGTGCTGAGGGAAGCAAAGAT
The DNA here is from genome assembly GCF_020615455.1 of Coregonus clupeaformis. Classification (NCBI taxonomy): domain Eukaryota; kingdom Metazoa; phylum Chordata; class Actinopteri; order Salmoniformes; family Salmonidae; genus Coregonus; species Coregonus clupeaformis. Next base: position 17,535,072 of record NC_059220.1, read on the forward strand.
GAAGACAGCGATAAAGAGAAGACTGAAGGTGCTGCGTATTCGAAGGAGTTTCTCCGGCAAAGACTGTTGCAGAAGAAATAGATGAAGATATAGACCAATGCTTATCAGAACTGAAGAGTGCAAGGACTGCAGGAGAAGTAAGAGAGTTACAGGAAGAACTTCAGACGCTGACCATACGGAAGGAGAGACAGCTGAGAAGAGAATCTGGGAAAGATGAGACAAAATATGCATTAAGGTCAAGGAAAGATACCCCGAGCAAAATGGTACCAGTTATCATTCGAGGTCAAAACTTCTGAATATAAGCCGTTGCAAAATACCGATATGTCGAACATACTTCGAGAAGCTGCCTATTCTTCAGAATGGGGCCTATCCTTGATTTCGAAATTGGAGGAAATTACGGTGGGAACACAGTCTGCCATAGGAGACGTTAAGAGACTGTTGGCTAATCTCATTGGGATTCCGGATATGGAAGAAGTCTTCCAGAGGGCTGGACTCATGAGATATGTTGGGACGGCAGTGAACGATCCTGAATTGCTGGCTGCAAGTAGGAATCGTCTGTGGAGAGCATTGAAAGATACATTTCCAACGAATGTGCATCCTGATAATATTCTGATTGACCCACTAGGACAAAAAGAAAATCCGAGAGCCTATGTGTCAAGAGTTCATCAAGTATGGAGAAATATTACTGGAAATGATCCAGATGTGAGTCAAATTGAGCAGTCAATTTTGAGGGCTAAACTGCAAATGGGACTGCCCGCACCAGTAAGAAGCAAACTGGCAGAAGTAGTTGGACTTGGAAGCATGACAAGGGGGTCTATACAGATCACATAGCTCATCAAGTGGATCTGTATAGGAAGAAGGAACTCAACCAGAAAGAGCAGGACGAAGAAACTCTCCGGAAACTTAATCTGATACAACTGGGAGAATAAAAAGGAGAAGAAACAAGCTTTGGTTATGCAGAGTCCGTGTGCACCGAACCAACAAGCACTGCCACGCTTCAACCAGAACAGTTCCAACCGCAATTGTACCAGCGCCACCAATGGCGGCACCAGTTAATTCATACCCACAGCCAATTTCTGGGCAGACACAGAATTGGAGAGGAAGAGGAAGAGGTGCCAGTCTTCCCGCCGTCTCCAGATGTGTGTTATAATTGTGGACATGTTGGTCACTTTGCCCGTGAGTGTAATTGGTCAGGAGGAGACCTTAGAGGGAATTTCAGAGGAAGATACAGGGCCAGGCAAAATCATCTGGAGGACCCGGTGAACCCCTACAGGGGTCGGAGCCAGGATTCTAGAGGTGCCTAGATGATTCGAGGGGGGTGTCAGCTGGTAGCGTCAGGATCGGAAAGAGATCCAACAATTGAGGTGAAAATAAACAACCGACCATTGGAAGTAATGGCGGATAAGCGGAGCAGCGTTCACCTGTGTTCGACCTGAAGATGCTACACATCTCCCTATGTCCAATCAACTCGTTAGGACAATCGGATTTGAGGGAGTAAAACAGCTGATTCCTCTTACGGAACCAATTGAGCTCTGTTATAAAGATCACAAAATTAAAATACCCATACTGGTATCAGAACATACACCTGTTGCATTATTGGGAAGAGATGCCTTGTGTAAGTTGAACTGTACAATCAGATGTACACCAGACGGCTGTCTGATAGAAGTGCCAAAGGAAAAGGTTTACCAATTGTCGATGATGACGGAGATGGATTCGTCTTCAGTATTCTGGATTGGAAATCTCAGTGAAGATTTTATGAAACAGGCTAAGATATGGGAAAGATTTATTGTTGCAAATATGCCGGATGCAAAGCTTCCGGAATATCCATTCCATTGTACGCTCAAGTATTTCAAGAAGGCTGCTCAACCACACTCAGAGGAATGGTTGAGTCATCAACCGAAGAATGTTCAACTTAGCTCAAGTTGCATTATTTTAGGACCACAAGGAGCAGCTATGAAGATAAACACAGATGATTATCTGAATAAAGAATTTGATATTGAGAAGAGTGTGCCACATGTTACCTTGTTGGTTTCAGAAGGCTATGAGCAAAAGCAAATGGGAGAAATGATGACAGAAGCAGAGAAACTTACTTTCAGACCAACGAAAGAAAATTTGGCGATTTGGAGAAGTAAAGATCAACGATTTCTCAAAATAATGATTTCGGCTCAAGGACAAGGAGAGCCACAGGCTGTAGGAATGACACATGAATCTATTTGCAATATGAAGATTGATTCAGATCCTATGAAAGAGGATATGTTGCAACAAGTTCCAGAAGGATTGTGGTCTCAACATAGTACTGATATTGGACTTGTGAAATCAGCCCAACCTGTGAAGGTTGAACTTCGACCAGGAGCCAAACCTCCATGGAAAAATCAATATCCATTGACAGAGGAAGCAATCAAAGGGATTGAACCACAAATTGATGGACTTTCGACAGTAGGGGTTTTAAGGACAACAAAACACCCTCGGAGTAACACGCCTTTGTGGCCTGTAAAAAAACCAGATGGAAGTTATCGGGTAGCTCATGATTTGAGAGCAGTGAATGAGATAGTGATTGACTTTCCAGCAGACGTGCCAGATCCTCATACCTTGTTAGCTCAAGTTCCTCCAGATGCGACACATTTTACAGTACTGGACTTATGTGGAGCATTTTCAGTGTTCCACTTAGTGTAGAGAGTCAGGATTTATTTGGGTTCACCTATAAGGGACAGTGCTATGAGTACAATAGAATGCCACAGGGGTACCGGCATTCACCGCATATCTTCAATAAAGTATTGAAGGAAGATTTGGTAGGGATAGATCAGATATTGCAGAGCACTGTCATTCAGTACGTGGATGATATAATGGTTTGCTCACAAAATAAGGAAACATGTCATAGGGACTCAATTAAATTACTACAGGTATTGGCAGAAAAGGGACACAAGGTGTCACAGAAAAAGTTGCAATATTGTCAGGAGAAAGTTGTATATTTAGGTCAAAACATAACTCATGGCCACAGAAACATTTCGGACAAGCAGGTGGAAACTATTCGTAAGGCTCCAAAACCTAGAACAGTCAGAGAAATGATGACATTTCTGGGTATTGCTGGGTATTCCTCCGCTTGGGTAGAGGATTATACTAGTTTGATGGCCCCATTGAGGGCTATGGTGAGGGGTACTGAGAGTGGTCAACTCCATAGCAATCTTTCTTGGACACAGGAAGGCCATGTGGCATTTGAAACTATCAAACAGAGGTTGCAGGAGGCACCTGCACTTGCACTACCAGATTATTCAAAGAACTTTTTGTTATATGTGTCTACTTCTACTGGAGGGTAGATATGCATGCGCGGTTCTTTGTCAACCGACAGGCATGGGGACGAATCCTCAGCCTATTTCCTACTACTCTACTGCTTATTCAGAGGTAGAACTAGGGTTACCACTGTGCTACAGAGCAATGGTGGGGGTATATTCCATGTATGACAAAGCATCATCGGTCACGATGGGCTACCCCGTGACAATTCTTACCCATCATAGTCTCAGAAATCTTTTTGAACTATGGGAAGTATACATTGACAATGCCCTAGGCTCAGAGACTATCATAGACTCTTAGAGCAGGAGGATGTCACCCTTGTGAGATGTGATACAATAAATCCAGCCGAGAGTTTACCAACTTCCGAGGATGGTGAGCCACATGATTGTGTCCAAGAGGCAGAGAGATATTCGAGGCTTCGATCAGATTTACAAGCCTTTCCATTACGTGAGGCAGACCTTGAGTATTGGACTGATGGGTCTTGCTATCGGGTGGGGGATAGATTATGTGCTGGTTATGCAGTAGTTAGAGGCAGAGGGACGGGATTTGTTGTTGAAAAGGCTGAAGTAATACCACAGCCTGCGTCTGCACAACTTGCTGAACTTGTGGGGCTAACAGAAGCATGTTTGTTAGCGGAAGGTAAGCGAGTAACCATATACACTGATTCAGCATATGCACATAGTGTATGTCATTTGTTTGGGGCGGTATGGAAAGGTCGAGGGTTCAAGAAATCGGATGGTTCTCCGATACAGCATCATGCACAAATCATGAAATTGTTGCATGCTATGATGAAACCTACAGAGATAGCGATAGCTAAGTGTGCAGCTCACAAGACAGATATGTCAAGAGTGACACAAGGGAACAAAGCTGCTGATGAAGCTGCAAAAGCCGTCGCAGGAGCGGATAAATTGGGGAAAGTTTTTCTGGTCACTCATGTAGTGGACTTGGAAGACAAAATTACGCTTCGAGATGTAATTTTGATGCAAGAAGCCGCTTCTATGATCGACAAACAGCTATGGCTAGACCGAGGAGCGGTCAAAGATGCTACTGGTCTGTGGAGAAACCATGAGGGGTTGATAGTAGCGCCTCTAGACCTTCTAGGTCTGATGATTCAGGAAGCACATGGTTTAGCTCATGTTGCGAGGGGGGAGGTTCACAGAAAGATCACAAAGGAATATGGTTTTTGGGCTCCATATTTGTTTGAACAAATTGATTATTTGATAGGAAGATGCACTATCTGTCTTAAAAATAATGTTTGAAGAGGGATACCTGTTCATCCAGGTTACATTCCTACACCCAGGGGTCCTATGCGTGAGTTGGTCATTGACTTTGTTGATATGATAAAACCAGTTGATGGGAAAAGATACATGTTGGTGGTGGTAGATAGATTTTCACGATGGACGGAAGCTTGTCCAACCAAAGCGTAAGGATGCTCAGTCAGTTGCCAAGTTCTTATGTAAAGAGGTCATAAGCAGGTGGGGATTACCCGATCGAATATCCTCGGACAATGGAAGAGAATTTGTGGATAAAACAGTAAAATTGATGTTGCAAAAATTGGGAATTAAGCAACGTCTTGGAGCAGTTTATCACCCACAAAGTCAGGGGATGTGTGAAAGAATGAACGGTGTCTTGAAAAATCGCATTGTGAAGATTTGTCAACATACAGGTCTAAACTGGATAGCGAGCGCTTCCTTTAGCACTAATGGTGTGTCGCTCAAGTGAGCCTACGTGATTTACGTATGACACCCCATGAGTTGTTAACAGGAAGGAGGATGCCAACGCCTTGTTTACGAACCAGTGGAAAGGGTCCAAGCTTGGCCCTGTTGGAAGATGAAATGAGAGCGTACGTTACATATATGGCCAATTTTCACAAAAAGTTGTCCACATATGTTTCTGACAGGCAAAGACAAGAAGAGGTGCAGAAGGCGCCTGAGGAGGATAGGAGGAATACAGTACAACCGGGAGACAAAGTATTCGTAAAGGTATTCAGAAGGAAGTGGTATAACGAACGTCGTGAAGGACCATTTGAAGTGGTTCGTAGTACTGGAACAGCTGTCCAGGTTAAGGGGTCTCCTACGTGGTATCATTTGTCACATTGTGTTAAAGCACCTCCAGAAGAGGGGCCACGTGCAGAGAGAGAGGATGGAGATAGGGGAGAACAGGAAGAGGGAGAGATTGTCAGTGTTGGGGTTAACGTTGATACTGGTGACACTTCTGATGATGCCAGAGATGACTATGCAGGGGATGGAAAGGACAGGGGATTTGGGGAAATTGATTTTCAATACGTCCCAGAAGCAACAGGGAATATTTCAATGGGATGTGAAGCAGCAAAGACCACCAAGGGCAACTCTGTTACAGGAGAAGTTAGTGATTCAGTTGGACAAAGTAGGCCTAGACCAGTTAGGAGAAAAGTCAGACCAAAACGTTACGAAAACTAGGAATGAAGTAACAACAATAACACCAACACGTCAGTCTGTTAGAACAACAGTGGGAAGCAATTTAACTCTTTCAACATTGACAGTTGGTAAAGCTATAAATATAGCGCATTCGATTACAAGGGATCCAATAGTGTCAGCCCCAATGTTAGAACAAAAGACATTAACTAAATCAACTACTTTAATGGTGACTTTGGAAGGATTTGGGGTACACGGCAATAACAAATGTAGGAGGTATGATACCGACACTAACAACTTTTCTAAAAATAAATGATGTAAAAGAAATGACTCAGCAAATAGTGGTAGAGAACAATATAGGTTCATCTGAAATAGTACAGGATAATATAATGGAAGTACAGGAGGATTTCTTGGGCTTCAACTTAACATCAGAAGATACATCTGATCAATATCGCTCAGTAGGGAAAAGAGACGCTAAATGGAAAGCATTTGGATTTGATTCGGCTGTTTTGAAAATTAAAGATCAATGGGCGGGGAGAAATCTTTGGTTTCAGCAGATAACTCATGCTGTAAGATCAGTGAGGAATCTTGAGGGTCCATGTCTGTTGAGGATTCCAGCACCAGAGACGTGGGGTTCAATTTTACAGACGGTCGCGCAACCATTGTCGGGTGGGTGTCAGGCCTATGCGTTGAGATGGTTGTTGTATCATCAACGAGCATTAACAGATAAAGACATGTTGTTGTCACAACATTTGTATAGGCCTAGGTATAAGTGTTCTTGGTTAAGTGAATTTCCCTATGTGAATATGTTGGATGGTAAAGAAAGTCAGGTGACAATGATCCCTGAAGCATTTGAGGTGAGAGGAGTGAGGGCTAAAAGTTGTTTTTGTTCTAATAATACAGAGGAAGTAAATGGTATGTTCATGGGAATATCAGATTGTGATAGTTATTTGATGACTTTGGGTAAAAATGGACAAAAGGTTAAAGTTGATCAATATAATGTAACTTTTTATGCACCAGGTAGTAAGGAGGGCAGGACTTTACTAGTGAGAGATCAATTTGTCATTATGAATGTAACTATTGGGAATTTTAGAGATATTTGGTGGGTTTGTGGGGATAAAGCCTATATATTCTTACCTTATGGATGGAAAGGATGTTGTTACATGTCAACGTTAAAGCTTCCATATGAGGTGTTTACAATTAGAAGAGGAGTCGCACCGACCACAGATCAATCTGAAATTACTGTTGAAAATAGGGTTAAAAGAGACATGGCTAAATTTACTAATCTTGAAGCCTACCATTGGAGAATAAGTCTGGGAGAGAAGTGGGGACTTGGTCTTTTTCCATGGTATGGTGTAACATTTTTAGCAGATCATATTGATAATATTACATATACGTTGCAGGGCTTTGCGAATGAAACAATAAGAGGTTTAACCTTCTGTCAAATGCTCAAAGAAGTCACAGACTGACGTTGTTGAAACATGACATGGCTCTTGATTATATTTTGGCAAGACAAGGTGGCTTATGTTTGGCTATGAATCTGACGGGGATGATTGTTATACTTTGATCCCAGATAGTTCCGATAATATCACAAGTGTTATAGATGCTTTGAAGAATATCAGGGATGCATTTGGAAGATCTGAGAAAGCTGGATGGTCAGCGAAGTCTTGGTTGCAAGATCAGTTAGGCCCAATAGGAGCAGTGATGGTTCAGATTTTAATCGCAGCTCTGATAGCGCTGTGTGTGATGTTTTGCTTTTGTACTTTGTTACTGACCTTTGCAAAAGCTATGATATTAAGATGGGTTGGAGTTGTGATGCCTGGAGACAACACTCAGATGCCGTTGTTGATTGTTCCTGATCTGGACGAAGATGGACGAGGGGGTCTAGATGGACTACTGATGGATAGATATCCTTTTTGATTATTTGATCATTTTACAATTTTTTTTTTCAATATTAGTGTGATTTTTAGTATGATTTATGAATCAAGGGGGGAATGGGTTTATGTGATTCATGCATCATTTATATATCAGGTTTATAGTCTTAGTGGATAGTGAGGTTTAATTTGAAAGTGTTTTTTTGGAAAAGATACTGTTTGGTCTTTTTCTTTTTCTTCCAGAGGCATTTGGGAGAACATGTGGAGATTGGAATACTTAAACAAAGACAATATGAAGGGACAATATGACTGGAGGAGATGAAACAAGGAGGGTGTGGCCGATTCCATCATTAACAAGTCCATTGGAAGTCGAGACTACGGAGGAGATGAAGTGTAGTGGACTACATTCCAGTGTCTGCAATGAAATATAGACATATTTGATGTGTAATACATAATTGTGTCATATTCTTAGGTATTGATTTTAGTAGAATGATGTTTGATGTTATTGAATGCAGATGAGGATCTTAGATGCTTTTGTTTATTTCGATGGGGTTTAGGGACAGAAGGTCTAGGAAGGGAGAGATTCATTGTACGATTCGATGGGTTGACCAGCCGTACAATGGATATTTATGGATAGGATTTTGTTTACATGGGTATTTAATTACATCATAGTTTCAAATGCATTTACATGGTTAATGAGGTTATCTGGAGTACCGACGGTGGTTGCCTGGGGCAGAGGGACCGTGAGAGAATTTTACTGTCTTGATTGATGGATGGATATCTGAAAAGATGGCTGCCAGACAGTTTTTCGCTCTTACACTCCATAGAGATTTCTTCATATGTCATAGTAATGTATTCATACTTCATAAACAGTTATTTCATAGAAAGGTATTTACACTCTAGAGAAGAATGTGTTTGGTTTAAGGTTAAAGATACTCAATAAGATAAATTGTTACTGGTCATAATCCTATTGTTGTCGAGACTTTTTAGTTTTGTCTCGAAGGGGGAATATGTAGTATATTAAAATTATGTCTTTGTTAATGGTTTTTCATGAAGAAATGGAAGGTTGATTATTGCTATCCAGAGGGAAGGTTTTAGCGTGACGTCACATATGACAAACAGGAAGTGGGTGGTAAGATACTGGGATTGAACAGTAGAGGAGCTATTCAACTCTTGGAAGGCTATATAAAGGGGGGAGCGGTGACGAAGAGTTAGAATACAGCAAGATTTAATTGGGTCTGGTTCTCCGGACATTGTGTGTCTGTACTTACGGCTGGAACCTCGTGGTTTGAATAAAGGCCTTTGAACACGATCCAGTCTAAGCAGACTCTTTTAATTGATGGTAACACCTACGATTGACGTATACTACAGTGCATATTTGAATGGCAGTGTGTTCATTGTGAAAACAAGAGATTTTCTGCATGAAAATTGTGCCAAATGCAAAGATTTGTGTGTAGTGTTTTGAAAAAGGTGTGTTGTAGAACTGCAATTTGAGTGTAAAGCAGGAATTGTGCTTGTAGTTTAGCAGAATTGGTTCAGGGGGTTGGTGCATGAGTTACATGTTGTGGTCATTGTGTCTCAAGTACCAGTATTTGTGTGTAAACAATTGAGAAAAACTGTAATGTGTCAGTGTAAAACATAAATGGGGGTTGTTGTTGTCACGGATTCTGCCGAGACTGCTCCTCCTCCTGGTTCGGGCAGGCTTCGGCGTTCGCCGTCCCCGGAGTACTAGCTGCCACCGCTCTATGTTTCGTAGTGTGATTGCTTTTGTCTGTCTTTTACACCTGTGTCCATTTGTGTGTTGATTACTTGTCTTATAAGTTCCTTGTTTTGCATTAGTCTGATTGTGTGTTGTTATTTTCTGCCTGTCGTGCAGAGCTGCGTGTCTGCACTCTGTCTATGTTTGGGATTATTGTTTACGCGTGTTTGCGTAATTGCCTCGCCTCCGTCTGTTTACGAGGTCGTGTTTTGTTTGTTGCTCTTTGGACTATTAAAGTATTTTGGACATATCCTCTGTGTCCTGCGCCTGACTCCTCCACCACATCCACATCGGAACTACTGACAGAACAACACACCAAAACTATGGAGTCAGCAGGAACAGCGGCGGCACCCGAATCCCTGGAAGACCGGATCAGCTACCAAGACACCATGATCCGGCAACTTGGGGCCGCCATGGACGAGGTGTCCAACACTCTGCGCCGGTTGGTGACTCGAGAGGTGCCCACGCACTCTTACACCATCCCATCACCAACGGCCAGTCCTCCTCTCTCAGCACCGGAACCCAGTGGCATTCGGCTCTCGCTCCCGAGGGCATATGACGGTTCTGTAGCCGGGTGTCAGGGATTCCTCCTGCAGGTGGAACTCTACCTGGCCACCATACACCCGGCGCCCTCGGGATACGAGAGCGTCTCCGCCCTCATCTCCTGTCTATCCGGCAAGGCGTTGGAGTGGGCCAACGCCGAATGGAGGGGAATAGACGCCGCTACCATCACCTACGCGGAGTTCTCCCGCCGCTTCAGGGCTGTCTTCGATCATCCACCTGAGGGGAAAGTGGCGGGAGAGCGTCTGTTCCACCTCCGACAGGGGAAGAGGAGCGCACAGGAGTTCGCACTGGAGTTCTGGAGGACACACCGCGGCCAGGTGCTGGGGAGGGTCTCCTGGGAGAGGGGACAACAGGTCACGCACTGGGGAGTCATTTCAGGTGAGTAGGCGCCCCACTTACCCAGAGCTTTCTGTTGGTCACATGAGTATTCCTGTGAGATTTCCACAGGTGGCACCTCATTCCCAGCATAAGGCGCTAGTAGATTCAGGCTCAGCTGGGAACTTTATTGATCGGGCATTTTGTTGTAGGTTAGGAATTCCCCTTCGGCCGGTAGAAGCTCCATTTCCTGTCCACGCCTTAGACAGCCGGCCGTTGGGGTCGGGCCTGATCAGGGAGGTCACAGCACCACTGACGATGACGACGCAGGGGGGGTCATGAGGAGATCATTCAGTTTTATTTGATTGACTCTCCTGCGTACCCCGTGGTGTTGGGGCTTCCCTGGTTAAGCACCCATGATCCTACCATTGCGTGGCAACAGAGGGCTCTTATGGAGTGGTCTGCCCAGTGTGTAGGGAGATGTCTAGGTGTTTCCGTAGGGGCGACCTCGGTAGAGAGTCCGAACCAAGTGCCCGCACTGCGCATTCCCCCTGAGTATGAGGACTTAGCACTTGTGTTCAGCAAATCGAGGGCAACACGGCTACCTCCTCATAGACAGGGGGACTGTGCGATAAATCTCCAAACAGGAGCGGCTCTTCCACGGAGTCGTGTGTATCCCCCTGTCTCAAGAGGAGACAGCGGCTATGGAGACTTACATAGCCGAGTCCTTGGCACAGGGATACATACGGTCCTCCACTTCCCCGGTTTCCTCGAGTTTCTTCTTTGTGAAAAGAAGGACGGGGGATTGCGCCCGTGTATTGATTACCGTAGTCTCAATCAGATCACAGTTAAGTACAGTTACCCACTTCCACTGATTGCGACTATGACGGAATCGTTACGCGGAGCGCAGTTCTTCACAAAGTTGGATCTCAGGAGCGCGTACAATCTGGTGCGCATTAGGGAGGGGGATGAATGGAAAACAGCATTTAGCACCACCTCGGGTCATTACGAGTATCTCGTCATGCCATACGGGTTAATGAATGCTCCTTCAGTCTTCCAATCCTTTGTTGACAAGATTTTCCGGGACATGCATGGGCAGGGTGTAGTAGTGTACATCGACGACATCCTAGTGTACTCTTCTACACGAGCCGAGCATGTAGCCCTGGTGCGCCGAGTGTTGAGAAGACTGTTGGAACATGACTTGTATGTCAAGGCAGAGAAATGCCTGTTCTTCCAGGAGTCCGTCTCCTTTTTGGGTTATCGGTTGTCCGCGTCTGGTGTGGAGATAGAGGTAGACCGTGTATCAGCCGTGCGTAATTGGCAAACTCCAACCACTGTAAAAGAGGTGCAGCAGTTCTTGGGTTTTGCTAATTACTACCGGAGGTTTATTCAGGGTTTTGGACAAGTTGCAGCTCCCATTACGTCCCTGCTAAAGGGGGGTCCGGTTCGTTTGCAGTGGTCGGCTGAGGCGGACAGGGCATTTGTCAAACTGAAGAACCTGTTCACCTCGGCCCCGGTGCTGGCGCATCCGGATCTCTCTTTACCATTCCAAGTAGAGGTAGACGCGTCCGAGACCGGTATTGGGGCAGTCCTGTCACAACGGTCCGGCACGCCACCTAAACTCCGCCCCTGTGCGTTCTACTCCAAGAAGCTCAGCTCGGCGGAGCACAACTATGACGTTGGGGACAGGGAGCTGTTAGCCGTAGTCCAGGCCCTAAAGGTGTGGAGGCATTGGCTTGAGGGGGCTCAACACCCTTTCCTCATTCTGACTGATCACCGTAACCTGGAGTACATCCGGACAGCTAGGAGATTGAACCCTCGTCAGGCTAGGTGGAACATGTTCCTAACCCGGTTTGTTTTTAAGATCACATACATCCCAGGGTCCCAGAATGGTAAGGCAGACGCCCTGTCCCGGCGGTATGACACAGAGGAGAGGTCCAACGAGCCTACTTCCATACTGCCGGAGTCTTGTTTGGTGGCTCCGGTGGTATGGGAGGTCGATGCGGAAATCGAGCGGGCACTGCGTACCGACCCTACTACCCCTGAGTGTCCTGTGGGGCGGACGTACGTTCTGCTCGAGGTTCGTGATCGTCTTATTTATTGGGCTCATACATCACCCTCCTCTGGACATCCAGGTATTGGCCGGACCGTGCACTGTCTTAGCATGAAATACTGGTGGCCAACGTTAGCTAAGGATGTGAGGGTTTATGTCTCCTCCTGCTCGGTGTGTGCCCAGTGTAAGGCGCCTAGACATTTGCCCAGGGGTAAGTTACATCCCCTGCCCGTTCCACAACGACCATGATCCCACCTATCGGTGGATTTTGTAACCGACCTACCCCCCTCCCAGGGGAATACCACCATTTTGGTCGTTGTGGATCGGTTTTCCAAGGCCTGTCGTCTCCTTCCAATGCCGGGTCTCCCTACTGCCCTACAAACCGCTGAGGCCCTATTTACCCATGTGTTCCGGCACTATGGGGTCCCCGAGGATATTGTGTCTGACCGAGGTCCCCAGTTCACCTCCAGAGTTTGGGGGCGTTCATGGAACGATTGGGGGTCTCGGTAAGCCTTACCTCGGGGTACCACCCAGAGAGCAATGGGCAGGTGGAACGTGTCAACCAGGATGTGGGTAGGTTTTTGAGGTCCTATTGCCGGGACCGGCTGGAGGAGTGGTCTAGGTTCATCCCCTGGGCAGAGATAGCCCAGAACTCTCTCCGCCACTCCTCCACCAATTTAACACCTTTCCAGTGTGTTTTAGGTTATCAGCCGGTCCTGGCACCATGGCACGAGAGCCAGATCGAGGCCCCTGCGGTGGGACGAGTGGATTCGGCGCTCGGAGGAGACGTGGGACGCTGCCCATGTCCATCTGCAGCGTGCCATCCGTCAACAAAAGGCGAGCGCCGATCGCCACCGCAGTGAGGGACCGGTGTACGCACCGGGAGATCGAGTCTGGCTCTCGACTCGAAACCTGCCCCTCCGCCTGCCCTGCCGGGAAGCTGGGTCGGCGGTTTGTGAGGGCCCTTCAAAGTCCTGAGAAGATTGAACGAGGTGTGTTACAGGTTACAACTGCCTATAGAGTACAAGAATATTAACCCCTCGTTCCATGTGTCTCTTCTCAGGCCGGTGGTAGCTGGCCCACTCCAAGAAGATGAGATAGGAGAGACCCCTCCGCCCCCTTTGGACATCGAGGGGGCCCCGGCGTACAGGGTCCGGACCATCTTGGACTCGAGGCGCCGGATGAGTGGTCTCCAGTATCTCGTGGAGTGGGAGGGGTACGGTCCGGAGGAACGGTGCTGGGTGCCCAGGAGGGACATCCTCGATCCATCCCTCCTGACTGAGTTCCACCGTGGGCATCCCACGCGTCCAGGTCCGCGTCCTCCTGGCCGTCCCCGAGTCAAGGGGGGGGTACTGTCACGGATTCTGCCGAGACTGCTCCTCCTCCTGGTTCGGGCAGGCTTCGGCGTTCGCCGTCCCCGGAGTACTAGCTGCCACCGCTCTATGTTTCGTAGTGTGATTGCTTTTGTCTGTCTTTTACACCTGTGTCCATTTGTGTGTTGATTACTTGTCTTATAAGTTCCTTGTTTTGCATTAGTCTGATTGTGTGTTGTTATTTTCTGCCTGTCTTGCAGAGCTGCGTGTCTGCACTCTGTCTATGTTTGGGATTATTGTTTACGCGTGTTTGCGTAATTGCCTCGCCTCCGTCTGTTTACGAGGTCGTGTTTTGTTTGTTGCTCTTTGGACTATTAAAGTCTTTTGGACGTATCCTCTGTGTCCTGCGCCTGACTCCTCCACCACATCCACATCGGAACTATTGACAGTTGTAGTTGATGGTTTGTGTGCATCCATCTCCTCTACTGCCCCACTAAGACAGTACTTATGAACATATTAGGGGGATGAGATCGCCTCAAAAGTCCAGAAAGGAGCAATCTGTGATTGGTACATCCATTTTTGGACTTTTAAATTAAGGATATATACCCATTGATTCTTGAAGAATATAACTTACTGTATATATGCCTCATTAGCTTAGTTCAACTGTTGTACCCCATTAAAAACACATAGAAGCTTGTAATGCAATATAAGCTTGTATAATATACGCTAAATGTAATTGTAAACAAACACTGTATAGTCTTAAAACATCATTGATGGTCAGTCCTTGAATCCATAGCTCTGTCCATGAATTTGAGAGTGGTTTCATCCCTCAGCTGTTTACCAAAACCTCTCAGTTTTTGTACCAACTGCAGATTACCCCTTTAAGCAGCTAGAATAGATGCTCAATTGCACTGATATGAATGTGTCAGTTTGAGTGGATGTTGAACCCCAGGGCACAGAGGATGGCTGGAATTACTGGGCCTGTGTCCGAAATGGCACCTTATATAGCACATTACTTTTGACAAGGGATAGGGTTCTGGTCAAAAGTAGTGCACTTTATAGGGAACAGGGTGCCATTGAGGATGCAGTCTAGGGCTCTATTACAGATGGCTGGAATTACACTAGCTCTAATTAGAGTCAGGACCCCATGCAGGTTAATCAGCTATCAGCTACACGGTGCACTTAATCTTCATATGAAACTGAATTAATCAGGAAATATCCTCATATCCTAATACCTCTAGTCCTGTCTGGCTGTGTGTTCACTCCCATTCACTCAAATTACAACCAAATCCCCCATACCCCTCCAGGACATTGGGAGTAGCAGACTTCAATTCAAATAGTATTACAAAAAACGTTAAGGATTTGCTCTAGCCTGCCTGAAGGGCCAGAGAGACGGGGCTTGCAGTTTAGCGACTATTCTATTGTTCTATTGAGCTAGGTATTCTCCATCAAGCACAGGTAATGTATTCAAAATGATTTCAAATAATATTTGAACCCACAGGAAAACAGTCCCTGGGAGATAGAAAGACTGATTTACAGAGTGGAAAGTTTATTACGCGTCATATTGCCCTGTCTAATCATCCCAAATTAAAAGAATTTGCCCTGAACATCAGCTTTTCTCCCCCGTCTGGGAAAGAGAATGCACTCTGATAGGAGAGGATAGGAGGAGGAGAGGAGAGAGGAGGAGGAGAGAGGAGGAGGAGAGAGGAGGGGGAGAGAGGAGGAGGAAAGAGGAGGTGAGAGAGGAGGAGGAGAGAGGAGGGGGAGAAAAGGAGGAGGAGAGAGGAGGGGGAGAGAGGAGGAGGAGAGAGGAGGAGGTGAGAGGAGGAGGAGAGAGGAGGGGGAGAAAAGGAGGAGAGAAGGAGGGGAAGGAGGGAATTATCATGCACACATGGTTCTATGTCTGTCTTCTTGACTTCCTCTCCTGCAGGCAGCAATCACTGTCATCATCTTTCCCTTGTGGCTGTGTGTGTGTGTGTGTGTGTGTGTGTGTGTGTGTGTGTGTGTGTGTGTGTGTGTGTGTGTGTGTGTGTGTGTGTGTGTGTGTGTGTGTGTGTGTGTGTGTGTGTGTGTGTGTGTGTGTG
Organism: Coregonus clupeaformis; assembly: GCF_020615455.1. Lineage (NCBI taxonomy): Eukaryota > Metazoa > Chordata > Actinopteri > Salmoniformes > Salmonidae > Coregonus > Coregonus clupeaformis. Next base: position 17,550,715 of record NC_059220.1, read on the forward strand.
TGTGTGTGCATGCACGTGCTATCGCTCCCCATCTTTATGTGTTTTGGAGCCGAGCCCAATGATCCCTACCTGTCTAAAAACCCAGTCTGTCTGTCGTATTCACAGTCATTACAACAGTCAAATCAACCTCTCAGGCTAATTTCTGAGTGTCGTTAATATAGAGTGACTTAAAAGCCTGTACTGCTCCAGGACTAAGAGTATTTAAAGCTACTGAGCAGCGCAGCACATTTGATATATCCATTAATCTCTCAGTGCTGTTGTGTAAGGCTGTCTGTAAGGTTGGGTTTGAACTCTCCCCAGACACGTGTGTGTGTGTGTTTTTGGTTTTACTATCCTTGTGGGGACCAGAAGTTTTCACAAGGATAGTAAAACAAGGGAAATTGGGAACATTTCACAGGTCCCCACAAGGAAAAAGGCTATTTTAAGTTTAAGGGTTACAGTGAGGGAAAAAAGTATTTGATCCCCTGCTGATTTTGTACGTTTGCCCACTGACAAAGAAATTATCAGTCTATAATTTTAATGATAGGTATATTTGAACAGTGAGAGACAGAATAACAACAAAAAATTCCAGAAAAACGCATGTCAAAAATGTTATGAATTGATTTGATTTTAATGAGGGAAATAAGTATTTGACCCCTCTGCAAAACATGACTTAGTACTTGGTGGCAAAACCCTTGTTGGCAATCACAGAGGTCAGACGTTTCTAGCAGTTGGCCACCAAGTTTGCACACATCTCAGGAGGGATTTTGTCCCACTCCTCTTTGCAGATCTTCTCCAAGTCATTAAGGTTTCGAGGCTGACGTTTGGCAACTCGAACCTTAAGCTCCCTACACAGATTTTCTATGGGATTAAGGTCTGGAGACTGGCTAGGCCACTCCAGGACCTTAATGTGCTTCTTCTTGAGCCACTCCTTTGTTGCCTTGGCCGTGTGTTTTGGGTCATTGTCATGCTGGAATACCCATCCACGACCCATTTTCAATGCCCTGGCTGAAGGAAGGAGGTTCTCAACCAAGATTTGATGGTACATGGCCCTGTCCATCGTCCCTTTGATGCGGTGAAGTTGTCCTGTCCCCTTAGCAGAAAAACACCCCCAAAGCATAATGTTTCCAACTCCATGTTTGACGGTGGGGATGGGGTTCTTGGGGTCATAGGCAGCATTCCTCCTCCTCCAAACACGGCGAGTTGAGTTGATGCCAAAGAGCTCCATTTTGGTCTCATCTGACCACAACACTTTCACCCAGTTCTCCTCTGAATCATTCAGATGTTTATTGGCAAACTTCAGACGGGCATGTATATGTGCTTTCTTGAGCAGGGGGACCTTGCGGTCGATGCAGGATTTCAGTCCTTCACGGCGTAGTGTGTTACCAATTGTTTTCTTGGTGACTATGGTCCCAGCTGCCTTGAGATCATTGACAACATCCTCCCGTGTAGTTCTGGGCTGATTCCTCACCGTTCTCATGATCATTGCAACTCCACGAGGTGAGATCTTGCATGGAGCCCCAGGCCGAGGGAGATTGACAGTTCTTTTGTGTTTCTTCCATTTGCGAATAATCGCACCAACTGTTGTCACCTTCTCACCAAGCTGCTTGGCGATGGTTTTGTAGCCCATTCCAGCCTTGTGTAGGTCTACAATCTTGTCCCTGACATCCTTGGAGAGCTCTTTGGTCTTGGCCATGGTGGAGAGTTTGGAATCTGATTGATTGATTGCTTCTGTGGACAGGTGTCTTTTATACAGGTAACAAGCTGAGATTAGGAGCACTCCCTTTAAGAGTGTGCTCCTAATCTCAGCTCGTTACCTGTATAAAAGACATCTGGGAGCCAGAAATCTTTCTGATTGAGAGGGGGTCAAATACTTATTTCCCTCATTAAAATGCAAATCAATTTATAACATTTTTGACATGCGTTTTTCTGGATTTTTGTTGTTGTTATTCTATCTCTCACTGTTCAAATAATCCATTAATATAAAAAAAATTATAGACTGATCATTTCTTTGTCAGTGGACAAACGTACAAAATCAGCAGGGTAGGTTTAGGGTTAGGGTTACAATTAGGGTTACAATTAGGGTTAGGGTTAGCTTTAGGGTTAGGGGTTAGGGAAAATATAATTTTGAATGGGAAAAAAGTGTTTGTTCCCCAAAAGGATAGTAAAACAAAAGTATGTGTGCGCGTGTTCTCTAAAACAATGTTGGAGGTGGCTTATGGTAGAGAAATTAACAAAACATTATCTGGCAACAGCTTTGGTGGACATTCCTGCAGTCAGCATGCCAATTGCACGCTCCCTCAAAACTTGAGACATCTGTGGCATTGTGTTGTGTGACAAAACTGCACATTTTAGAGTGGCCTTTTATTGTCCCCAGCACAAGGTGCACCTGTGTAATGATCATGGTGTTTAATCAGCTTCTTGAAATGCTCACTTACCAGGATGGGTAACACTTCACTTGACACCCAGCGTCATAACACTTTATGACACGGTCATAACCATGTCATGATATGTCATAACAGCTGACATAACCTGTGATAATATGGTCATAACACTGTCATGACACATACAGTATCAGTCAAAAGTTTGGACACACCTACTCATTTAAGGGTTTTTATTTTTTGTTACTATTTTCTACATTGTAGAATAACAGTGAAGACAACAAAACTATGAAATAACACATATATGTAAGGAATACTCATGGAGAAAAAGGTGTAGATTCATGCGCAGAGCACGGCAGGTGTTTATTTCGCCTTTGCAGAAGGCAGGAATCGTGGTCACAGGCAGGCAATGGTCATACACAGGTAGGCAAACAGGCAGGAGAATCAAAACTAGGACTGAAGGCTATAACTGGTTCTCACAAACGAGCTAGGAAAAGGCTTAGTAGAGTCAAAACGAACAATACCTCACAAGGCACAAACAAAATGAACTGAACTAAATAAGGAGCTGATGAGACCAGTATCTCTATTTGCACATCATCTTTTGCACATCTATCATTCCAGTGTTAATACTAATTGTAATTATTTTGCACTATGGCCTATTTATTGCCTTACCTCCATAACTTGCTACATTTGCACACACTGTATATATATTTTCTGTGGTATTTTTGACTTTATGTTTTGTTTTACCCCATATGTAACTCTGTGTTGTTGTTTTTTTTATCGCACTGCTTTGCTTTATCTTGGCCAGGTCGCAGTTGTAAATGAGAACTTGTTCTCAACTGGCTAAAAAATAAAAAATAAAATAACACAGGTGAAATCAATGAAGAAAAATTTAAGACAGGGCTACGTTCAAGAACACAAGGTTGACTAAGAAAATAAATACAGAACCTTACAATATGGAATCATGTAGTAATCCAAAAAGTGTTAAACAAATCAAAATATATGTTATATTTGAGATTCTTCAAAGTAGCCACTCTTTGCCTAGATGACAGCTTTGCACACTATTGGCATTCTCTCAACCAGCTTCATGAGGTAGTCACCTGGAATGCATTTCAATTAACAGCTGTGCCTTGTTAAAAGTTAATTTGTGGAATTTATTTCCTTCTTAATGCATTTGAGCCAATCAGTTGTGTTGGGGTGGTATACAGAAGATAGCCCTATTTGGTAAAATACCAAGTCCATCTTATGGCAAGAACAGCTCAAATAAGCAAATAGAAACGACAGTCCATCAGTCAATACGGAACATTTCAAGAAATGTGAAAGTTCCTTCAAGTGCAGTCGCAAAAACCATCAAGCGTTATGATGAAACTAGCTCTCATGAGGACCGCCACAGGAAAGGAAGACCCAGAGTCACCTCTGCTGCTGAGGATAAGTTCATTAGAGTTACCAGCCTCAGAAATTGCAGCCCAAATAAATGCTTCACAGAGATCAAGTAACAGACACATCTCAACATCAACTGTTCAGAGGGGACTATGTGAATCAGACCTTCATGGTCGAATTGCTGCAAAGAAACCACTACTAAAGGACACCAATAAGAAGAAGAGACTTGCTTGGGTCAAGAAACACGAGCAATGGATATTAGACCAGTGGAAATGTGTCCTTTGGTCTGGAGTCCAAATTTGAGATTTTTGGTTCCAACCGTCTTTGTGAGACGCGGTGTGGGTGAACGGATGATCTCTGCATGTGTAGTTCCCACCGTAAAGCATGGAGGAGGAGGTGTTATGGTGTGGGGGTCCTTTGCTGGTGACACTGTCTGTGATTTATTTAGAATTCAAGGCACACTTAACCAGCATGGCTACCACAGCATTCTGCAGCAATACGCCATCCCATCTCGTTTGGGCTTAGTGTGACTATCATTTGTTTTTCAACAAGACAATGACCCAACACACCTCCAGGCTGTGTAAGGGCTAGTGACGGAGTGCTGCATCAGATGACCTGGCCTCCACAATCCCCCGACCTCAACCCAATTGAGATGGTTTGGGATGAGTCGGACGGCAGAGTGAAGGAAAAGCAGCCAACAAGTGCTCAGCATATGTGGGAACTCCTTCAAGACTGTTGGAAAAGCATTCCAGGTGAAGCTGGTTGAGAGAATGCCAAGGGTGTGCAAAGCTGTCATCATGGCAAAGGGTGGCTATTTGAAGAATCTCAAATATAAAATATATTTTGATTTGTTTAACACTTTTTTGGTTACTACATGATTCCACATGTGTTATTTCATAGTTTTGATGTCTTCACTATTATTCTACAATGTAAAAAAGTATTTACAAAAATAAAAAAACTTGAATGAGTAGGTGTGTCCAAACCTTTGACTGGTTCTGTATGTCACAACAGGTGTAAATATATGGGTCATGACAGTGTTATGATCATATTATGACAGGTTATGACAAGTTATATCAGCTGTTATGACATTTATGACATGGTTATGACCGTGTTATGACGCTGGGCTTCAAGTAAGGTGTTACCCAGGGATGTAAACAAATATGTGCATTTTTTAAAAGTGCGTATGGAACATTTCTTTACATGTTGCGTTTCTATATGTTTGTGTGTGTAAGTATGTGAGGGTTGGTCTGGGGTCTGGGGTTCACGTTGACTTCCTTTTGAGGCTTTGTTTTTGTTTTGGGTGGCAGAGAGAGAGAAGACCTGGGTTGATTATTAGCAGGGTCAGTAACCTAACCTCTGCCTGCTGGTTATCCTGCTCCATCTAAGCAACCCTCACAGCCCCTCCATGGTAATAATCCAAGAGGTTATTAGTTCAAGGGTTTCTATATCAAACCCATTTGACTTGTCTCAGCCATGCAACTCTGATCAACCTCTTTCATTCTCATGACAGGCTGGTTGTGTCACAGCTGTACTCTGTTGGTCTGTTGTTCAGCTGAAAATGAGTCCAACAGGTTCTCTCTAATTTCTCTTCATATCTAACCACGAGACCAGTGCCCCAAATATTTTTAGCAGCCAATGTGTATGATCTCATACAAGACTTTGGCAATGGGTAGACCTCCTTTGATGGATCTCTTTCCCAGGGGCAGAGTTGGGGTCAGTCAGAGGACAGGGTGAGTTCCTCTGTGATTGAGTAATCTGTCTACCTGTCCTTTTCCCAACTACCAAATACAGCCATCAACCAATAATATTCCCTCTGTAGTAATGCTCCTCATTTCATATGTCTTATGGGTAACACTATTAACAGTAACATCCCACTAGGCACAGACGTCAGTTCAACGTAATTCTGTGACTCGGTACCGGTACCCCCTGTATATAGCCTCGTTATTGTTATTTTATTGTGTTACTTTTTATTTTATTTGGTCAATAGTTTCTTAACTATATTTATTGAACTGCATTGTTGGTTAAGGGCTTGTAAGTAAGCATTTCATGGTAAGGTCTACATCTGTTGTATTCGGCGCATGTGACAAATACAATTTTATTTTACTCTACATTGTTACGTTCTCCCCTCGGGTGTAGTTCGTCTGAGGAGGAGACGTAAATGCCCGTGCCTACGCACACAATGTAAACTAGATGGATGGGGAAGAAATGTGGGGTGTAACTAACTAAAATAACCAGACACAACAACCAGAACTCAATGTTAGCCCTCGGGGGACATTTAGTAAGATACTAAACAAAATAATACATAACACCCATAAAGAAACAATTATAAAACAAAGACCAATCAAACAAACCAGGGAAGGTAAGAGAAGGGAATGTTTGGGAATGTTTGGGAACGGGGTCCAAGTAATGAAAATAAACAAATGTCCCTCCTCTTCCACACACCTAATCCTTCCTAACACATTCTAAGCCTTCACCGGCTCTCCTACAGTAAAGGAAAAAAGTATTTGATCCCCTGCTGATTTTGTACGTTTGTCCACTGACAAAGAAATGATCAGTCTATAATTTTAATGGTAGGTTTATTTGAACAATGAGAGAAAGAATAACAACAACAAAAATCCAGAAAAACGCATGTCAAAAATGTTATAAATTGATTTGCATTTTAATGAGGGAAATAAGTATTTGACCCCCTCTCAATCAGAAAGATTTCTGGCTCCCAGGTGTCTTTTATACAGGTAATGAGCTGAGATTAGGAGCACACTCTTAAAGGGAGTGCTCCTAATCTCAGCTTGTTACCTGTATAAAAGACACCTGTCCACAGAAGCAATCAATCAGATTCCAAACTCTCCACCATGGCCAAGACCAAAGAGCTCTCCAAGGATGTCAGGGACAAGATTGTAGACCTACACAAGGCTGGAATGGGCTACAAGACTATCGCCAAGCAGCTTGGTGAGAAGGTGACAACAGTTGGTGTAATTATTCGCAAATGGAAGAAACACAAAATAACCTGGGGCTCCATGCAAGATCTCACCTCGTGGAGTTGCAATGATCATGAGAACGGTGAGGAATCAGCCCAGAACTACACGGGAGGATCTTGTCAATGATCTCAAGGCAGCTGGGACCATAGTCACCAAGAAAACAATTGGTAACACACTACGCCGTGAAGGACTGAAATCCTGCATCGCCCGCAAGGTCCCCCTGCTCAAGAAAGCACATATACATGCCCGTCTGAAGTTTGCCTTGGGGGTGTTTTTCTGCTAAGGGCCAGGACAACTTCACTGCATCAAAGGGACGATGGACTGGGCCATGTACCGTCAAATCTTGGGTGAGAACCTCCTTCCCTCAGCCAGGGTATTGAAAATGGGTCGTGGATGGGTATTCCAGCATGACAATGACCCAAAACACACGGCCAAGGCAACAAAGGAGTGGCTCAAGAAAAAGCACATTAAGGTCCTGGAGTGGCCTAGCCAGTCTCCAGACATTAATCCCATAGAAAATCTGTGGAAGGAGCTGAAGGTTTGAGTTGCCAAACGTCAGCCTCGAAACCTTAATGACTTGGAGAAGATCTGCAAAGAGGAGTGGGACAAAATCCCTCCTGAGATGTGTGCAAACCTGGTGGCCAACTACAAGAAACGTCTGACCTCTGATTGCCAACAAGGGTTTTGCCACCATGTACTAAGTCATATTTTGCAGAGGGGTCAAATACTTATTTCCCTCATTAAAATGCAAATCAATTTATAACATTTTTGACATGTGTTTTTCTGGATTTTGTTGTTGTTATTCTGTCCCTCACTGTTTAAATAAACCTACCATTAAAATTATAGACATTTCTTTGTCAGTGGGCAAATGTACAAAATCAGCAGGGGATCAAATACTTTTTTCCCTCACTGTACCTGTTACCACAAATACAGGGGTGACACCCGCCCGGCTAACCTAGTGTGTAAAACAATGGGTTATCTACGTGTGAATGTACACCCATGGGCAGAACTACCTTTCCCTTCTCCAGGACCCAGGTAGGGTGGAATACAGCAGGAGGACAGGCTGGAACACAAACAAAGTTAAATCAAAATAACCAAATCCTCAGCCAAATAACCAAACAAAAAGTGCCCCCTCTCTCTGTTAAGCTCACACTGCAAACAGTTTATATACTCTAGTCAATCAGTCACTCAACCACAGCTGCCAGGACTCCGGACCGAAGCCACGCCCACCATCGTCAGCCGCAACTCAGCACACCTGTAATAACCAGAACACACAAACAGAACAACCACTCTGAACGACACACACACACTACAAAGGAAGATTGGGAGAAATAAAAAATGTCACACGTACACGCCCCCAAAAAAAGAGTAAACCCCTGGGTTTATGATAAGAACATTACATTTATATATATATTTTTTTTTAAATAATACCAAGTACTTACTTCCAACACATCCCCCCATAGTTGTCAACCCCCCGTTCTATTATTTTACTCTGTACTGGCAGAAACTGTCAGGGGTTACAAAAGCAGACACCTCAGAGGCACGAGGGGTTAAAGGCACCTGCCAATAACCTTTTAACAAGTCAAGCTTAGTAACATAAGCAACCGATCCAATGGCGTCTATACAGTCGTCCATGCGAGGTAAAGGGAATGAGTCAGGTATAGTAACATTATTCACTTTTCTATAGTCAGTGCAAAACCTTTGAGTCCCGTCAGGCTTTGGAATCAGCAGACAGGGGGGAACTCCAAGGACTGCCACTGGGGATTGCCATCTCATTTTCCACTAAATAAGTTACCTCTTTCTTCATCACTCCCCTCTTGGTTGAATTGACACGATAAGGGTGCTGTTTGATTGGAGCAGCATCACCTACATTTATATCATGTTTCAACACATTTGTACAACTGGGAACATCCTTAAAGAGACTCGGAAAATCAGAGATTAGTAATCCAATATCAGCCCTCTGCTGATCATTCAAGTGCAACAAATGGGATTGGAGAGACGCTACCATCTCCAAATTACATAAACGAGCACACTGCTCAGGAGTATTTTGCATCACCAAACCGTCCTCATCATTTACGCTGACTCCTGGGTGAGTAACCATGCTTACAGAAGCAACAGAGGATACAACAGGATTTTCACTGGTACATTTACATTTACATCATTTAGCAGACGCTCTTACCCAGAGCGACTTACAAATTGGTAATGGGGGATTCGATACCAACTCTAACATGATAGGCTTTAATCATGTTAATGTGACATAACAAATGGGCGTCTACGGTCTGGCGTTTTGATAACATAATCAGTATCACTGAGTTTTCGGTCCACCACATATGGGCCAGAGAAACTGGAAGAGAGACACGAGCCGGGTACCGGCAACAACACCAAGACTTGGTCACCTGGTTGAAAAGAACGAGACACTGTTTTTACATCAAAGTGACGTTTCATTTTCTTTTGTGTGGAAGACAGATTTTCTCTGGCTACAGCACATGCATCATGCAACCGCTCCTGGACTTGGCTAACATAGTCTAGTATATTAGTAGAGGACCCAACTGAATCATCAGCCATAATTTGCTCTTTCAGTACCTTGAGAGGCCCTCTCACTGTGTGACCAAAGATTAGCTCAGCTGGGCTAAACCAAAGAGACTCTTGTACGGTCTCCCGAATAGCAAACAGCACGTACGGCACCCCCTCATCCCAATCTTTTTCTGTGTCCATACAGTATTTACGCAACATGGCTTTTAGCGTCTGATGCCAACGTTCCAGCGCACCCTGACTCTCCGGGTGGTAAGCGCTTGACATCTGATGGGAGACTGACAAGGACTTCAACACACTTCCAAACAATCTCGATGTAAAATTAGTGCCTTGATCCGTCTGTACGATTTTTGGAAATACAAAGATAGAGAAATACTTAATCAACGCCTTCACAATTGCCTTACTGGTGATTTTACGCATAGGAATCGCCTCTGGGTACCTTGTAGCAGTGCACATTATTGATAACAAGAATTGATTACCCGACTTAGTCCTGGGTAATGGACCAACACAATCGATTATTACTTTCTCAAACGGCTCTCCCATGACCGGAATCGGGCAGAGAGGAGCTGGGGAAATTACCTGGTTAGGCTTCCCCACCACTTGGCACGTACTAAATGTGCGGCAATAACGAGCCACATCCTGTTTCATTCCCAGCCAGAAGAAATGACGGAGGATTTGATCGTAGGTCACCCCTAGATGACCAGACCAGGGAATATCATGAGTTAGGGACAACACCTTCGTCTGAAACGTGGCAGGAACTACAATCTGGAAAACGGAACTCCAATCATTTTCTAGGTCAGCACGGGGAGTCCATTTTCTCATCAAAACACCCTTCTCAAGGAAATACGTCACACCTTTCCTTTTTGCCTCCCTCAAAGGTAACATGGAGGAAAAACATTTGGCCAAGCCCACATCCTCTTTCTGGGCAGCTATTAGCTTCTCCCAAGTAACTGGCAACCTTAAACAGTCCACCGAGGAAGCCATTGTCTTGTCTTTATTACCATCATCATAATCAGAACTCACTGGGAACACAGGAGTAGAACACTGGATATCTTCCCCATTCAACATAGGTGCATGGTCATGGGAGAGCCGTTTGAGAAAGTAATAATCGATTGTGTTGGTCCATTACCCAGGACTAAGTCGGGTAATCAATTCTTGTTAACGATAATGTGCACTGCTTCAAGGTACCCAGAGGCGATTCCTATGCGTAAAATCACCAGCAAGGCAATTGTGAAGGTGCTGATTAAGTATTTCTCTACCTTTGTATTTCCAAAAATCATACAGATGGATCAAGGCACTAATTTTACATCGAGATTGTTTGGAAGTGTGTTGAAGTCCTTGTCAGTCTCCCATCAGATGTCAAGCGCTTACCACCCGGAGAGTCAGGGTGCGCTGGAACGTTGGCATCAGACGCTAAAAGCCATGTTGCGTAAATACTGTATGGACACAGAAAAATAATTGATCAACTGTTGTAGCCCCAATGACTAGGTTACTCAGTCCTTCAGTGTTCTTTGAGTGGACCGCTGAGTATCCATCTGCCTTTGACTCTGTAAAAGCACTATTGTGTATTTCTCCTGTTCTTTCTGCCCTTAATTTCAAGAAACCATTTAAATTGGAGGTGGATGCCAGTTCAGTGGGTGCAGGTGCTGTACTATTACAGGAACACGATGGTCTAGATCACCCAGTTTGTTAATTCTCTCGCAAATTCAACAGCTGTCAGTCACGTTATTCCACTATCGAACAGGAGACTCTGGCGCTGTTGTTTGCCTTACAATTCTTTGAGGTTTATGTTGGCTCCAGTGTGTTGCCTGTTGAGGTGTATACAGACAACAACCCTTTCATTTTTTTGCGCCGCGTGTACAACCACAACCAACGTCTTATGCGTTGGGCGTTGGTTATACAGGGTTATAATTGAGAAATTCATCATATATAAAGGGTGCAGAAAACGTGGTTGCGGATGCTCTGTCACGTGCCTAGTTCAGAGGAAAAAAAGAAAATAATAGGACAGGGGGTTGACAACTATGGGGGGATGTGTTGGAAGTAAGTACTTGGTATTATAAAAAATATAAATATATAAATGTAATGTTCTTATCATAAACCCAGGGGTTTACTCTTTTTTTTTTTGGGGGGGGGGGGTGTGTTACGTGTGACATGTTTTTCTTTCTCCCAATCTTCCTTTGTAGTGTGTGTGTGTGTGGTTCAGAGTGGTTGTTCTGTTTGTGTGTTCTGGTTATTACAGGTGTGCTGAGTTGCGGCTGACGATGGTGGGCGTGGCTTCGGTCCGGAGTCCTGGCAGCTGTGGTTGAGTGGCTGATTGACTAGAGTATATAAACTGTTTGCAGTGTGAGCTTAACAGAGAGAGGGGGCACTTTTTGTTTGGCTGTTTGTCTGAGGAGTTGGTTATTGGTTGTTTTGATTTAACTTTGTTTGTGTTCCAGCCTGTCCTCCTGCTGTATTCCACCCTACCTTGGTCCAGGAGAAGGGAAATGTAGTTCTGCCCATGGGTGTACATTCACACAAAGATAATCCACTGTTTTATACACTAGGTTAGCCGGGCGGGATGTCACCCCTATATTTGTGGTAACAGGTAGGAGAGCTGGTTCAGGCTTAGAGTCTGTTAGGAAGGATTAGGTGTGTAGAAGAGGAGGGACCTTTTGTTTATTTTCATTATTTGGACCCCGTTCCCAAACATTCCCTTCTCTTACCATCCCTGGTTTGTTTGATTGGTCTTTGTTTTATTACTTTTTCTTTATGGGTGTTGTATATGTTGTTCAGTACCTTGCTAAACGTCCCCAGGGGGCTAACATTGAGTTCTGGTTGTTGTGTCTGGTTATTTTAGTTAGTTACACCCCACATTTCTTCCCCATCCATCTAGTTTACATTGTGTGCATAGGCACGGGCATTTACGTCTCCTCCTCAGACGAACTACACCCGAGGGGAGAACGTAACAGCATCACATAGAATTTTTAGGTTGAAATTATGTGGAAACAACGTTGATTCAACCAGTTTTTGCACAGTGGGATACTATCGGTTCAGTTTTTTTATGACTATTGAAATGTTTTAAAGGCATGTCCCCCTTAGGATATACATGCATTATTTTAACTAATAAAATAATGGTATTCAACAAAATATGCATATTTTGCCATCCCTACAGTATAAGGCGTGAATGGTACATTGGGAAAGAGGGGGGTGGATGGAACATGAAGTCCATACAGGATTTGTGTGTGCGTGTGTGTGCATTAGCAAGCTATCCAGTCCAGATGGCAAGGCAGACCTAGAGTACCTGTCTCCACAAGCAAAACAGGGACAGGGAGATATGTTTCTGCCTGTCTGCACTGCTGTAAGGGGAAAATGCTTTCATGCATATTTGATGTTCCTCTTACCTAGGAGTTAATTAAGGAGATCTGTTTTTGGCTCCTTGGCAAGCTCTGACAGGCCTCCTAGTCAACGTTGCATGATGATATCTCCCATTCCAGGCAGCCGGATGTGATGGGCAGATCTGCTGCTCCCAGTCCATACAGTGTGATGCTGCCCCCTAGACAGTGGGATCCTTGATGCCTACCAGACAGTGTGATCCTTGATGCCTACCAGGCAGTGTGTTCCTTGATGCCTACCAGACAGTGTGACCCTTGATGCCTACCAGGCAGTGTGATCCTTGATGCCTACCAGGCAGTGTGATCCTTGATGCCTACCAGGCAGTGTGATCCTTGATGCCTACCAGGCAGTGTGATCCTTGATGCCGACCAGGCATTGTGATCCTTGATGCCGACCAGGCAGTGTGATCCTTGATGCCGACCAGGCAGTGTGTTCCTTGATGCCGACCAGGCAGTGTGATCCTTGATGCCTACCAGGCAGTGTGATCCTTGATGCCTACCAGGCAGTGTGTTCCTTGATGCCTACCAGACAGTGTGATCCTTGATGCTGACCAGGCATTGTGGTGTAATGATGCCTCCCAGGCAGAATGATGTGATAGGAAGATCAGCTGCTTTGGCACAAAAAAAGATGATATAAAAAAAGATATGACTCAATAATAGTACCTCTCCATTTGTCATGGTCTGTTTTGTCATGGCGGCATGCGATGGACAGCTAAGATGGGTGGGTAGTGATTGAGAAGATTGAGCGACTGGCTGTCTAAAACCAATAATCAGTAACAAATGTATGCACTCACTAACTGTAAGTCGCTCTGGATAAGAGCGTCTGCTAAATGACTCAAATGTAAAATGTAACAATGTGATGGTTCGTGTCACGACTTCCTCCGAAGCTGCCTCCTCTCCTTGTTCGGGCAGGCTTCAGCGTTCCTCGTCAGCGGGCTTCTAGCCACTGCCACTCCTCTTCTCATTATTTCATTGGTTTTGTGTTGTTTTTTGAACACACCTGGTTCATATCCCCTCATCAGTCCCTGTATAAGTATTCCCTCTGCCCCCATGTCTTTGTGTGTGATTGTTTCCATGTGGAGGTGTCGATAGCTCGGTGAAGCTCTATGTACTTTATCGCCGGGATATTCACCCGTGTGTTTAGTTTTCCCCAGTGCGCCGTTAAAGTCGCACTGTAGTTGTTTTACGCATTGCTGCGAACCGCTGTATTGGCCGAATAAACTATTATTCTGTGATTTACACCTCCTGCACCTGACTCCGTCCAAATCACCTGCTACAGAATCACACTCCCAACAGCATAGCGTCAGCAGGAGCGGGGAATATGCCTGGAGTCGTTGAGTGGGTCCGGGAGCATTCCAACATGTTAGCCAGCTTGGGCGAAGCGAGGACCAGACCCTGCTGAACCAGCTGAGCGACCGAATCCAGCCACCCACACACCAGCACCCAGAGGTATTCACCTGTCTCGACCGAGGGAATACGACAGGACAGCGGCCTGCCGCCAGGGTTTCCTCCAGCAGCTGGACCTCTATTTCAACACCATCAGCCCTGCTCCATCGGATCGGGAGAAGGTGTCCGCCCTCGTCTCCTGCCTCTCAGGGAAAGCCCTGGAGTGGGCCAACGCGGTCTGGAGTGAAGGAGGAGACGCGTTGGACAACTACGGAGAGTTCACTCGCCTCTTCCGGGCAGTCTTCGTTCATCCCCCCAAAGAAAGAGGCGGGTGAGCATCTGGTCCATCTGAGGCAGGGGACGAGGACCGCGCAAAACTTTGCCCTGGAGTTTAGAACCCTAGCGGCTGGGTCCGGGTGGAACGAGCGGGCCCTCATCGACCACTTCCGATGCAGCCTGCGTGAGGACGTCCGTAGGGAGCTAGCCTGCCGCCATATCACGTTGACCTTCAACCAACTGGTGGACATGGCCATCCGGTTGGACAACCTGCTGGCTTCGAGAGTACGTCCTGGAAGGGGCCTGCCCGTTTCACCCCCCTTCAACCCAGATCATGTTCTGATGGAGCTGGGTGGTGCAGTGTTCCGGGAGAACGGAGGACGACGGATCCAGTGTCACTCTTGTGGCAAGAGAGGACATTCTGCTGCACAATGTCGTCAGAGTTCTTCTGGTTCTGGAGGGGGCAGGGGCACTCTCGCGTCACCCCAGGTAGCGCAAACCCACACTTGTTCAGAGCCCTCTGCTGCGCATTTCACCATCCACGTCCACTTCCCTGATTATACGGTAGTTCCCAGTGTAAGGCGCTGGTAGATTCAGGCGCAGCTGGGAACTTTATGGACAGGTCTTTAGCTCTTAGTCTATGTATTCCATTGGTTCCCCTGTCTATTCCATTACCCATCAAAGCACTTGACAATCAACCATTAGGGTCAGGTTTTGTTAGGGAGGTTGCAACACCAGTCACTATGATTACGCAGGAGACCCATTGTGAGCAAATCACCTTTCACATTATTGAGTCCCCTGATTTCCCTTTTGTGTTGGGCCTTCCCTGGCTAGCACTACACGACCCCACATTTACATGGCCACAGAGGGTTCTCACGGGGTGGTCGCGAGAATGTCAGGGTAGGTGTCTAGCTGTTTCCGTTGGTGCGACCACGGTGGAAAGTCCAGACACTACCTCCACTGTGCGCATTCCCCCCGAATACCTCAATTTGGCGCCCTTGTATTGATTACCGTGCACTTAATCAAACTGCCATTCGCTATAGTTACCCTCTACCCCTAATTTCCTCTGTTATCGAATCAATGCATGGGGTGCGCTTCTTCACGAAATTAGATCAGATCTCAGGAATGCGTACAACCTGGTGCATGTCTGGGAAGGGGACGAATAGAAGACAGCATTTAGCACAACCACGCGGCATTATGAATACCTGGTGATGCCGTACGGGTTGATGAATGCTCCATCTGTCTTCCAGTCCTTTGTGAACGAGGTGTTTCGAGACATGCTTGGTCGCGGTGTGGTGGTCTACATCGATGACATCCTGGTGTTTTCTGCTACATGCGCGGATCATGTGTCCCTAGTTCCAGAGCGCTTGGCCTGTTGGAGCATGACCTGTATGCCAAGGCTGAAAAAAACAATCTGTCGCCTTCCTCGGATACCACATCACCATCTCAGCTGTGGAAATGGAGGGAGACCGCATTTCAGCCGTGCGTAATTGGCCGACTCCAACCACGGTAAAAGGAGGTGCAGCGCTTCATTGGCTTTGCCAATTACTATCGGAGGTTTATCCAGGGCTTTGGCAAGATTGCAGCCCCCATCACCTCTCTGTTGAAGGTTGGGCCATCCCGGCTCCGCTGGTCTGCTGAAGCTGACAGGGCTTTCAGTAACCTGAGGGCTCTGTTCACCTCAGCCCCGGTACTGGCCCATCCCGATCCATCACTACCGTTCGTAGTGGAGGTGGACGCTTCAGAGATAGGGGTAGGCGCTGTCTAATCCCAATGCTCGGGTACGCCACCCAAGCTCCGCCCCTGTCCCTTCTTCTTTAAGAAGCTCAGCCCAGCGGAGCAGAACTATGTTGGTGATCGGGAGCTGTTGGCTTTAGTCACACCCTTTCCTCGTCTGGACTGACCACCATAACCTGGAGTACATCTGGTCAGCGAGGAGGCTGAACCCTCGCCAGGCCAGGTGGGCCTTGTTATTCACCCGGTTTGATTTCACGCTATCCTATATACCAGGCACGAAGAACGTGAAGGCAGAAGCACTGTCACGGCTGTACAACACAGAGGAGAGGCCCATTGACAACACCCCTATACTCCTGGCCTCCTGCATTGTGGTGCCGGTGGTGTGGGCGTAGGACGCGGACATAGAGCGGGTGTTACGCACTCCAGCCATCTCCACCTCAGTGTCCCGCTGGGCTTCGGTACGTGCCGTCTAGTGTCCGTGATTGTCTTATCTGGTCTTGTCTCCTCTGGTCACCCAGGCATCGGCCGTACAGTGCGCTGCCTGACCGGGAAGTACTGGTGGCCTACCTTGGCTAAGGATGTGAGGCTAAGGACATGTATGCCTCCTCCTGCTCGGTGTGCGCCCAGAGTAAGGCACCTAGGCACCTTCCAGCGGGTAAGTTACAACCCTTACCAGTACCACAACAGCCATGGTCCCACTTATCCATTGATTTCCTAACTGTTCTTCCCCTCTCTCAGGGTAACACCACCATCCTGGTTGTTGTGGACCACTTCTCTAAAGCCTGCCGACTCCTTCCTCTGCCCGGTCTCCTCACGGCCCTGCAAACTGCGGAAGCCCTGTTTACTCACGTCTTCCGGCACTACGTGGTGCCAGAGGACATAGTGTCTGACCGGGGTCCCCAGTTTACGTCCAGGGTCTGGAAGGCATTCATGGAACGTCTGGGGGTCTCGGTCAGCCTGACCTCTGGGTTTCACCCCAAATCTAATGGGCAGGTGGAACGGGTGAATCAGGATGTGGGTAGGTTCCTGCGGTCCTACTGCCAGGACCGGCCGGGGGAGTGGTCGGTGTTCTTGCCATGGGCCGAATATGCCCAGAACTCTCTCCGCCACTCCTCCACTAACCTGTCACCTTTTCAATGTGTTTTAGGTTATCAGCCGGTCCTGGCACCATGGCATCAGAGCCAGACCGAAGCTCCTGCGGTGGACAACTCGTTTCGTCTCGCGGAGGAGACGTGGAACGCTGCCCACGTCCACCTCCAGCGCGCCGTGTGTCGCCAGAAAGCTAACGCTGACCACCACCGCAGTGAGGCCCCGGTCTTTGTACCGGGTAATCGGGTCTGGCTCTCGACCCGGAACCTGCCCCTCCGCCTGCAATACCGGAATTTGAACCCGCGGTTTGTGGGGCCATTCAAAGTCCTGAGGTGAGTTAACAAGGTTACGTATGATTACAGTATTAACCCCTCGTTTCACGTATCTCTCCTCAGGCCGGTGTTGGCTGGTCTGCTCCAGGAGTCTGAGGTGCGGGAGGTCCCTCCTCCCCCTCTGGACATCGAGGGGCCCCCGGCGTACTCCGTCCGTTCCATCCTGGATTCAAGGAGTCGGGTGGGAGGCCTTCAGTACCTCGTGGAGTGGGAGGGGTACGGTCTGGAGGAGTGGTGCTGGGTCCCGGTGAAGGATGTCCTCGATCCCTCCCTGTTGCGGGATTTCCACCATCGTCAAGGGGGGGGGGGGGTCCTGTCACGACTTCCTCCGAAGCTGCCTCTCCTTGTTCGGGCAGGCTTCGGCGTTTATCCCCTCATCAGTCCCTGTATAAGTATTCCCTCTGCCCCCATAATGATCTAATAATATGCCATTTAGCAGACGCTTTTATCCAAAGCGACTTACAGTCATGCGTGCATACATTTTTGTGTATGGGTGGTCCCGTGGATCGAACCCACTACCTTGGCGTTACAAGCGCCGTGCTCTACCAGCTGAGCTACAGAGGACCATGTCTTTGTGTGTGATTGTTTCCATGTGGAGGTGTCAATAGCTCGGTGGAGCTTTATGTAGGCCTCCTGTAGCTCAGTTGGTAGAGCATGGCGCTTGTAACGCCAGGTTTGTGGGTTCAATTCCCACGGGGGGCCAGTATGAAAAATGCACTCACTAACTGTAAGTCACTGGATAAGAGTGTCTGCTAAATGACTGTAAAATGTACTTCACCCGTGTGTTTTACGCATTGCTGCGAACCGCTGTATTGGCCGAATAAACCTGTGATTTAAACCTCCTTCGCCTGACTCCATCCAAATCACCCGCTACAGTTCGCTATGCCAGCCAGACGGTTATTTAGAACGTTTGACAGGATGACCAGAAGGCGGCTTCCTGGCTGATTTACAGTGAGACTTCTTGGCAAACTAAAATGCCCAACCCCCCCTTTGCTTTTTTCATCATGTGACATTTTTGCATGACCAACCGCTTGACATTCAGAAGTTATCTCTCTCCTCAATTTTTCATAATAGTCCCAGACAGAGTCCCAGACTGATTCCTCCTGCCTGCCAGTATACTTAGCCATGCATGGGGCTCCACCAATCAGCATGCGAGGCTAGCCAGCCTGTTCCGCAGCCTGTTCCGCAGACACAAGGTGACCCACTCGCTATGTCATAAAGCAAAAAGACAACCCACACTACCCAACGCCTAGCATCCCAGACTGGCATCGTTCTTTCTCTGACTACCACGGAAACCTGCTGCTTGGCAGGAATGCTGGAGGCAACCATTGGGACAAGTGACAACAACACACACACATGCACACACGCGCACGCACACACACACACACATGTGCACACAAGGAACTACACTGGAAGGAACTACACTGGACTTTGTGCAAACTGAAAACTGCATATCCTGAGGCTACATTTATTGTAGCTGAGGCCTTTAATAAAGCAAATCTGAGGAAAACACTACCTGCGCTGTCCTGCGCTACTCGCTCATCGAGAACTCTTGCGCATTGCTACTCCCCCTTCCGGGACTGCTACAAGGCCCTCTCCTGCCCTCCCTTCAGCAAATCAGATCACGCCTCCATTCTGCTCCTCCCCTCCTATAGACAGAAACTTAAGCAGAAAGTACCCGTGGTAAAGACTGTTCAACATTGGTCTGACGAATCGGAATTTATACTTCAAGATTGTTTTGATCATGCAGACTGGGATATGTTCCAGGTTGCCTCTGAGAATAGCATTGACGTATACACTGACTCGGTGACTAAGTTCATAAGGAACTTGCATAGAGGATGTTGTTCCCACTGTGATGATTAGAACTCATCCAAACCAAAAACCGCGTATACAGTGATGGAAAAAAGTATTTGATCCCCTGCTGATTTTGTATATTTTCCCACTGACAAAGAAATGATCAGTCTATCATTTTAATGGTAGGTTTATTTAAACAGTGAGAGACAGAATAACAACAAAAAAATCCAGAAAAACGCATGTCAAAAATGTTATAAATTGATTTGCATTTTAATGAGGGAAATAAGTAAATAATAACCCCTCTGCAAAACATTACTTAGTATTTGGTGGCAAAACCCTTGTTGGCAATCACAGAGGTCAGACGTTTCTTGTAGTTGGCCACCAGGTTTGCACACATCTCAGGAGGGATTTTGTTCCACTCCTCTTTGCAGATCTTCTCCAAGTCATTAAGGTTTTGAGGCTGACGTTTGGCAACTCGAACCTTCAGCTCCCTCCACAGATTTTCTATGGGATTAAGGTCTGGAGACTGGCTAGGCCACTCCAGGACCTTAATGTGCTTCTTCTTGAGCCACTCCTTTGTTGCCTTGGCCGTGTGATTTGGGTCATTGTCATGCTGGAATACCCATCCACAACCCATTTTCAATGCCCTGGCTGAGGGAAGGAGGTTCTCACCCAATATTTGACGGTACATGGCCCCGTCCATCGTCCCTTTGATGCGATGAAGTTGTCCTGTCCCCTTAGCAGAAAAACACCCCCAAAGCATAATGTTTCCACCTCCATGTTTGACGGTGGGGATGGTGTTCTTGGGGTCATAGGCAGCATTCCTCCTCCTCCAAACACGGCGAGTTGAGTTGATGCCAAAGAGCTTCATTTTGGTCTCATCTGACCACAACACTTTCACCCAGTTCTCCTCTGAATCATTCAGATGTTCATTGGCAAACTTCAGACGGCCCTGTATATGTGCTTTCTTGAGCAGGGGGACCTTGCGGGCGCTGCAGGATTTCAGTCCTTCACGGCGTAGTGTGTTACCAATTGTTTTCTTGGTGACTATGGTCCCAGCTGCCTTGAGATCATTGACAACATCTTCCCGTGTAGTTCTGGGCTGATTACTCACCGTTCTCATGATCATTGCAACTCCACGAGGTGAGATCTTGCATGGAGCCCCAGGCCGAGGGAGATTGACAGTTATTTTGTGTTTCTTCCATTTGCGAATAATCGCACCAACTGTTGTCACCTTCTCACCAAGCTGCTTGGCGATGGTCTTGTAGCCCATTCCAGCCTTGTGTAGGTCTACAATCTTGTCCCTGACATCCTTGGAGAGCTCTTTGGTCTTGGCCATGGTGGAGAGTTTGGAATCTGATTGATTGATTGCTTCTGTGGACAGGTGTCTTTTATACAGGTAACAAACTGAGATTAGGAGCACTCCCTTTAAGAGTGTGCTCCTAATCTCATCTCATTACCTGTATAAAAGACACCTGGGAGCCAGAAATCTTTCTGATTGAGAGGGGGTCAAATACTTATTTCCCTCATTAAAATGCAAATCAATGTATAAAATTTTTGACATGCATTTTTCTGGATTTTTTTGTTGTTATTCTGTCTCTCACTGTTCAAATAAACCTACCATTCAAATTATAGACTGATCATTTATTTGTCAGTGGGCAAACGTACAAAATCAGCAGGGGATCAAATACTTTTTTCCCTCACTGTAGATGGCAGCATTCGCGCAAAACTAAATGTGCAAACCACCGCATTTAATCACGGCAAGGTGATTGGGAACATGGATGAGTATAAAACATACAGCTATGCCCTACGTAAGGCAATCAAACAGGCAAAACGTCGGAACAGAGACAAAGTGGAGTCGCAATTCAATGGCTCAGACACGAGACGTATGTGGCAGGGACTCCAGACAATCACAGATTATAAAGGGAAAACCAGCCATGTTGCGGACACCGACGCCTTGCTCCCGGACAAGCTAAACATCTTTGCCTGCTTCGAGAAAAACACAGTGCCACCGACGCAGGCCATCACCTTTCACAAGGACTGTGAGCACTCGTTCTCTGTGGCCGAAGTGAGTAGCGTGTTAACCCTCGACAAGGCTGCCGGTCCAGACGGCATCCCAAGCCGCATCCTCAGAGCATGTGCAGACCTGTTGGCTGGAGTGTTTAGGGACATATTCAATCTCTCTCTATCCCAGTCTGTTGTCCCCACTTCAATATGTCCATCATTTTTCCTGTACCCAAGAAAGCGAAGGTAACTGAACTAAATGATTATCGCCCCGGAACACTCACTTCTGTCATCATGAAGTGCTTTGAGAGGCTAGTTAAAGATCATATCATCACCACCTTACCCGACACCCTAGACCCTAGACTCTCTTATTCAGAGGGGTTGGGTTAAATGCGGAGGACAAATTTCGGTTGAATGCATTCAGTTGTGTAACTGACTAGGTATCCCTTTTTCCTTTCACTTCAATTGGCATACCGCCCCAACAGATCTACAGATGACGCAATAGCCAATCGCACTGCACACTGCCCTTTCCCAGCTGGACGACGAATACCTATGTAAGACTACTGTTCATCGACTACAGCTCAGCCTTCAACACCATAGTGCCCTCCAAGCTCACCACTAAGCTCAGGCCCTGGGTCTGAACCTCCTCCCTGTGCAACTGGGTCCTGGACTTCCTGACAGGCCGACCCCAGATGGTGAAGATAGGCAACAACACTTCCTCTACGCTGATCTTCAACACGGAGGCCCCACAAGAGTGCGTGCTCAGCCCCCTCCTGTACTCCCTGTTCACCCATGACTGTGTGGCCACGCACGTCTCCAACTCAATCATCAAGTTTGCAGACGACACAACAGTGGTAGGCCTAATTACCAACAATGATGAGACAGCTTACAGGGAGGAGGTAAGGGCCCTGGCTGACTGTGCCAGGAAAATAACCTCTCCCTCAATGTCAACAAATTGAAAGAGCTGATCGTGGACTTCAGGAGACAGCAGAGAGTACACAACCCCATCCACATTGACGGGCCGCAGTGGAGAGGCTCTAAAGCTTCAAGTTTCTTGGTGTGCACATCACTGACAACCTGAAATGGTCCAATCACACAGACAGTGTGGTGAAGAAGGCGCAACAGCTCCTCTTCAACCTCAGGAGGCTGAAGAAATGTGGCTTGGCCCCTAAGACCCTCACAAACTTCTACAAATGAACTATGGAGAGCATCTTGTCGGGTTGTATCACCGCCTGGAACGGCAATTGCACCGCCCGCAACCGCAGGGCTTTTCAGAGGGTGGTGCTGTCAGCCCAACGCATCTCTGGGGGCACACTGCCTGCCCTCCAGGACATCTACTGCAACCGGTTTCACAGGAAGGCCAAGAAGATCATCAAGGACCTCAGCCACCCGAGCCATGGCCTGTTCACCCCGCTACCATCTAGAAGGCGGAGACAGTACAGCTGCATCAAAGCTGGGACTGAGAGACTGAAAAACAGCTTCTATCCCCAGGCCATCAGACTGTTAAATAGTCACTACTAGCCGGCCTCCGCCCAATACCCTGCCCTGAACTTTAGTCACTGTTACTAGCCGGCTACCACCCAGTACTCAACCCTGCACCTTAGAGACTGCTGCCCTATGTACATAGTCATTGAACACTGGTCACTTATATAAAGTTTACATACTGTTTTACCCACTTCATATGTACTCAGTGGCACAACACTAAACAATACATAAATTGCACTATAACGGTGACAAACGGTGCCCACAAACTGTTAGGGCCTACATAAAGCTGTCCCAACAGCAGAGCTTTCGTTTCAGCACCATGGAGTGAATCCTCACCACCGCTACACCTGGCTATCAGCGGAGACTTGTCTGGCAGTGAAACAGTTCATTCAGCCTCATTTACTGCCTTTTAAAAAAACATAGCTGATATGGCTGACTTGCTTAAACAAATGTGGTTTCTACTGATGTACAAACTATGGCATAAGGGAACAATGAGCGGATAAGAGGCAATCCATCATTTCGATTAAGACATTAATGAGCAAGCTAATACGGACGTAGTCAATATAACTATTTGTTCAGCACTTTTGAAATGTACAGCGACAGAATTCAGAACATGAGCAGTTCTTACAGTGTTCTCCCTGTACACCAAGTCAAAACCGTAGGATAAATAAAGGGGGCATATAAGCAGACAATGAAAGCTCTTACAATATTTGATGATTACATTTCTCTAAAATAGGCTATAGGCTACATGTGCACCACCAAGTCAGAACAGTAGGCTACATTATGAGGGGAAAAGGGACCAAATTATTAGGGTGAGGAAAATGGGCTACTAACAGCTTACTACATAACATACACTTAGTATTACTTTCTTAGCTACATTATAGATATCTCCCTGGCATATTAAATCATCTATGCAGCAGCATATAATATATTTTTGGACTCACCGCTGTGCTCACTTGAACAGGAAAGTGGCGCGGCGGTTCTTCTTGTAGTCAAATTTTGTCATAAAACTTTGTAATCAAAGTCTGGCATTCTCTGGATTTTATGGTGCTTTCAAGACAACTGGGAAAAAAGAGATTGATATGTGACACGTATTAATGCCCAAATAACATGCAAAACAGGCAAAAACATATGTATAAATATATATATATATACATATATATATTTGTTTGCTAAACCCTGAATGATGGTTCGCCACTGTATGTACTGTATATACTGTATTGTAGTCAAGGCTCATCCTATATAACTACTGATGTACACACCTTTTCTATTCATATACTGTCCATAATGTCTATACACACCTCATACATGTATATATTTATATTCCAGACTCTGACATTGCTCATCCTGATATTTCTTAATTCCTTACTATCGTGTCGCGTCGAATGCTGGTGCTCATTGCTGTCAAACAAAGGAGTCCGCTCATACTGAACTTGGATCATAAGGTTTATTCATATCACCAGCTTTCAGCATGAGTTACAGACTTGCAGGGTCTGGAGAGCAGTGTCCTCGAATTCTAATGGCTGCTCTGCTTTCCTGTGCCCCCAGCATATACTTATAAACAATGTGAAAATATGGGTTGCTCCCTCTTCGGTCCAATCACCCGTCTCCCCTGGGGCGTCACCCTACAACTGCTACTTTTGAACTAAGATAAACATCTTTCCTTTGTCCCTCTAGAATAGTCATAATCTTTAATACACTACATTTCCCCCCTTCGAGACTAACTAAAAGTCTCGAAAACAAACAGAATAGGATTATGACCAGTAACAATTTATCTTATTGAGTATCTTTAACATTAAACCAAAAACATTCTCCTCTAGAGTGTAAATACCTTTCTATGAAATATGAATAAATGTTTATGAAGTGTGAATACATTACTATGAAATATGAACAAATCTTTATGGAGTGTGAGAGCGAAAAACTGTCTGGCAACCTTCGTTCCAAATCCATCCATCAATCAAGACAGTAAAATTCTCTCACGGTCCCTCTGCCCCAGGCAACCACCTAGGTACTCCCGATAAACTCATAAATCCCTATCAATGCATTTGAAACTATGATGCAATTAAATACACATGTAAGCCCCTGCAAACAAAATCCTATCCAAAAAATGTCCACTCTAAGGCTGGTCAACCCATTGGACCCTACAGTGGACCTCTCCCTGCCTAGACTCCCTGTCCCTAAGCATCAACGAAATAAACAAAAACATCTAAGATCCCCACATGTATCCAATAACATCAAATATCATTCTACAAAAATTAATACCTAAGAATATGACACAAATTATGTATTACACATGCAAATATGTCTATATTTCATTGCAGACACTGGAATGTAGTCCACTACACTTCATCTCCTCCGTAGTCTCCTCTTCCAATGTATTGTTGATGATGGAATCGGAATCTTTCCACACCTTCTTTGTTCCATCTCCTCCAGTCATTGTCCTTTCATATTGTCCCTTCATATTGTCCCTTCATATTGTCCTTGTTTGAGTATTTCAATCTCCACATATTCCCCCAAATGCTTCTGGAAGAAAAGAAAAGACCAAACAGTATCTTTTGCAAAACAACACTTTCAAATTAAACATCAATGTCAACTAAGAATATAAAAACTATATATAAATGATGTATGAATCAATATAAATGATAGAATAATGAACTAGGATAATACGATTCATTCATACACTTCCCCCCTTTGATTCATACAATCATACTAAAATCACCCTAATATTGAAAAAAAAAAAATGAAAAATTTGAAAAATGATCAAATATTCAAAAAGGATATTTATCATCCAGTCCCACTTGTCCATCTTCATCCAGATCAGGAACAGTCAACAACGGCATCTGAGTGTTGTCTCCAGGCATCACTACTCCAACCTATCTCAATCATAGCTTTCTCAAAGGTCAGTAACAAATTACAAACATCACACACAGTGCTATCAAAACTGCTATTAAAATGTAATCCATCACTGCTCCTACTGGCCTAACTGATCTTGCAACCAAGTCTTCGCTGACCATCCAGCTCCTTCAGATCTACCAAATGCATCCCTTATATTCTTCAATGCATATATAACCCTAGTGATAATATCTGAACTATCTGGACTCAAAGTATAACTAACATTATCAATATGATCTTCCCAAATGTTACACCATACCATGGAAAAAGTCCCCCCTTCTCCCTTAGATTTATCCTTCAATGATAGGCTTGAAGACTATGACATGTCGCCATGTCTCTTTTCACCCTATTTTCAACCCTAGATTTATCTGTGTCCGGTGCTACCCCTCTTATAATGGTAGAAACCTCATATGGAAGCTTCAACGTTGACATGTAACAACATCCTATCCATCCATAGGGTAAGAATATATATGCTTCATCACCACAAACCCTCCAAATATCTCTAAAATTCCCAATAGTCACATTGTCAGGCAAAAGTTAATATTTCACCATCAAAGTCCTGCTGTTCCTACTACCTGGAACATAAAAAGTTACATTATATTTCTCATTACTAACCTTATGTTCATGCTTATCCAATGTTATCATATACTCATCACAATCTGATATTCCCATAAACATACCCCTTACATCATATGTTTTATTAGAACAAACCAACTTTTAGCCCTCTCTGGTTTCACCTCCAATGCTTCAGGGTTCGCTGTTACCTGATTTTACTTCTCATCTAACAAATTCCCATAGGGTAATTCATTTAACCAAGAACACTTAAACCTAGGCTTAAACAAATGTTTTGACAACGACATTATTTTATCTGTTACTGATCGATGTTGCTGATACAACAGTCATGACAAAGCATAAGATTGACACATACTTGATAGAGATCGAACCCCACGTCTCTGGTGCTGGAATTCTCAACAGACATGGACCCTCAAGATTCCTCACTGATATTACAGAATGAGCTGCTGGAACCAAAGATTCCTACCTGCCCATCTATCTCTAATTTTCACAACAGAAGAATCAAACCCATCCATTTAGTTTCTCTCTTCCCTAACGAGTGGTACTGATCAGATACCTCTCCTTGTCTGTCATTAAAATCAAAGACCTCATCCTGTACCTCCATGATAGTATCCTTCACTATTTCAGATGAATCTATATTGTTCTCTACTACTATCTGCTCTCCTATTTTAACCATATTCGTACTATCATTGACAGCACTCTCCATCCGTAACATAAACCCCTGAGTCCTTCTTGCTACCCCCTTTAATTTCAGAAAAGTTGTTGTCGGTGTCGGTGTCATACTTCCTACATTTGCTATTGCCATCGTATCATTAATCCCTTCCAAAGTTACCATTAAAGTAGTTGATTTAGTTGATGTATTAACACTCTTAACTACTTCTAGCGGGAAAGTTACCGATATCCTCTGTGTATTATCTACTGTTGGAGTGACTACTGTAATCTACTCATCCTGAACTCCTTTGGTGACTGTGGAAGCTTCAACAGATTTCACATCTTCCATTTTAAGCGTCACTTTACGAATTACATAGCCTTTTAACCAATAATTCTTAACCGGAACAAATTGTAATGCTTGCACTAGATAAGTACACATATATTCTCCCTGATCTTTCTCTGTAACATTACGCAAAATAAATGAACAATCACTCATAACCCTCTTCCACTTCATATCGTTGTACAAAATATACTTCCTTTGACTAGGTGCAACAGCTTCTACATCTGGTCCTGATAACAATACTTCTTCTCCATAATTATCTCTCCATGTGGGAGGAACGTCCCCATCCTAACCCTAATAAGTATTTTTCCCCCTAAAATTGGTGCTGGAGCTATTGGTTCCCTTATAATCAAATGCGATATATTTATGGCTTTAATAACTATCAATGTTGAAAGAGTTAAATTGCTTCTCACTGTTGTTATAATAGACTGAAGTGTTGACGTCATTGTTGTTACTTCATCCATTTTCCCCAAAGCTTTGAACTCTTTGCTTGTACTTCCATCTATCACCACTAGTGTCACTTTTTCAACTCTCAGTCCTACCTCTTATCCCTGACTTTCAAACTTTTGATTATAAAAAATACACCCACAATTACCTTGATCTTCCTGCTGGGAATTGTAAATATAGATACTCAATCACCCTCAATCTTCTCTTATCATTCAGCAACGCATCTGCTCCTAACAGATCTAAACTCCTACCATATTTATCTTCCCCCTAAACTCTAAAAATGTCCTTCACCATTGTTCTCTCTCTCTTACTACTAACTAACATTGAAACTTAGCTTACTGTCTTAGAGTTCCTTCAACCCTAGTTCTCCTAACTTTTTTTAATCTAATCTTTTCTCCTAACCTTTAAAAACCTTTTCCACTGATTTATTCACAAAATCCTTTACCACCAATGTTTAGAATATGTGATGACTTCTTTACACACAGACTTGGCAAACGACTAAACACCTTTTAGCCTAGCCTGAAATCTCTTGGTGTAAGAATGTAACCCAGAATAACAGTCACCCCTTTTAACTTTATTTTCCAGACAGATTGTCTAATAGGCAGTCTAATAGATTATCATCCTTCCTAAGATATTATCTTTTTAAGCCAATATAATTCCCAAAAACCCTATTCTTTTTAAAATCTTCTACCAGACAGCCGTCTAGTGTACATCTTATTGTACAGTTCAATTTACACAATGCATCTCTTTCCAACAATGCAATAGGTATATGTTCTAATATTAGTATGTCTATTTTAATTTCTCTTTGATTTTTATAGCAGAGCTCAATTGGTTCCTTAAGAGTAATTAGCTGTTTTACTACCTCAAATCCCTATCCTAATTAGTTAATTTTACATAGTGAGATGTTTAACCTCTTTAGGCTGAACACAGATACGTTTTTCCACTATTCACCATCACTTCTCATAATCCTTTGTTTTTACTTCAATGGTTAGATATTTTCTCTTCTTCTCTAATCGGTGCTATCAGCTGACACCCCCCTTCGTATCTTCTAGGCTCTAGACTCTTTGCTCCGGCCCCCTGTAGGGGTTCACCTGGAGAACAGGTGATTTTGACTTGCCCCTGTATCTTCCTCTGAAATTCCCTCTGATGTTTCCTCCTGACTTATTGCACTCACAGGTAAAGTGACCAATCTGTCCACAATTATAACACTCTTCTGAAAGTTGCTGGAAGTGTAGCTGAAATCTTCCTCCTCCTTCTAAGCCTTCTCGTCCTCTTCCTCTCCAATTCTGTGTCTATCCAGAAACTGGCTGTGGATATGGAACACCTGGTACCCCCCTTGGTGGCTGGTACAATTGCGGTTGGCCTTGTTCAGTTGAAGCTGTAACAGTGATTGTTGATTTGGTTCACTCTGATTCTTCATAACCAAAGCTTCTCTTCTCCACCAGTTGTATGATTGAGTTTTCTGAGAGTTTCTTGATCCTGTTCTTTCTTGCTGTTGACATATCAGGATTCTTCAAAAGCTTATATTCTAAGTTCGGTCCTCGAAATATCATCTTCCATCATCTTCTTACTATTGGCCTTTCCCTTGACCTCAATGTATTATTCTTCTCCTCCAATTCTTGGGATTATTTTCTCAGCAGGTTTTCTCCTTCTGTATCTTCTCTTCTTGAGTTGTTCATCCAGTTGTGTTACTTCTTCTAAACTAGTCGCTTTATCCAGGCATGATAAGCATCGGTCTATATCTCCTTCTATTTCTTCTGTGCCAGTCCTTGTAGGATAAACTCCTTTTGAATACACAGCACCTTTAGTCTCCTCTTTATCGCTGTCTTCATCTGAACTCGAATCTCTAGTATCCTTCTTTCCTCTCTTGCCAACTTCCTTCTGATCACAGAGTCATATCCACCCATGATCTCTTCTCAATCACTCTGATCTTCATCTTCATCATCTTCTTCAAGTTCCATCTTCCTTAACCTCACTCTTCTCTTCCAGACATCTCATTTTCTTCCTTCTGGAGTTTTGGATTCATCTTTCTGGTCGTTTCTGCTTGTCCTCTATCTATTATTCGTTCATCTTCCTCTCCGATGCAACAATCACCCTGCTGGATGATCACTGGAAGCTGAGGATAAACATCCCTAAGCTCTACTTCCTTCTCGTAAGGTGGGTGTCTTTTTGCTGAATCCGTATGTGAGAAAGGTGTACTAACTTCTGCCATTAGTTTTTCTGTCACCTTCTCTATACCTTTGTTTATCTTATCGCTGGAATCTTTTATCAGTTTTTGTTTGAGAATGAAGGGCAACTTTTGTTTCATTTGCCGGATAACCTAACAATACTTTAGTTAAAGGATTACTATTTTGTACTATACCAACCGGTGTAATCACTTTCATAGCCTTGCTGTCCTTTCTCCCCATTGTAACTACTCTTTTATATTCCTTTATTGTGAATTATTTTATTTTAGACTATATGGCCTTTGGCTTCCCCCCTTTAATTATTAATATAACCTAAACAACCCCAAAAAAAAAAAAAAAAAAAAAATATTCTTCAATCAATCGACATAAATATGAATATGAAAAAATTCAATTAAATTTTTTATTCAAAAACCATTTCTAATTAAAATAAAAAATCAATTAAAAATTATGAACAATTAAAATCAATTTTTTATTTATATATCCAATTAGTGGCTATCTTACCACAACCCATCAAATGCAAGTAGTCAACTTCAGACTACAATACCCATAAACAAAGCCTCTAACCCTTCAACACTACAATTCCCATAAACCCCCTTGCTCTATAAGCACCTAATTATCTTAATTTTACAGAATAATGTCAGTCCTCGATTTCCAACACAACTGTAATCAACCCAAGTGATGCACATAGCCTCCAAAATGCAATTTTCAATGAATCAGTATTTGCCAAGCCTATGTGAAATTGTCATAACATCAAATATCCTGTAGGGGAAGATTTTGTAACCAGACCAGTACCAAACCCTTTTTAACTTGATCCTCTGTCGCGTCACGTGACGTGTACGTCAGCACCCCCTCTCTTTCTCTCTCCATTGTTCCTCTCATATGACAAAAGAACAGACACAGAAAAATATTTTAGTAGTTAATGCAATACTGAGTTATCTCAACCATATTCAATATTCCCCCACTCACATTCGCTTTAAGACTTAACTCAGGACTAAATAGATCGCTCAAAAACATTTTTATTTTATTTTAATCCGTCATTTAATTTAATTCATTATAATCCGTCAACATATATCTCATTTATAAATTCACTACATCTCAACAAATAGTTTCATTTTCGAACAACAGTCACTTTAACGATTAGAAGATTCGTGTCCAAATCTCTCTTGTCTGTGGCTATTTCTCTGTCCCCCCTGCAGCACGCAGCCCCACAGAAATATGACACTTTACCCACAATCCCGTGTTGTAGTTTTAGCAAATCCCCTCGTGTTGTAGTTTTAGCGCCGTAAAATCAAGCGCATGCGCAAATCCATTTAACAATACGATTGCCAAACAATAGAACGCCAGCATTCTACCTCAGTTCTCTATTTTACACTTATAGTCAGACAATAACACTTAACAGAGCTCACATTTGCGTAGAACTCTGACTTCCACACACACAAACACATTTAAGAGGGTTATTCCATCGCAATGGGACCTCTAAGGACACCCGTTAGCATGTAGCACGCAACACAATTAGCATTTAGCCTTAGCATTAACATTAGCCTTAGCCTTTAGCTAACTGTGGCCTACCCCATGCAACAAGTACCCTGCACTGCCCTTTCCTTTTGACTTATTTTCCTACCATTTGTGCTACCGTGAGTTTAATGACCATCTACTGAGAAATTACACCCAAGCGGACCCCCCGTCGGATGAAAGTCGAGCAATAATCACAATCAGATAAATTCCATCAACCCGAGTTTTCTTTAAAACACACCGACTGCACATTATAACGCGCAACCGGATTTTCGGCCCATTCTAAATGGCCCCCCTGGGGTCTTACGCGGTACAGTGCTCTAATGTATACGCATATCTGCCTTAATATCTGCCCATATCTTCCTTAATATCTGCCGTTAATATCTGCCTTCGATTGCTGTACAATTTTAGAATAATTATGACAGACCCTTAGTCGACCGCAAGAGCACCACATCAACAACACCGAC
The DNA here is from genome assembly GCF_020615455.1 of Coregonus clupeaformis. NCBI lineage: Eukaryota > Metazoa > Chordata > Actinopteri > Salmoniformes > Salmonidae > Coregonus > Coregonus clupeaformis. The sequence goes on from NC_059220.1 coordinate 17,582,507, forward strand.
CCAAGTAATTTTAACGGTACACCCTTCCCATCCCCTTAATGAGCCATCGAAAGAACTAATGCCCAAATTGTGTGAGAAATCTCACCTTTAAAGCCGGCTTGAGCAGTAGTCAACTCGCGACTCAGGAAGGGAACATAAGAACGATGCAATCAGTATCCCGGACGAGCCCCCATTTATCGTGTCGCGTCGAATGCTGGTGCTCATTGCTGTCAAACAAAGGAGTCCGCTCATACTGAACTTGGATCATAAGGTTTATTCATATCACCAGCTTTCAGCATGAGTTACAGACTTGCAGGGTCTGGAGAGCAGTGTCCTCGAATTCTAATGGCTGCTCTGCTTTCCTGTGCCCCCAGCATATACTTATAAACAATGTGAAAATATGGGTTGCTCCCTCTTCGGTCCAATCACCCGTCTCCCCTGGGGCGTCACCCTACAACTGCTACTTTTGAACTAAGATAAACATCTTTCCTTTGTCCCTCTAGAATAGTCATAATCTTTAATACACTACACTTACTTTACATTTTTACGGATGTGTGTGTATTGTTAGGTATTACTGCACTGTTGGAGCTAAAAACACGAGCATTTCACGGCACCTGCGCTAAGGTAAAGGGAAAGGGGGATACCTAGTCAGTTGTACAACTGAATGCATTCAACTGAAATGTGTCTTCCGCATTTAACCCAACACCTCTGAATCAGAGAGGTGCTGAGGGCTGCCTTAATCGACATCCACGTCTTCGGCGCCCGGGGAACAGTGGGTTAACTGCCTTACTCAGGGGCAGAACCACAGATTTCTACCTTGTCAGCTCGGGGATTTGATCTTTCGGTTACATTCACATTTACATTTTAGTCATTTAGCAGACGCTCTTATCCAGAGCGACTTACAGTTAGTGAGTGCATATTATTTTTTTTATTTATTTTTTTGGTTACTGACCCAACGCTCCTACCCGCCAGGCACATCTGCAAAATATGTCTACGCGACCAATACAATTTTATTTGATATGCGCACACGCATGCGCACACTCACACAGGGGTGGGGAGGTGGGGGGATCCTGTCACCCTCCTCTCCTCTCCAAAAATAGAGATGAAGCCCCATTCAGAATGTAACTGTTCAGAAAATTGTTCAGTGCACAGGTCAACATGAACCTAGCTGTTGGTTTAGTGTCTTTGCTGTTGAAGCTGACACTGCTGTTGTCATTGAGGGGATGTTGTGGGGGTTCTGTTTGGGCAAACAGTGGGGAGGGTGGGTGTGGTGGGTTGGAGAGAGAGAAATGGAGGTGAGGGAAGAGAACCTCCACTCAATTCCCAGCGGGAATCACACTGCCCAGCAAACCCAAAGTCAGAACAATTTACCTCCACTTGGCACAAATTCCTCTCTGGAAGTCAGTTCACTGCCTTTTCCCCTTTTCCACAGTCAGCCGTCACAGACTAAACAGTCTCGGATAGAGGACATAGGCCATTAGCCTAATTCAAGTGATTTAACATGCTAGCTCCACTCCACCATCTGGGATTTGGGAACGGTTCAGGGAGTGTAAGCAGCACTGTGTTATTAGCAGCTAATCCATCTAATCTCCCTTCGTTCCGAATCTGGTTTCATAACCCACAGATTGCATGGGCAAGATTGCACAGATAGGCAGACCAGGCAGACCAGGCGGCCGGGAGGGAAGAGAGGGAGGCAGACAGACAGGGCAGGCCTGGGTCATATTCATTAGGGCACACCGTAGCAAAACTTTTTGCAATGGAAAGCGATAACAAGCGCTTCTTATTGGCCAAGAGTCCGTCCCTGTTTCAGTCAATTATATTTCATTTGGTGCCTATGAATATGACCCAGGGCAGTCAGGGGATGTATCGAGATTTCCTTCCAGGACCTGGAAAATGAATCCCAGACCTGGTGGCTTCCAACGTACGACAATGTGTTCCGGTTCCCATCAATATCCAGAAACTTCGCACAGCCATTGAAGAGGAGTGGTACAACATTGCGCAGGCCACAATCAAAAGCCTGATCAACTCTATGCGAAGGACGTGTCGTGCTGCATGAGGCAAATGGTGGTCACACCAGATACTGACTGGTTTTCTGATCCACGCCCCTACCTTTTTTAAGGTATCTGTGACCAACAGATCATGTGAAATCCATAGATTAGGGCCTAATGAATTTATTTCAATTGACTTATTTCCTTATATGAACTGTAACTCAGTAAAATCTTTGAAATTGTTGCATGTTGCATGCATATTTTTGTTCAGTGTACTTTGTCCCTTGCGGTCAAAGACCTGGGGTTTATTCATTAGGCACCAAATGGGGAGGGACTACCCCAGGGAGGGACTACCTGGACCAATAAGAAACGCTCATTTTCGTTTTTCCATTGCAAAACGTCTTCCGTTGCACACCCTAATGAATACGATCAGACCCAGGCGATGCAAATTAAAAATAAACAAAAAACCTGACTGTGAAAAAACACTCTTATCATACACATTTAATCAGTCAATGGGGAAATGAAAGTGTACTCTCTACACTGAGAAACATTATTTGAATGACTTTATATGGACCCAGTTCAATATCAATAATACATTTCTTCACTTCATAACCCTCTTGTGTAAAGGGATTTTCCACATAGGCTCACAGCATAAAAAGTTGGATGAAAGTTTAAGAGAATACTTTAGGGTCCCTCAATCTCAACTTCTTCTCCAGATCTCTGGAAGGTTTCCAACAAGAGTTGTAAAAACTGTTTAAGTGTGGAGCGCCCAAGAAATGCAACAGTGACTCTCATGAGTAGCCAAACCTTTCCTGGCCACTTCAAAGCCGCTCAGTATCTGATCTCTGCTTCTTCACTCATACTCACTGTTTTGCCTCGACAAAGCAACCTTTTCATCATAACCCAACCCCAAACCTCTGCAAATCGCACCAATAAAGAATGAACTACATTCAGAAATGGGCTAGGCAGGCTAGCCTAACGGTTAGAGAGGCGAGCCAGCAAGCGAGAGAGTTGCCAGTTTGAATCTGAGGGTTGCTGGTATCAAATCTTAGATGTCATTGCGTGCCGTTGTGCCCTTGAGCAAGGCACGTAACCCTCCAAAACAACAGCGCCCCGTGCGCCCAGTGTGGCAGCCCCCCGCACATCTCCAAAACCTGTATGTGTGTCTTTCGGGGGGGGATTGATCCCCTCGAAGGGAAAACATCTTTGATATTCTTAAAGGCCCAGTGCAGTCAAAAACGTGAGTATACCAACCCTACTACCATACCCCGTTCAAAGGCACTTTTTTGTCTTGCCCATTCACCCTCTGAATGGCACACATACACAATCCATGTCTCAATTGTCTCAAGGCTTAAAATCCTTCTTTAACCTGTCTCTTCCCCTTCATCTACACTGGATTTAACAAGTGACATCAATAAGGGATCATTGTTTTCACCTGGATTCACCTGGTCAGTCTATCATGGAAAGAGCAGGTGGTCTTAATGTTTTGAATACTCAGTGTACATTTCCACACTATGAGGTTGGAATAATACTGTGAAATTGTGAAAATTATGATAATGCCCTTTTAGTGTAAGAGCTGTTTGAAAAGACCACTTGAAATTTCAGCCTGTTTTGGTAGGTGGGATGGAGTTTTGGCCTGCCTGGTAACATCACCATGTGATAAATGAGTTAATAGACAAATATGAAAGAACGTTCCAAACCTCTCTGCCAATAACAGTCCTAGAGAAATTGCTCTTTGCTTAGAATCTATTTTTGTTTATTTTTGACCATTTTAATTGAGAACAGTAAGGTACTTAATTGTTAACCATAAATGATTTGATATGGAGATAAAAACGGCTGTTAGCTAAATCAAATTGTTTTGTGTATAGCCGCATACTTTATGTATTTTCCCTGACCACTTCTTGAGGGTCCCACAGCAGCATCAGTTTGGCTCCCAAATGTCACCCCATTCCCTATATAGACTAAATAATGCACTACGTTTGACCAGAGGGACCTGGTTAAAAGCAGTGCACTATTTAGGGAATAGGGTGCCATTTGGGACGCAAAGTTAGAGTGACTGGTTCCTGTGACTGTTAGGCCCTTTTCCCAGAGTCCAGGGGCCATTTCAAAGCAGTGGCCAGCTGACATTTCCCCTCCCCTCCCTCCTTCCCTTCCCCCTCTCCCTCCCGTCTTCCATCCCTCCCTCTTTCCCAGCAGTCTCTTCCTGGCCACCAGTTCTCACTACTCCTCCTTTCATCCTCCCAGTTAATCAACAATACCCTTCCTCGTCCCAGCCTCTCCTACACACCGCCCCCTGCTATCACCTCACAGTAGGCAGCTCATCACAGCTCCATGTGCTACCTACAGGAAACACTGCCTTCTAGAACACTACAGAATAATCACTAACTGAGTTCCAGAACACATCAGAATAATCATCAACTGTTCTGAGACTGAGATAATATGACATTTGAAAAGGCAGTAATCTGTAGTGAAGAACATATTGTTAGAATAGTAATAATAATAATAATAATAAGTGAGGTCAAATGGCTGGCAAAATACAATATAATACAAATATACAAAAATTACAAATACATTCAAGAAAAACAATCACATTCATCAGCAAAGAGGTCCCCAATCAACATTTTGAACTGCCCGAGAGGCACCAGAACATCCAGTTGTAGGGAACTCTGTAGATTTACTCTTATCCAGAGCAACTTAGTCATTGAAAATAATCAATTTTCTGTGGCTTAATGGGGTTACTATATTAACTAAACTACCATGTTCACATCCTGTCAATGCTCTACCATAAATTACTTTCCTTTGCTCTAAATAGACTTCCTTTCAGCCATTCCATTGTATCTAGCTAGCCTACTTCTTTTGCCAACAGGTTGAATGAATCCCTGCAGCAAGGCCTTGGAGTGCATAAGCATCCATGTACAGTGTAGAAAGTGTTAATGGCATCCCCTTCAGCCCACTGAGAGGTGCTACAGAAATAAACCATTTAATTCTTGTTCACAGGGCATTGAGAAAAACCTTGAACATGTGCCCTTTCTGTCACAGTTCAATCATCTCCCTTCCTCCCTCCTCTTTCACCTCCTCCTTCGCTTCCACTGCAGTCATCCATTTGTTGGTTCTTTTCAGCTCCTTTTGGAGTGAGCCTTAATGGCGTGGAGAGGGCATGTAATCACTGTCGCTATTCAGCTGAGACATTCAGAAATGTGATTATCCAGGAATGAAAGAAATCACCTATGTGGAGAGGCGAGGATATTAGAATGGAAAGCGTGCAGCTCTGTGTTATAGCAGTAGCCCCCACTATGGTCAGCTCTGTGTTATAGCAGTAGCCCCCACTATGGTCAGCTCTGTAGGACCAGCTCTGCCTACATGACTCCTGACAATTTGCCAAAAGATTTCTGATGGAAGTAGCTCATTTTCAGCATAGAAATCCCCAATCATCTCGTTATTTGAAAGTAAATATGACAGAACAATACATAAAACTTATTATTTACAAAGTCAATAAAAAAATACTAAAACACTTCTGAAAGGACAATACAAAAATGATCCACAGTATATGCAAACAAACAAAGTTGGATTGGGGGCAACATAGGCCAGGGCACTAACTTAAAATAAATTAACCCACCCAACCCATGTTCTGACATCTCTAACATGGAAATTCCAAAAGCTGACCATTGCGCCTGAGAGAACAACCTGCACAGAGCAGAGAGATGAGAGCAGAGCAGAGCGGCTTCAAGTCCCCCACAGCTGTAAAGTCCCAAATGGAGCCAAACATTTATAAAAACGTATTTCCCCCCAGTTTGCTGGCTTGCATGACTGCTCTGTTGGGTGACTTCCTGAGTCAGACGAGAAAAAGGCAGCAGACTGCAGGAGGCCCAGTCTCAGGCCCCAGCCAGACTGGAAACTCTCAACCCAGCCCCTAGCAGCTTATAGTTCCTGCAACGTGGTCTCGGGGCAATTCATATTATTCTGTATGTAAATCTGTGACACTCATTTACATTTACATTTTAGTCATTTAGCAGACGCTCTTATCCAGAGCGACTTACAGGAGCAATTAGGGTTAAGTGCCTTGCTCAAGGGCACATTTACGTCATTTAGCAGACGCTCTTATCCAGAGCGACTCACAAATTGGTGCATTCACCCTATAGCCAGTGGGATAACCACTTTACAATTTTTTTTGGGGGGGGGGTAGAAGGATTACTTTATCCTATCCCAGGTATTCCTTAAAGAGGTGGGGTTTCAAATGTCTCCGGAAGGTGGTGAGTGACTCCGCTGTCCTGGCGTCGTGAGGGAGCTTGTTCCACCATTGGGGTGCCAGAGCAGCGAACAGTTTTGACTGGGCTGAGCGGGAACTATGCTTCCACAGAGGAAGGGAGCCAGCAGGCCAGAGGTGGATGAACGCAATGCCCTCGTTTGGGTGTAGGGACTGATCAGAGCCCGAAGGTACAGAGGTGCCGTTCCCCTCACTGCTCCATAGGCAAGCACCATGGTCTTGTAACGGATGCGCAGCTTCAACTGGAAGCCAGTGGAGTGTGCGGAGGAGGGGGGTGACGTGAGAGAACTTGGGAAGGTTGAACACCAGACGGGCTGCGGCGTTCTGGATGAGTTGTAGGGGTTTAATGGCACAGGCAGGGAGGCCAGCCAACAGCGAGTTGCAGTAATCCAGACGGGAGATGACAAGTGCCTGGATTAGGACCTGTGCCGCTTCCTGTGTAAGGCAGGGTCGTACTCTCCGAATGTTGTAGAGCATGAACCTGCAGGAGGCGGGTCACCGCCTTGATGTTAGCGGAGAACGACAGGGTGTTGTCCAGGGTCACGCCAAGGCTCTTCGCACTCTGGGAGGAGGACACAACGGAGTTGTCAACCGTGATGGCGAGATCATGGAACGGGCAGTCCTTCCCCGGGAGGAAGAGCAGCTCCGTCTTGCCAGGGTTCAGCTTGAGGTGGTGATCCGTCATCCATACTGATATGTCTGCCAGACATGCAGAGATGCGATTCGCCACCTGGTTATCAGAAGGGGGAAAGGAGAAGATTAGTTGTGTATCGTCAGCGTAGCAATGATAGGAGAGGCCATGTGAGGATATGACAGAGCCAAGTGACTTGGTGTATAGGGAGAAAAGGAGAGGGCCTAGAACTGAGCCCTGGGGGACACCAGTGGTGAGAGCACGTGGTGCGGGAGACAGCTTCTCGCCACGCCACTTGGTAGGAGCGACCGGTCAGGTAGGACGCAATCCAGGAGTGAGCCGCGCCGGAGATGCCCAGCTCGGAGAGGGTGGAGAGGAGGATCTGATGGTTCACAGTATCAAAGGCAGCAGACAGGTCTAGAAGGACAAGAGCAGAGGAGAGAGAGTTAGCTTTAGCAGTGCGGAGAGCCTCCGTGACACAGAGAAGAGCAGTCTCAGTTGAATGACCAGTCCTGAAACCTGACTGGTTTGGATCAAGAAGGTCATTCTGAGAGAGATAGCAAGAGAGTTGGCTAAAGACGGCACGCTCAATAGTTTTGGAAAGAAAAGAAAGAAGGGATACTGGTCTGTAGTTGTTGACATCAGTGGGATCGAGTGTTGGTTTTTTGAGAAGGGGAGCAACTCTCGCTCTCTTGAAGACGGAAGGGACATGGCCAGCGGTCAAGGATGAGTTGATCAGCGAGGTGAGGTAGGGGAGAAGGTCACCGGAGATGGTCTGGAGAAGAGAGGAGGGGATGGGGTCAAGCGGGCAGGTTGTTGGGCGGCCTGCAGTCACAAGTCGCAGGATTTTATCTGGAGAGAGAGGGGAGAAAGAAGTCAAAGCATAGGGTAGGGCAGTGTGAGTAGGACCAGCAGTGTCATTAGACTTAACAAACGAGGATCGGATGTCGTCAACCTTCTTTTCAAAGTGGTTGACGAAGTCATCCACAGAGAGAGAGGAGGGGGGGAATGAGGTATGATGTGAATGGAATAGGGGTCATACAATATCATACGAATTATAGGATGTATAGTATTATATGTCTTACCTGATCGTACATTAGCATACGAATTGGATGATGTAACTTTTCATACATCTTGGAGGATGAATAGTATTATACGTCTTTCTCTGAGACCAGGTTGCTTGCTGTGCCATAACAACAAAGGAGAATTAAGGGGAGGATTTATGGGGAACTAAAACGACAAAGGTTAGGTGAATTTAAATAGCAGGTTAGGGGAATTGGGTTAAGTTTAGAACAAGGATTAGGGGAAGGGTTAGCTAAAATGCTACAGTTGTCCATTATGCTCACCCATCCTCCCCGACCAACCTCCCTACTTCCGTTTCTGTCTGAATTAACTAGACCATAAGTAGGTATCATATGTCTTGGAGGTGCTCAGGAATACGTAAAGTATGTTTTGTATGGCTCTGAGGCCAGGCTGCATAGCAACTCTCCAGATGACTAGTTACCAGACCTGGGTTCAACTACTATTTGAAATCATTTCAAATACTTTAGCAGGACTGAGCTTGCCTGGCACAATGGAACCAATAGAATAGTAGCAAAACTCAAATTCCTTCCCATCTTTTACTCCAGACAGGCTAAAGCCAACATTAACAGCATTTTAATGATTTCAAATAGTATTTGAACCCAGCTCTGCCATTTCCAGCTAGGCTAGGCTACTGGGGGACTTCCATCCGGACTGAAGAACAAAACAGATCAGCTTCATTTCCTCATTAGGGGACGATTAGCCCCCAGGTACAGTACAGTACATCCAAACAATGTAAGAGGACAAATGAATGTCATAAATAAATGTAAATGAATGACGATTTTTCTCCCTAGTAAAAATCTGTCATTATAATGTCGTTTGTGCTGATGAATGGAACAGACACCTTCTGGAAAACACTGCCGAATTATAATTAAAATAATTTTAGGGGCCCATTGAGGAAATACCCTATTCTTTCTGGCAGGCTTCACAGGGAGGGATTGGGAGTAATTATAGTAGTACTGCAGTATGATGTCACACCTAAACACATAACCCTAGAAAATATAGTGCATTATTTGAGTATGTACAGTATTTTCTGCTATTATTTGTCTTGTCTTGTTGTCTGAAAAGTGCAACTGGAAAATGTCTCTCAGGTCAAACTCTTTTCAAGTCAACATCTTTTGAAGCACATCCAGACTGAAGTCAAACTGAAACCTAGAACCACAGAAAACATACCAATCCCTGGAATGCCAAAAGAGTGCATCAAAGAGCATGTTCTCCAAGCAAAAGGGAGCACGAAAACCCAGCACTGAACTAAATGGAGCTATTGAAGTGTTACAAGTTCAGATGAAATACAAACTCAAGCAAGGTTTTAAGGAACAGAGATAATAGCTCAGAGTCAGAAAGGGTTTATTATGAATTTAGCCAAAAATAAAAACTTCACTCTGGGAAAAGCTTCACTATGTAGACACAACAATTGATATTTAAAAATAATACTTTTAAATGGTAATAACTACTATCCATGTTTAAAGGTGAATGGAGCACTGTTCAAATCTTCTAAATGTTCTGTCATAACTGGCTCATTTGATGTGACCAAACCTCAAATTTGTCCCCAGTTGAATTGTGCTGGGGTTGCCATGATGCCGTCAATCCCAAAACATAGGGAAATTACAAGCATACTCCTTTCACCTCTATGGTACCCAGCAGAATCCTTCATATAGTTCTTTAACCATTCACATGGACTGAAGTTTATTATTGTGGTGAACTAACCAGTTTAATAGGGAGCCAACATGATTATGTATTTCAAGCAATGCAATATATAATGATTTCCAGTGTTCCACTCTGACTTGAAGTCATTTTCCAATCTCAAAAACATTCAGACAAAAGCCTCTTTACAAATGTACACACACACACACACACACACACACACACACACACACACACACACACACACACACACACACACACACACACACACACACACACACACACACACACACACACACAACCACATCCATGAAATATAAAAACTTTAACTATGTTCCCCAAAAAGAGATGCCATCCAGGACCTCTATACCAGGCGGTGTCAGAGGAAGGTCCTCAAAATTGTCAAAGACTCCAGCCACCCTAGTCATAGACTGTTCTCTTTGCTACCGCACGGCAAGCGGTACCGGAGTGCCAAGTCTAGGTCCAAAAGACTTCTCAACAGCTTCTACCCCCAAGCCATAAGACTCCTGAACAGCTAATCATGGCTACCCGGACTATTTGCACTGCCCCCCCCACCCCATCCTTTTACGCTGCTGCTACTCTGTTAATTATTTATGCATAGTCACTTTAACTCTACCCACATGTACATATTACTTCAACTACCTCAACTACATTTTACATTTTTTTACATTTTAGTCATTTAGCAGACGCTCTTATCCAGAGCGACTTACAGTTAGTGAATATATATATACATATATATGGTCTCTCTCTTTTTTTTTTTTTTACTGGCCCCCCGTGGGAAACGAACCCACAACCCAGCCGGCCGCGACCGGGAGACCCATGCTCTATCAACTGAGCTACATCCCTGCCGGCCATTCCCTCCCCTACCCTGGACGACGCTGGGCCAATTGTGCGCCGCCCATGAGTCTCCCGGTCGCGGCCGGCTGCGACAGAGCCTGGATGCTAGCCGGTGCCCCCGCACATTGACTCTGCACCGGTACCCCCCTGTATATATAGCCTCCCTACTGTTATTTTATTTTACTGCTGCTCTTTTTTTCTCAACACTTTTTTTGTTGTTGTTTTATTTTTACTTTTTTGTTAAAAATAAATGCACTGTTGGTTAAGGGCTGTAAGTAAGCATTTCACTGTAATGTCTGCACCTGTTGTATTTGGCGCATGTGGCCAATAACATTTGATTTGATTTGATTTGATATCACAGAAATCTGTGTGGCACAACATAAGTGAAAAATCATACACATCATTTACTCAGATTTTAGTCTAGAACATCATTGTTAATAAATAGCTGGTAGAGCACGGCGCTTGTAACGCCAAGGTAGTGGGTTCGATCCCCGGGACCACCCATACACAAATTTTTTTTTATGCACGCACGACTGTAAGTCGCTTTGGATAAAAGCGTCTGCTAAATGGCATATTATTATTATTATTATTGAATAGAAATCAGCCCAGCCCAGCCATATTGAGGTGAATACCAGTCATTGATTCCCATTAGGGCCGGCTGGGACAACTCCCATTGACCTCCCTAGTCCCTCTAGTCCAGCAGAAGGGAAAGGCACTCAAGCTTCTTGGGGAGCCATGTGTGTATCCCAAATGGCACCATATTCCCTATATAGTACACTACTTTGACCAGATAGGGTGCCATTTGAGATGAAGCCCATCCATGTTAGTGGGCTGTTCCTGAGAGCACCACCACCATCACCAATAGTTATCATTTGCAACTGCCTGATTATCATAATGACGGGGTCCTTGTTGACAGCCAGAGTGAGTGCACGGGAGATAAGGCTCAAATTGACCTGCAAAGTATTGTAAGACCCTCCAACCGCCCTTCACAGGGGCAGGGGAGGGCCTCCTCCCCTCCACCTCTCACCAACCCCTCCACCTCTTCCCTCCTCTCCAACCTCTCCTCTCCCACCTCTCCCCCCCCTCTCCCACCTCTCCCCTCCTCTTTAACCTCTCCCCCCTCTCCAACCCTCCACCACTGCTGCTGCCTTCGTTTGAGCTAATTTACGACAGCGAAAATAAGGGGACATTACCGAGCTGAAATATATAATTATAGCTATTACATATGTCCCTCGACCGACTACTGACAAAAGTTCCTGTGTAGAGTTTTTATAAGTCCAGTTCTCAGGAAATTACATTGTTACATTTGTGCACTAAATGGGTATAATATTAGTTACTGTACATTTATTTGACCAACACAACGTAACTTTATTTTTCCTCAACCTTAAGGAGATTGTGTCTGCAATGGAGGACAGGCAGCTCTGGAGGACCCACCTTTCATCCCTTCGATCCCAGACGATGATGTAACTTTACATTCTTCTACTTTCATCAGTGAACTGCCATCAGCTGTCAGATAGAGCTGCCAAGCAGTAGCCTAAAGGGAAGGTCAGAGAGAGGCTATGTTAGAGAAACTCTGTTTTTTTCCTGACAGACCTTACTGTTGAGGTTGACTGGCTGTCACTCCCAACTGACTCACAGTCAGCTGAGCGCTCCACACACCAGACATGGGTTCAATTACTATTTGAAATCTTTCAAATACTTTGGGCATTTACTTTAGCCTGCCTGGAGTGCCAGGTAGGCGGGGTAAGGTTGACACTTTTGGGCCCTTTCGGTTGGTTCCATTGGAACAGGCAAGCTCAATCAAGCACAGCTAAAGTATTTGAAATTATTTTGAATAGTGTTTGAACCCAGGTCTGCCACACACACCCACACAGCCAGTCAATACGCACAGGTGATGTTGCCACTCAGTCAGACAGATCAAACACCACAGCTACAACTGCATTCCTCCTCTCAAACTAACAGGATTACTGTACTCAATACTGATGGGCCAGCCAAACTTAACACCCTTGATCGTTAATGCCACGCCGGCAGCATGAGAAAATGAACAAGATTGAGGTCACTGGGGTATGAGACGTTAAGGGACTTTTTGTGTGAATGTATTGAGTAAACCTGACTCAAAGTTTGTGGATTGTTTTCAAAGCGAGGAGAAACGACATCAGGGGATGTCACATCATGGATTACTACATCATCAGCCAGGGAGTGAAAGAGAGTGAGAGAGACTTCTATGATATAAATAGAGGCTACGTCCCAAATGTCACCATATTCTCTATAAAGTGCACTACTTTTACCCAGAGCCCTATGAGCCATGGTCAAAAGTAGTGCACTAGGGAATAGGGCGCCATTTGGGATGCAACCAGAAAGTGACCGAAGGCAACAGATCAGTCAGAGAACACTAATGGCTCCATGTGGTTTTCTTATCTAAGAAGACATCAGTAGTTTAGAGTTGTGCTGTTCATAGTGCACTTAGTTACCATAAATGGCATTCTTTAGACCAAGTTAAACCAGGAAAACCCATGTAAGGTCAGTAGACTGTTACAGAAGCCACATGCTGTTTACATGATTATGCTGTAAGTCATCACGATTATGCAATTTGGGTTAAAGCCCTTTGTGTAGAACAAATCAATTTTCTAGAGCTTTTCTGCTGTATTTCTACACAGGCCATATCTGATCTCTACCTCTTTGTCCTAGCGCGGTAACTAATCATGTTGCCGACGGTTGGCTTTTTACATAAGTGTTCTTCTCACCAGCAACGCTTGTACTTGGCTTCCTACCCAAAGCTCAGGCAGCTTCACACTACTACTTTCATTAGGCATGCCCTGACTGCAGAACAGAGCAGAGCAGAGCAACGTCCCCCTAAACCACCAACATCAAATGGAGCCGTGGTCAAAAGCATCCTCAAATTCCCTTGAAGCCAACCGGTTATCTCCTCTCTTCTCCATGGAGACTCTGATTGCATGTAAATGAAGAGAAGAGTCCTGTTGAGACCAACCTCCACACCCCCCCATCACCCCTCCTCCCTCCACCTCCCTCCACCTCACCCCAGAGGCCTATATGACCTTTCGGAGGCCCCCTCTCTCCCTCCAGGGTGCAGACAACCCCTCCCTAGCCGACCACGGCACAACCCTCAGCCTCCTGATGATACACCAGGGAGAGGCTGGGTAAAACCTATTAAAAAGACAATGTGCTTCACCATAATCACCTACAACCCCCTCCTCTCCTCTCCTCTCCTCTCCTCTCCTCTCCTCTCCTCTCCTCTCCTCTCCTCTCCTCTCCTCTCCTCTCCTCTCCTCTCCTCTCCTCTCCTCTCCTCTCCTCTCCTCTCCTCTCCTCTCCTCTCCTCTCCTCTCCTCTATCCCTCCTTCTATCTCCTGTCTCTCAGACAACAGGCCTGCAGCAGCATTCTAGTCCGAGGTCAACCAGGGTGCTCATTTAAATAGAGACGTATTAATCCATTTTCTAGAGTTATGACCTGTCTGATGGAGCCTTCACTTCCTAGTGCCAATTCCACCTAAATAACCAGCCCCCTGGACCGAGATAACAGGAGAAATATAACCCCGTTATTGATCACTGGTCTCTCTATTTTCTCTCTCTCTCTTTTCTCTCTCTCTCTTTTCTCTTCTCTCTCTGAGGATTCAGAGTGAACACAGCAACTATATAGAGAGAGTAAAAAGAAGTGAAAACCCCTGTTTGCATAGCAGTTTTGGCAAGAACATCTAAGCGAACGCTTACAAAGAAAGTTACAGTGGCTGGCCAACCAGACTTTCCATTGTGTTCCGCAAGTTTCAACATTACGTTTTGAAAAGCCACAACTAATAACTTATACAAATTGAGTCATATATGTCATAATATGCGGGAATATATGACTTTAATTATCTCTGTTTCCTTTTGATATCTTTATCTGATAGCTCAACTAGCAGGAAGATAAAGACCATAAAGACATGTCGGTGGATGTTGTGGTTTTTGGGGATGGGACGTCCCTCGTCTGGGGTTTTAGGTTTGTTATCCATCCCATCCTGTGATTTACAGACTCAATCTATCCATCATATCTTCTCTCCGTTTCCTCCCATTAAGTTTATGGATGCTGACACTGTTTGAAGATCAATGGGAGAAAGACAGACTAGCTGCAGGCCCAGGGAGAGAGAGAGGAGCCGACTGGCGGGGCCAAAGCTGCCTCAGTAAAGAGCTTTCTCAGGTCTCTCTCTCCCTCTCTGGCCTCTCTCCATCTCTCTCTCTCTCGCTCTCTCTCTCAGCCCGCCCTCTCTCTCTCAGCCCTCTTTCTCCCTCTCTCTCAGTCTCTCTCTCTCTCGCTTTCTCTCTGTGAACAGGGCCCATTCCTATCCCTCCGAGGCAAACCCATTAGACAGACAGTGAAAACTGTCCGCTAAGCCTGTGTTAAGCAAACACAGGGCTGCAATTACTGACAGAAGGGCCCATTAGCTCAGTAGGGAAGCTGTGAGAGAACAGGGAGAAAAGCCAGGGCAAAGGAGAAGACATGAGCTTCTTGATGAGTAGCGCAATCAAGGGTCCATGTTGAAGTGGCACAGCTGCCACATGAAGTCTGAGAGAGAGAGAGAGAGAGAGAGAGAGAGAGAGAGAGAGAGAGAGAGAGAGAGAGATTGATTCACTATGGTGAATAACTAAAACAATACAGAAATACACTACGGAAAAAGAAGGAATAGCATGTCCGAAATCAACTCAATGTAATTGAAGAATCCATAGAATCTAACCACTTCTGGGAAAAGAGTTATCTCTCCAAAATGGAGATGTATGGAGGAACCACTTCTCCAATCTTTTTGGCTCTATAACAAAGAACAAACAGAAAAAACATATACATGATCAAATACAAAGCTTAGAATCAGCTATTAAAGTCTACCAGAACCAACTGGATTCTCCAATTACATTGAATGAACTACAGGACAAAATACAAAACCTCCAACCCCAAAAGGCCTGTGGTGTTGATGCTATTCTAAATGAAATGATCAAATATACAGAACACAAATTCCAATTGGCTATACTTAAACTCTTTAACATCATCCTCAGCTCTGGCATCTTCCCCAATATTTGGAACCAAGGACTGATCACACCAATCCACAAAAGTGGAGACAAATTTCACCCCAATAACTACTGTGGGATATGCGTCAACAGCAACCTTGGGAAAATCCTCTGCATTATCATTAACAGCAGACTTTCCTCAGTGAAAACAATGTACTGAGCAAATGCCAAATTGGCTTTTTACCAAATGACCATACGAAAGATCACGTATTCACCCTGCACACCCTAATTGACAAACAAACAAACCAAAACATGCTTTGTTGATTTCTCATGCTTTGCTGATTTCCAAAAACCTTTTGACTCAATTTGGCATGAGGGCCTGCTGTACAAATTGATGGAAAGCGGTGTTGGCAAAAAACACACACATTTCTTTCCACAGGGCCATGAGGTGAGACAGGGATGCAGCTTGAGCCCCACCCTCTTCAACATATATATCAACGAATTGGTGAGGGTACTAGAACAGTCTGCAGCACCTGGCCTCACCCTACTAGAACCTGAAGCCAAATGTCTACTGTTTGCTGATGATCTGGTGCTTCTGTCTCCAACCAAGGAGGGCCTACAGCAGCACCTAGATCTTCTGCACAGATTCTGTCAGACCTGGGCCCTGACAGTAAATCTCAGTAATACAAAAATAATGGTGTTCCAGCTGCCAGGACAACAAATACAAATTCAGCCTAAACATCGGCGCCACTTCCACAAAACTGTGAACAATCTGAGAGACAAGGCAAGAAGGGCCTTCTACGCCATCAAAAATAACAAAACATTTGACATACCAATTAGGATCTGGCTAAAAATACTTGAATCGGTTATAGAACACATTGCCCTTTATGGTTGTGAGGTCTGGGGACCGCTCATCAACCAAGAATTCACAAAATGGGACAAACACCATCTTGAGACTCTGCATGCAGAATTCTGCAAAAACATCCTCTGTGTACAACGTCAAACACCAAATAATGTATGCAGAGCAGAATTAGGCCGATACCCGCTAATTATCAAAATCCAGAAAAGTGCAATTAAATTCCACAACCACCTAAAAGGAAGCGATTCCCAAACCTTACATAACAAAGCTATCAGAAAATTGTGATAAATAAAAAAGTATACCAGTTTAATTTAAGGACCAAAGGATTGACAGCAATCCCATATAGATTGCAAAATAGTTGGTAAGATATTTTTGACGTACCGATTCCATGGCATAGTGTTTATGAACTGATACGCAAAACGACGCCGGATTCAAAACTTAGAATTTGTCCATTTAAATTATTATGCAAAATTCTTGCTACCAATATAATGTTATTTATATGGGGGATACAATCTTTCCAGCTCTGCATATTTTGCTGCGAAGAGACATAATCATTAGATCATTTGTTTTGGTACTGTCCATTTGTAGCTTGTTTTTGGTCACAGGTCCAGGAATGGTTGAAAGATTGCAATATTTACCTGGAGCTAACCCTGCAGATAGCACTACTGGGTGATCTGAAAAGTCATAGTCAATCGATCAATAATATAATAATACTTTTAGCAAAGATGTTTATTTTCAATTTACAATCTGTAGTAACAATGAGAATAGAAGGGTTCAGAACATTTGTGAAACATCACAGTACAGTTGAAATAGAAATCCAACATGGATGGCGTTAAGAGATAGATGGGAGGTGTTGAATGGATCTGAAAGATGGGACTAATAACAACTAACAACATTTACATTTACATTTTAGTCATTTAGCAGACGCTCTTATCCAGAGCGACTTACAGTTAGTGAGTGCATACATTTTCATACTGGCCCCCCGTGGGAAACGAACCCACAACCCTGGCGTTACAATCTATAGAAACAATTAGAATAGAAGGGTTCAGAACTTTTGTAAAACATCACAGTACAGTTGAAAAATATATGGCAAATAGAAATCCAATATGGATGGTGTTAAGAGATAGATGGGTGGTGTTGAATGGAGTTGAAGGATGGTACTAATAACAACTAACAACAACTAATAACAACAAGATAACTAATGTAAAGCATACTGTGTCCATAATAAGTATATAGGTTATAGGTTGAGAGCTTTTGTGAAAGAGCACAGTTAGAAAGATATGGCATATAGAAGCAAACCGGATGGACATCATAAAAATGATCAGAGAGGTTGAGGGTAGAGGAAGTTCAGGAGTAAAAAACAAACAAAATAGAATTATTGTAAAATTGACTGTCCATAAAATGTATATAGTATGTATAAGCTGGAAGTAGAGGCCTAAGCGTTGTTGTTCACTAGTTTACTTCAATTAGGGAAGGGGTGCTGGGGTTGGAATGTAATAAAGGGAAATATATTTTTAAAAAGGATATGTATATATTCACTACCGTTCAAAAGTTTGGGGTCATTTAGAAATGTCCTTGTTTTCGAAAGAAAAGCAATTTTTTTTGTCCATTAAAATAACATCAAATTGATCAGAAATACAGTGTAGACATTGTTAATGTAGGCTCAAAATGGCCAGAAACAAATAACTTTGTTTCTTCTGAAACTTGTCAGTCTATTCTTGTTCTGAGAAATGAAGGCTATTCCATGCGTGAAATTGCCAAGAAACTGAAGATCTCGTACAACGCTGTGTACTACTCCCTTCACAGAAGAGGCGAATCCGGGATGCTGACCTTCTAGGCAGAGTTGCAAAGAAAAAGCCATATCTCAGACTTGCCAATAAAAATAAATGATTAAGATGGGCAGTCTGAGATATGGCTTTTCTTTGCAACTCTTCCTAGAAGGTCAGCATCCCAGAGTCGCCTCTTCACTGTTGACGTTGAGACTGGTGTATTGCAGGTACTATTTAATGAAGCTGCCAGTTGAGGACCTGTGAGGCGCCTGTTTCTCAAACTAGACACTCTAATGCATTTGTCCTCTTGCTCAGTTGTGCACCAGGGTCTCCCACTCCTCTTTCTATTCTGGTTAGAGACAGTTTGCGCTGTTCTGTGAAGGGAGTAGTACACAGCATTGTTGGAAAAGGACCCATAAGTAAGCGTTTCACAGTTAGCCTACACCTGTTGTCCGCGGCGCATAGGACACATAAAATTTGATTTCATTAAAAGGGTAGAAGTAATCCCCTTCCTCAGCTGCCAGTTCAGCTCCCAGACAGACTGTGATACTTAGTGTGAACTGGTGAATGGGACATAATGATGGCTGAACCAATCACCAGCAGCAAGCTGAGGAGGTTGACATAGCATGGTAGCTCCTCCAGGGTTACTGATACCAGCCAGTATGGCTGGATGTGCATGTGGATACATAATAGGTTTAAATCTCAAATGGCACCCTATTCCCTATTTAGAGCTCTATGGCCCTGGTCGAATGTAGCGCACTACATAGGGAATAGAGTTCCATTTGGGACGTACTGTAGCCCAGGGTTACTGATACCCGGCAGTGTGGCTGGATGTGGATGGATAATACATCTGTGATAAGACATAGAGTCATAGAGGTAGCTGGGTAGCTAGCCTAGCGTCCCAGGCAGTCCTTTCTGCTGGCTGCTGTGGTTTTGATATGCCTTTTATTACATGCCTGTCAGGCATCTGCTACCTACCAAACAGTAAAACAGTAACAGTAACAGTAGCTAGAGATCCTGACAGATTTTTCCAAAGCCTACAGGCATACTACAGGCAGTCTACAGGCAGTCTACAGGCAGTCTACAGGAGGTCTACAGGCAGTCTACATGAGGTCTACAGGCATACTACAGGCATACTACAGGCAGTCTACAGGCATACTACAGGCAGTCTACAGGCAGTCTACAGGCATACTACAGGCAGTCTACAGGAGGTCTACAGGCAGTCTACAGGAGGTCTACAGGCAGTCTACAGGCAGTCTACAGGCATACTACAGGCAGTCTACAGGAGGTCTACAGGCAGTCTACAGGAGGTCTACAGGCAGTCTACAGGCATACTACAGGCAGTCTACAGGCATACTACAGGCAGTCTACAGGCAGTCTACAGGCATACTACAGGCAGTCTACAGGCGGTCTACAGGAGGTCTACAGGCATACTACAGGCAGTCTACAGGCGGTCTACAGGAGGTCTACAGGCATACTACAGGCAGTCTACAGGCAGTCTACAGGCATACTACAGGCAGTCTACAGGAGGTCTACAGGCAGTCTACAGGAGGTCTACAGGCAGTCTACAGGCAGTCTACAGGCATACTACAGGCAGTCTACAGGCGGTCTACAGGAGGTCTACAGGCAGTCTACAGGCATACTACAGGCAGTCTACAGGCGGTCTACAGGCAGTCTACAGGAGGTCTACAGGCAGTCTACAGGCATACTACAGGCAGTCTACAGGCAGTCTACAGGCATACTACAGGCATACTACAGGCAGTCTACAGGCGGTCTACAGGAGGTCTACAGGCAGTCTACAGGCAGTCTACAGGAGGTCTACAGGCTCCCTACAGGCAGTCTACAGGAGGTCTCAGTGAGGTTTTTTCAGAAGCACTGCATTTCCAATGAGAAGATTGAAGACGCTTCAAGACTAGAAAAACAACCTTTGGAGGGGTTGATGTTGACAAGCCAGTGGCCTAGGGATAATGGTGACTAGATCAAAGCCTTTCTTGGTCCTTCTCAGGAAGGCAGTAGCAGCGATGCTATCCGCAAAATTTGTTGACAGACACTGGGGGACAGACAGAGTAAAGAAAAAGGTTCCAATTTATTGTCACTGAGCATCCTATCTTTGAGAGCTATTAATAGACTATAGCTGTGTCTTTTCCTACCAAGGAGATAATTAAACGCTGATTGACCATAATGAAGACATGCACTTTCCACTCCCCATTTACTTTTACAGTGAACAGCAGCGGTGCGTGGGTAAAATGACTACCGACCCGTAGCACTGACGTCTGTAGCCATGAAGTGCTTTGAAAGACTGGTCATGGCTCACATCAACAGCATAATCCCAGAAACCCTAGACCCACTCCAATTTGCATACCGCCCCAACAGATCCACAGATGATGCAATCTCTATCGCACTCCACACTGCCCTTTCCCACCTGGACAAGAGGAACACCTACGTGAGAATACTATTCATTGACTACAGCTCAGCATTCAACACCATAGTGCCCTCTAAGCTCATCACTAAGCTAAGGATCCTGGGACTAAACACCTCCCTCTGCAACTGGATCCGGGACTTCCTGACGGGCCGCCCCCAGGTGGTAAGGGTAGGTAACAACACATCTGCCACACTGATCCTCAACACGGGGGCCCCTCAGGGGTGCGTGCTCAGTCCCCTCCTGTACTCTCTGTTCACCCATGACTGCATGGCCAGGCACGACTCCAACACCATCATTAAGTTTGCCGACGACACAACAGTGGTAGGCCTGATCACCGACAACGATGAGACAGCCTATAGGGAGGAGGTCAGAGATCTGGCCGTGTGGTGCCAGGACAAGAACCTCTCCCTCAACGTGACCAAGACAAAGGAGATGATTGTGGACTACAGGAAAAAAAAGAGGACTGAGCACGCCCCCATTCTCATCGACGGGGCTGTAGTGGAACAGGTTGAGAGCTTCAAGTTCCTTGGTGTCCACATCACCAACGAACTATCATGGTCCAAACACAACAAGACAGTCGTGAAGAGGGCACGACAAAGCCTATTCCCCCTCAGGAGACTAAAAAGATTTGGCATGGGTCCTCAGATCCTCAAAAAAATTCTACAGCTGCACCATCGAGAGCATCCTGACTGGTTGCATCACCGCCTGGTATGGCAACTGCTTGGCCTCTGACCGCAAGGCACTACAGAGGGTAGTGCGTACGGCCCAGTACATCACTGGGGCAAAGCTTCCTGCCATCCAGGACCTCTATACCAGGCGGTGTCAGAGGAAGGCCCTCAAAATTGTCAAAGACTCCAGCCACCCTAGTCATAGACTGTTCTCTCTGCTACCGCACGGCAAGCGGTACCGGAGTGCCAAGTCTAGGTCCAAAAGACTTCTCAACAGCTTCTACCCCCAAGCCATAAGACTCCTGAACAGCTAATCATGGCTACCCGGACTATTTGCACTGCCCCCCCACCCCATCCTTTTTACGCTGCTGCTACTCTGTTAAGTATTTATGCATAGTTACTTTAACTCTACCCACATGTACATATTACCTCAACTACCTCAACTAGCCGGTGCCCCCGCATATTGACTCTGCAACGGTACCCCCCTGTATATATAGCCTCCCTACTGTCACTTTATTTTACTTCTGCTCTTTTTTTCTCAACACTTTTTTTTGTTGTTGTTTTATTCTTACTTTTTTTGTTTAAAATAAATGCACTGTTGGTTAAGGGCTGTAAGTAAGCATTTCACTGTAATGTCTGCACCTGTTGTATTCGGCGCATGTGACCAATAAAATTTGATTTGATTTGATTTGATTTGATCACATATTAGCCATATTACAACCTATGTGTTGTGATAATTGCGTTGTTTCCTCTATAACCTGTTAGTTCATATGCCTTGCAAGTGTGATATACAGGCCTATAGGCCGAGACAATAAGAAGACACAATGGCAGAATAAATTCAACCACACCTTTGTTTCATCACAAAACTGGAGAGCAACATCTCTCCGGTGGAGTCCAAAAGGCATATTATCTTGCACGTAACAAACAGTTACATGACCTACAGCATGGTCAATCAAGTTAATGTTTCCAACATTTTTGGACTACTAAACAACTATTAATTTAGAACCGCAAGTCGCAAAGAAAATGAGCTGCCTCCACTATTCCAGCACCATTTCAACTTCAACATTTCAACATCATCAAATCACCTAAGGTATGCTTAGTCTAATACAGTGACAACTAAAAGATTCCAAAAACAATTTAGTCCAATCAACATAAACATAAAATATCATGTGGCTGTCCATGGGGCTGATTTCTCTGTGTGTGTATGTGTGTGTGTGTGTGTGTTTGTGTGTGTTTGTTTGTGTGCGTAAGTAGAAAAAGCATGTTGACACAATACTTGTAGAGAAACGCCAATGCCTTTCTCCTCTCTTACATGTTGACGAAATGGTCTATGACTCTGTCATACAGTACACGTGTTTAGTTTTTGTTGTCCTAGGCTTTCTGGCTAAAATGCTTGCTCGTTAACCTAACTTCCTTTCATGGGCAACGATTAGCCAACTAGTTAACATTAGCCTACTACATCTAGCTACATATTGAATTTCCATCCTCTCAGGCCAGAGGCACAATATATGAATTTATGGTTGGATCAGAATCGGCATTATAATCATTGGCCAGTATGGAGAATTAAGTAAAACCATAAGTCCAAATCCCTATCTCCACCGATGGCTAATTTAGGAAAGTGCAAATTTCTGCTAGCTAACTAGCCACTGGAGGACAACAACACAACGAGATGCAACAAATCACCTTTTTTCTGTCAATTACTTTTGGCTTTTGATGTGATGTGATTGGTGTGAAGCAAAATCCAAACTGGCTTTCCTTGACACTTATTTTTGATGCGCCAGGACCATTCACAGATGAGATCACTCAGTTTAGTTCAACGCTGATTGACTATTATTGTATACTTTTTTTATCAAGTGCTCGCTGGCTTCCCTTGCATTCAATGCAACGGGCGGCAACAATATCATACAATTTTTTGACCAGACAGCATCAGATAGATGGGCAACACATACAGAGACAGAGGGGTGCCGTTTCGTTCGCTCTGATGCGTTCTCCGGTGAGATACATTCAGCCTCTTCCGAATTGAAGGACAATTATGAAACACAGAGAGACGAAAGATTAATTATTTTATAGTCTGGCTTCCCTTGGCATCTATGAATACACGCCACTGCTCTCACTGTGCTACAAACATAATCAATTTGGACAAATGTAATCAATGTGGGCACCAGACGTGTCCGTAAATCATCTCCACAATTGTATAGCTAATCTCATGCTATTTTACACATTTTGTCATGAGGCTGAGAGGAAATGTTGCTGTTTTAGAGCTAATTTCCTGCTATTCTATACATTTTGGAGTTTTAAAGCTAATTTATTATAAGGAAAATACAAAATCATGGCACCAACGTGTTAATATGCTATCTGGGGTGGCTGAACTCCGGGAGGAGTCAGTGAAGGCTGCTCTTAATGGCAGTCAGCATAGAAAGCTTTAAAATACTGACTTGACTAGGACGTCTAGGTCCTTGGCTTGGGAGCAAGATCTTTTCAGTTGCAGGGCACGCATACAGCAGACAGAAGATGTAATGATTTACCACCAGCTATAGTTATAATTTCTGAATCAATCCCCAACAATAGCCTCTCATTAGAGGACAGATATATACTGTAGACAGAGATGTCCTTCCTTATACACCAGCTGGTCCCCAGCAGTCAGCATACACAACATGCCTCAGAGCCACATGCCATCTGATAATCATCTCCCTCCCTCCCTCCCTCCCCAGGTCCACATCAAACCCCCTTTGGGACCCTTTTGCTTTAAATCCGTGCAGCCTCTGTGTGCGTGTGTGTTCCTACCAGTTGTCTAGGTATTAAGTTATCCAACGTGGCCCTGCAGTGACCTGGAAGACAGGCCCCTGTCTAAAAGGCCAGCATTCTGCCAGCGTCCCAAATTACACCCTATTCATATAGGGCTCTGGTCGAAAGTAGTGCACTATGTAGGGAATAGGATGCCATTTGGATGCAGCATTCTGTTTCATCTCTGTTGAAGAGTCTGAGAGTCATTGGGCCCTGGAGGGCCACCACAGACTATGGCTAAATCAACACTGTCCGGATGCCACACATAGCACACAGTCTTGAACTATCTCTCAGCTCCTCAATCTCCCTTTTCCTTGAGGAGACTGTTGACCTTGAGCTAAGGCTACCGAAGTGAACATGCTCCACCTCTGCACCGCACAAGTGCAACTGGCCTAAGCTACTTGTACTGAGCTAGTCTGAACAAAGGTTATGATAAATCAGTGGTGATTGGTAATCACTTATGCCAAGACCACCAGGAGGGATTTGATTAAGTCTTCCGATGGCTGCCAAACCATGAAATGTTTTGAGGGCTATTGTCGGCCATCCTTATAGTGAAATGATGGTCACCTGATAGGTCACCTGACTAGGAGGCCATCTTGGTTCCAAGCGTTGACATTCTTGATATGTTCACATTGAAGAATTCATAACACTTCCAGAAAAGGAAAGGTGATAGAAACTCCCATAAATTACTGCAACAACAAGGTTCTGATGACGATAATATGATAAACTACAAATACATTAGGAAAACTTTAAATACAGCTAGACATATCCCTACATCTAGCTGTGTGTCATGGTCCTACAGCTGGACTCATTAAAGCAGTGGAAGTTTACAATTAGTTAAATGCATTTGCGATCTAGTCGCATGGTATTTGTTTTTATTGCAACATTAAGCTAGGTGTGTCAGTGTTATTGCTGTCTGAGCCACAAAAATGAAAGCTACTTTGGGAGGACATTTTTGTGGCTGGGATTGAACTCTTTATGAACCAGTTACAGGGAATGTAATGATATGTGGTTGATACTAATTGCACAACTGTATACTCACTCACTTTTCCTTGAGCAAGGCACTTAACCCTAGGGGCGCCGAACTACTATGGCTGACCCTGTAAAACAACACATTTCACTGCACTTATCCGGTGTATGTGACAATAAAACATATATATAAAAATTAAAAAATTAACCTCCATGAATGCTCGTAAATGACATATTTTACAGCCTAGAGATACCACAAAGAAATTACGAGACAAATAGTTGTAGAAAACCATACTTGAGATTAGTACAAGATGTTCGTTTTAGACACTAGTTAGACTTCCCTCGGCTGTTTTCAGGCGTTTGGACTCTGACGATAGAACAATTAAATGAATATACTAGTTCTTATACACATGCAATATACAGTGAGGGAAAAAAGTAATTGATCCCCTGCTGATTTTGTACATTTGCCCAATGACAAAGACATTATCAGTCTATAATTTTAATGGTAGGTTTATTTGAACAGTGAGAGACAGAATAACAAACAAAAAATCCAGAAGAACGCATGTCAAAAATGTTATAAATTGATTTGCATTTTAATGAGGGAAATAAGTATTTGACCCCTCTGCAAAACATGACAGTACTTGGTGGCAAAACCCTTATTGGCAATCACAGAGGTCAGACGTTTCTTGTAGTTGACCACCAGGTTTGCACACATCTCAGGAGGGATTTTGTCCCACTCCTCTTTGCAGATCTTCTCCAAGTCATTGAGGTTTCGAGCCTGACGTTTGGCAACTCGAACCTTCAGCTCCCTCCACAGATTTTCTATGGGATTAAGGTTTGGAGACTGGCTAGGCCACTCCAGGACCTTAATGTGCTTCTTCTTGAGCCACTCCTTTGTTGCCTTGGCCGTGTGTTTTGGGTCATTGTCATGCTGGAATACCCATCCACAACCCATTTTCAATGCCCTGGCTGAGGGAAGGAGGTTCTCACCCAAGATTTGACGGTACATGGCCCCGTCCATCGTCCCTTTGATGCGGTGAAGTTGTCCTGTCCCCTTAGCAGAAAAACACCCCCAAAGCATAATGCTTCCACCTCCATGTTTGACGTGGGGATGGTGTTCTTGGGGTCATAGGCAGCATTCCTCCTCCTCCAAACACAGCGAGTTGAGTTGATGCCAAAGAGCTCGATTTTGGTCTCATCTGACCACAACACTTTCACACAGTTCTCCTCTGAATCATTCAGATGTTCATTGGAAAACTTCAGACGGGCCTGTATATGTGCTTTCTTGAGCAGGGGGACCTTGCGGGAGCTGCAGGATTTCAGTCCTTCACGGCGTAGTGTGTTACCAATTGTTTTCTTGGTGACTATGGTCCCAGCTGCCTTGAGATCATTGACAAGATCCTCCCGTGTAGTTCTGGGCTGATTCCTCACCGTTCTCATGATCATTGCAACTCCATGAGGTGAGATCTTGTATGGAGCCCCAGGCTGAAGGAGATTGACAGTTATTTTGTGTTTCTTCCATTTGCGAATAATCGCACCAACTGTTGTCACCTTCTCACCAAGCTGCTTGGCGATGGTCTTGTAGCCCATTCCAGCCTTGTGTAGGTCTACAATCTTGTCCCTGACATCCTTGGAGAGCTCTTTGGTCTTGGCCATGGTGGAGAGTTTGGAATTTGATTGATTGATTGCTTTTGTGGACAGATGTATTTTATACAGGTAACAAGCTGAGATTAGGAGCACTCTCTTTAAGAGTGTGCTCCTAATCTCAGCACGTTACCTGTATAAAAGACACCTGGGAGCCAGAGATCTTTCTGATTGAGAGGGGGTCAAATACTTATTTCCCTCATTAAAATGCAAATCAATTTATAACATTTTTGACATGCATTTTTCTGGATTTTTTTGTTGTTATTCTGTCTCTCACTGTTCAAATAAACCTACCATTAAAATTATAGACTGATCATTTCTTTGTCAGTGGGCAAACGTACAAAATCAGCAGGGGATCAAATACTTTTTTCCCTCACTGTATCATGTAAATAAATTATTATACATATAAACCTTTTATGACACGATGCATAGTTATTGTAGACAAATCCTTGGATTTGTCCAAAATGGCACCCTATTTCCTATGCAGTGTACTACATTTGACCAGGGCCAAAGTAGTGCACAACATAGGGAATAGGGTGCCATTTGGGAAACAGACCTTCTTAATTTGAGCTGCTCTTCTTTTTACATTATAAACAAGGGTCAATTTGGACCTCTTATTAAAATGGAAACAGAGGTTGCGTCCTAAATTGTAACCTATACCCTATATAGTGTACTAACAATCACTTGACTGGTCGAAAGTAGCGACATAGGGAATAACAGGGTGCCATTTGGGTCTCAACCATGGTTTCATAAATTAGTTTGCCTCCATCGAGAATGACTTTTGGAATAATTTACAGCCAGAAACAAAACAATTATTCCCAACGTAACAGTAATGTGTTGTTGGTTGGGCCGGGATCTCATAAGAGATGTGGAAGTTTAAACAAAGCATATTAACGTGACTGGGATGAAAGCTAACCCAAAGCAGCAATGTCTGACCCAAAACAACGGGTCAGAAATGATCCTGTTATCTATTCCGAACACACGTTCGCACGCACGCACGCACACCCAACGCACGCACACCCAACGCACGCACACACGCTACCCTGGCTTTCATTTCTGCAGGGTAACGAGAAAGAGGGTCACTGGAAAACTACAAATTGCATGTGTCATTGCCTGACTCCATGTTGTTATATAGATATGAAAAATTCAACATGTAAACTGGATGATATTTGCCCTGAGGACATGGTGCCGACAATAATCTAAAGGTCAAACGTGAATGCATAATGTACAGTACTGCTGCCATTTGTACATATCCTCCCACTCCCTATAAATATCCTATACAATTTTCTGTAACTAATTAAATCCCAGACAGCGGCTGAAAATTGACTTATTTTTTCCGTCTTTCCTCCCACCTCTTGTAGCCAGGCAAGGTTGTGGATTGGAATATTGAGCCTGAGAGGGTTGACTGCCTAAGTGTCACACAGAGACAGGGTGTCATGTTAACACTGTGACGTGATCAGTGAGTTTAGCGTTTGAGCGAGACAGACACACCAAAGAGAGAGCATCTGGGCACAAACACAGACAGGACTGTGATACGGCCCAATATGTGGAGTGAAAACACTATTTGTTTAGTTGTCTATAAGTCATTTGTGAATCTGAAGCAACGCTTCAGTACTGGAGATTCTAGAAAGATCTAAATACTGAACAAAAATATAAACGCAACATGCAAAGTGCTGGTCCCATGTTTCATGAGCTGAAATAAAAGATCCCCGAATTTTTCCATATGCACAAAAAGCTTATTTCTCTCAGATTATGTGCACACATTTGTTTACATCCCTGTTAGTGAGTATTTCTCCTTTGCCAAGATAATCCATCCACCTGACAGGTGTGGCATATCAAGAAGCTGATTAAACAGCATGATCATTACACAGGTGCACCTTGTGCAGGGGACAATAAAAGGCCACTCTAAAATGTGCAGTTTTGTCACACAACACAATGCCACAGATGTCCCAAGTTTTGAGGGAACGTGTAATTGGCATGCTGACTGCAGGAATGTCCACCAGATCTGTTGCCAGAGATTTTAATGCTAATTTCACTACCATAAGCCGTCTCCAACGTCGTTTTAGAGAATTTGGCAGTACGTCCTACCGGCCTCACAACCGCAGACCACGTGTAACCACGCCAGCCCAGGACCTCCACATCCAGCATCTTCACCTGCGGGATCGTCTGACAAGCCACCCAGACAGCTGATGAAAATGAGGAATATTTATGTCTGTAATAAAGCCCTTTTGTGGTGAAAAACGTATTCTGATTGGCTGGGCCTGGCTCCCCAATGGGTGGGCCTATGACCCCCCATGGCTGCGCCCCTGCAGAGTCATGTGAAATCCATAGATTAGGGTCCAATTTATTTATTTAAATTAACCGATTTCCTTATTTGAACTGTAACTCAGTAAAATCGTTGAAATTGTTGCATGTTCCGTTTATATTTTTGTTCAGTATATGAAGGTGGTGAGGTTCTGGAATACGCATTAGTACTGTAGAACATAGAAATACAATTATATTTCTATGCTGTAGAATGACCTAAGGTAGATAAGGTTCTAGAATGTCCAAGTTACATTGATTTATTGAGACAAAATTGAGTGAAAGATCACATTGAATATGATAATGTCGAGTTGTCAACAAACTATGCTACCTCAGTGCACAATTCAGAAGGGGTGACAACCAAATATTGATTTTAAAGCAGACATTTAATAAAGCATAAAAAAGGTTAAGTACCAGTATTAACACACAGACATTTTATACAACAATTGACAATGTACAGCTAGCTACTTGGTATCAACAACAGATGAAGGTAAAGCAGTTGCTCATGCAGATCTTATGTGTACATATATCAAAGCGTTACCATGGTATCATCAGCAGTTCAAGTAGGAACATGTCAGTTTTCAGAATAGACTACGTCTATATATGCATGAATATTCCTTACAGCCACTTTTAAGTAATACTATGCTTCAATCATCAATCATCAGTCAAATATGTATCCAAGAAGTACCAACCAAATATATTACGTTTTAAATATCTTTAATCCAAAAAGTAAACCAGAACCATTAAAAGCATTTACAGATTTTTTGCCATGTACTATAGCAAGGGTAAAGTCCATAATAAATACAAAAAATGGCTACATACAACAAAATAATGGGGCTACTCAGATGCTTTTCACCCTGTCCAATGTTTGTCAGAAAGTGCAGGGAGAGGGAGTCTGCTGGACATTTTGTACCAACCCAATTAAAATGTTTCTTTAAATGTCTCGGAGACTGACTTTAGCAGAGACTTTCTGTAAATAAGAAAATCAGCCTAGGCACTTGTTGGGCAGAGAGAGAGCAGCCAATTTGATTGGCTTAGTCGCTGCTTCCTGCCGACACCATAAAGTCCCTCCCTTATACAGTCGTCATCAGTTTCAGCGAGCCCGCAGAACGGAAGCGGAGGATCTTCTTCTTCAGGTTGTGAGAGGCCTTGATCTTGACGAAGGCCTTAGCCTGGGCAGCGGTTACTTCCTGAGGCCCAGCACCCTGCCCTGCAAACTGGGGCCAGTTCATCCCTCCGCTCTCCTCAGAGTCACTGCTGGTAGTGCTCTCCGCAACAAAGTCCACCTCACTCAGGCTGGACTCGCTGTCCCCGAAGCAGTTGGTGGTGTAGTTGCTCTGCTCGTCCTCACTGGTGTCCATGATGGTGGAATGGAAGAGCGAGGCGCACTCTGCAGAGTACTCAGAGTCGCTTCCGGCCACGTAGGCGTAAGGGCTGGTGAACTGCACGTTGGAGGGCAGGTACATGGTGGTGGTGGTGGTGGTGGTGGAGACCTGGCCGAGGAGCTCCCTCTTCTGCCTGCGGTGGGCTCTCCTGAGGGCCTCATCGTAAGGCACCTCAGTGATGGCTCTCAACCTTCCACGGTTGTAGTCCTGTCCGCTTGTCCGCTTGTACTTGGGCTTGGCCACCACCACCTCCCTGCCATGGTGGCTGTGATGCCTGGTCACAGTGGACCTTGTTGTGGACACCATGGCCGTGTGTTTCTCTAGGACCCGGCCCTCTGGGATAGATGCTGGGACGGTGCGCTTGGCCCTGGAGGATGCCCCCCTCTTGGAGGAGACTTTGTGCACATGTTGTACCTCCTCAGGCTGACGAGACTTCCTAGACCCTCCAGATCGGTGACCCTTCTCCCTTGTCCCTGCCGCCTCTGATGACACAGGCTCAGCGTGTGCGTGCATCCCCCTGTGTGGTTTCAGGGAGGCGCTCTTCACCTTCACAATCTTGACGTTCTTGCCCCCCTTGCGGAGCTTGACGGCCTGCCTCTGGGCAGGGATGTACTGGGCATTGACCATGTGACCCTGACCCTCATCCTGGCTCTGGGAGGAAGACCCCAGACTCACCAGCTCCAGCATTGGCCTCTTTTCCATAGTGCTCTGGGCTGTCTGGACCGCGTTGCTCTTAGGGCTTTTCTTGGGAGTGCCTGTTTTGGTGAGGTCTCTTGGCAGTGTCTGGGAGGGTTTAGTACTGATTTCCTCTGGAGCAGCAGGGAAATAAGATTGCTTTCTCTCTTTGGGGGAGGAGTTGGCATTAGGGGCGCCCAGGTCTTGGTAATCCTTAGACAGAGGACCGGTCGACGATGGAAGTCCTTTATTGGTTGATGCCTTCTTTTTCACCAGACTGTTGGTGGTCACCAGACTGTTGATGTGAATGTCACTGCTGTTGATTGTGGCATATCCGTTCTGAGGTTGGCCCAAAGACTGGGACACAATCCCATTTTCTAAGAGGATTTCCCCTTTGCTCTCCACTGACCACTGTCTCTGTTGGGAGCCTGTTCCTGGATCATTGTTACTGGCACCTCCTGCATGTAAACACGTCTGCCAGGCTGGTTTGAGGTCAGGAACAGGAGCAGTCCACAGTCCCTGTGGCTGCTGGCTAACACTAGCCTGCCTCACACACAGACTACCTTGCCTTAGGATGCTCTTGGAGGGGTCTGTGCTGATGCTCGTCCGCGGCTTGTTGGTCCTCATGGGCTGCGCCCTCCTCTGAAGCAGGCCGAAGATATAATTGTCCAGTCGTTTATTAGCGAGCGAGTGGGAGGCAGACCAGGAAGTGCTCTGGGGCACCAGAATAGGCTGCTGCTCCAGTTTCTGACAGTCACCGGAGCCCTCGCTGCAGCCGGTGCTCTTTGACAGCCCTCCGTCCTCTTTGATGTGGCCGGCCAGAGACTGTAAGAAGATGGGGCTCTGTACGGCCACGGCGTGGAGGGGGCTGGGATAGCGATACACATCACTGCCGTTCTTGGCGATCAGGTCACAGTGGTACTTGGACTGGATGTCCTGAGTGGAGGAGGTGTCTGTAGAGGGGGAGTAGGTAGCGGAGAGGGACCTCCTGACTGTTCCTGTCATCTGCTGCTCCTCACACTGGCCCTCGCACTCAGCACAGCTGCCCAGCTCATCTGAAAACCAGACAGGAGACAGAATATAAGGACTCCAGAACAACAGATACACCACTAGTCATTCATATGGAAACCACACACGACTACAGTATAAAACCGTGATGGTAAAACATTTTAGCGGCCCCCCTCTTGACAGCGGATAATTATTTAAAAAATTGAGTTCTCCACATTTTGCCATGGGGCGTAGAGAAAATGTTGTTGTTTTAAAGCAAGTTTCTTGCAATTCGACTCATTTTGCCATAGGGTGGAGAGAAATGTTTGCTGTTTTGATATGATATCTGTGTGAAAATTGCACCTTGTGTATTATACTATTCTAACTCTCAACATTAAGTTGAGATCCCGACTGAGTCCCCCCCGACTGGAAGTTGATCTGCGGGCCTACAAGTTGCGCATCCATGGTATAAAACAACAGATACCACCAGTTTCCATACCATTTCCTAGTTTCAACAATAATGCCACACAGAAGCTTACAGTAGGCATGTAGTGTTGACAGGGTGAAGCAAAGCATCCTCTCAACATGCTAACGAAGGGGGCAGTTGGTTTGGACGTGTTAATGGACCTTCTGTTTGTGTCTTATCATCATAAGTGGCTGTTAGTTAGAGCTGAGCCATCTGCCTGGCCTGGCTGGGAATCTAGCTCAACTGACAGTAGCCATGTCCCAAATGACACCCTATTCCCTATATAGTACACTACTTTTGACAAGGGCCTATAGTGCACTATGTAGGGAAAAGGGTGCCATTTGGACATTAATAGTGTTTTGTGTTTCCTTCCTACTCTTTTTTTTCTATCGCTCGTTTGAAACTTAATCAAAGTGTTGTCACAACAAACCCCACTAATGGCAATGACACCAAGGAAACTATTAGAAGTTGAACTGGGGCCAGCTGGAATGGAGCATTGAACTAAAAGACGACACTGAGACCCAAGTTAAGTGCATAGATGGTGGGGGTGTGTGACAGCCTGACGGGGGTCTTTGGGGAAAGAAGGAAAGAGTGTGTGTTTACACAGCAAAGGACAACAAAAGGATTCAGCCTGTTTGTTGCTCCCTAGACAGACCATGTGACATAAAACACCAGGACCATGTCATTTCCATGGGCCCTAGGCTTTGCTGTGCTGTCCTATGTTAGGCTAGGCTGTGCAGTGGTGGCCTAGACTGTGCTATGGGAGGCTGTGCTATGGGGGTCTATGTTGTGCTGTGCTGTCTTATGCTGCATTTCATTTTACTTCCTGAAATAACCGAATTGAAATGGAATTGGCCCAAACCCTAGTGCTACGGGGGCTGTGGTGTGGAGGCTTCTCCCTCACCTGCAGATTTGAGCCTTCCCTCGGAGGCACACAGCGATGTGTCGAGGGGACTGCAGAAACAGGTGCTGGAGCGACAGCTGGACAAACACTCGCTGAACACCGAGTTGGATGAGTTGGAGAGCGACCCTGAAGCGCCGTCGCTCAGCTCGTAAAAGCCTGGAGAGAGGGAGAGAGAGAGAGAGAGAGAGAGAGCGACACAGAGAGAGAGGGCAGAGAAACAGAAGGGAACATTTTAACACATTGATTTTACACGCCGCACGGAGGAAGCTGTCGTCCAACAATTTATTACATGACAGGCTGCGGCTATTAAAAGAATTAAGGCAGAAAATCTCAAGCACTTAGAAAACAAGGCTTTTTGTGTAGATAGGGTTTATATTAGACTAGATGAACGTTTCTTCTATTTGCAGCATAGCATACCCTACATCCGCTCTGTAATTTCTTGGCACGCTTGACTGGTGGAATGCTAATTCTCTGTGTGAGATTGTTGCCCATTTAAAACTATATATCTTTTTTGCATTGCCAGTCATTTCTATGTCATGTTTGTGTTTATTTGCTAAGACAGGGGTTCTCAAACTTTGTGGCCGGAGACCCCTTTTGTGATAGTAAATTCATCAGGGACCCCATCAAATCAGAACACAACTCGAGTGAGATAAAAATATCATACAAGGAGTTTTACTATGACTTTGGCAGTGCATGGCCTGACAAACCAAGTCTTGGACCCTGGGAACCCAGTCTTCAAGCTCATTTCCTGCAATTCTACACATTTTGTCATGGGGCAGAGAGACTATTTTTGTTGTTGCAGCTTTAAGGCTAAAATCCTGCATTTCTACACATTTTGAGGCAGAGAGAAAAAATTACCGTTTTGAAGCTTGAATTGCAGTGCATTTATGTTCACATTTTTTTAAGGGGAATACAAGAAGTATTGAGTTGGAAAATGCATAATTGGTGGAGTACTGTGGATATGTGGAATGGTGGAATGATAGAATGCAATTTTTTGTGGAAAAATATTGTGAAACTAATGGTTCAGCCTTCATATTGGTCAACAAAAGACAAACGTCTCTTGTTGTCAAATTGACTGGGGCTGAGCGATTTCTACATGTTTGAAGCTTGCCCCAGTTAATTTGACAACAAGAAACGGTCCGTCTTTTGTTGACCAATAAGAAGGCTGCACCATTAGAATGAAAGTGTTATTGTATGCCCAATAATAAATAAATAAATAAATAATTACATTATATTACACCCTATCAACTTATTCCACGGATCCTTTGGCCAACATTTGTTTAATCTGTTGTTAGTAATATTCATTAAAAAAAATGAAATGTTAAATATTTTATTATGTACACCACCCCATTCACGAAAATGTTTCGCTTCTACAGACAGTGAGTCACGTGGCTTGCTATATAAAGCAGGCAAACAGGCATTGAGGCATTCAGTTACTGTTAGATTAATCCTTAGAATGGGCAAAACTAGTGACCTAAGTGACTTTGAGCGTGGTATGATCGTCGGTGCCAGGTGCGCCGGTTCCAGTATCTCAGAAACGACCGGCCTCCTGGGCCTTCTACGCACGACAGTGTCTAGGGTTTAACGAGAGTGGTGCGACCAACAAAAAACATTCAGTCAGCGGCAGTCCGGTGTGCGAAAACAGCTCTTTGATGAGAGAGGTGAAAGGAGAATGGCAAGAATCGTGCAAGCTAACAGGCGGGCCACAAACAGGCAAATAACGGCGCTGTACAACAGTGGTGTGCAGAACGGCATCTCGGAACGCACAACTCGTCGATCCTTGTCACGGATGGGCTATTGCAGCAGACGACCACACCTGGTTCCACTCCTATCAGCTAAAAACAAGAAGCAGCAGCTCCAGTGGGAAGGCAATCACCAACACTGGACAAATTAGGAGTGGAGAAACATTGCCTGGTCCGACGAATCCCGGTTCCTGTTGTGTCATGCTGATAGCAGAGTCAGGATTTGGCGTAAGTAGCATAAGTCCATGGCCCCATTCTGCCTGGTGTCAATGGTACAGGCTGGTGGCGGTGGTGTAATGGTGTGGGAATGTTTTCCTGGCACACATTAGGTCCCTTGATACCAACGGAGCAACGATTGAACACCACAGCATATCTGTAGCTGTTTTGGAGGCAAAGGGGGGGGTCCAACCCGGTACTAGACGGGTGTACCTAATAATATATACAGTGGGGAGAACAAGTATTTGATACACTGCCGATTTTGCAGGTTTTCCTACTTACAAAGCATGTAGAGGTCTGTAATATTTATCATAGGTACACTTCAACTGTGAGAGACGGAATCTAAAACAAAAATCCAGAAAATCACATTGTATGATTTTTAAGTAATTAATTTGCATTTTATTGCATGACATAAGTATTTGATACATCAGAAAAGCAGAACTTAATATTTGGTACAGAAACCTGTGTTTGCAATTACAGAGATCATACGTTTCCTGTAGTTCTTGACCAGGTTTGCACACACTGCAGCAGGGATTTTGGCCCACTCCTCCATACAGACCTTCTCCAGATCCTTCAGGTTTCAGGGCTGTCGCTGGGCAATACGGACTTTCAGCTCCCTCCAAAGATTTTCTATTGGGTTCAGGTCTGGAGACTGGCTAGGCCACTCCAGGACCTTGAGATGCTTCTTACGGAGCCACTCCTTAGTTGCCCTGGCTGTGTGTTTCCGGTCGTTGTCATGCTGGAAGACCCAGCCACGACCCATCTTCAATGCTCTTACTGAGGGAAGGAGGTTGTTGGCCAAGATCTCGCGATACATGGCCCCATCCATCCTCCCCTCAATACGGTGCAGTCGTCCTGTCCTCTTTGCAGAAAAGCATCCCCAAAGAATGATGTTTCCACCTCCATGCTTCACGGTTGGGATGGTGTTCTTGGGGTTGTACTCATCCTTCTTCTTCCTCCAAACACAGCGAGTGGAGTTTAGACCAAAAAAGCTATATTTTTGTCTCATCAGACCACATGACCTTCTCCCATTCCTCCTCTGGATCATCCAGATGGTCATTGGCAAACTTCAGACGGGCCTGGACATGCGCTGGCTTGAGCAGGGGGACCTTGCGTGCGCTGCAGGATTTTAATCCATGACGGCGTAGTGTGTTACTAATGGTTTTCTTTGAGACTGTGGTCCCAGCTCTCTTCAGGTCATTGACCAGGTCCTGCCGTGTAGTTCTGGGCTGATCCCTCACCTTCCTCATGATCATTGATGCTCCACGAGGTGAGATCTGGCATGGAGCCCCAGACCGAGGGTGATTGACCGTCATCTTGAACTTCTTCCATTTTCTAATAATTGCGGCAACAGTTGTTGCCTTCTCACCAAGCTGCTTGCCTATTGTCCTGTAGCCCATCCCAGCCTTGTGCAGGTCTACAATTTTATCCCTGATGTCCTTACACAGCTCTCGGGTCTTGGCCATTGTGGAGAGGTTGGAGTCTGTTTGATTGAGTGTGTGGACAGGTCTCTTTTATACAGGTAACTAGTTAAAACAGGTGCAGTTAATACAGGTAATGACTGGAGAACAGGAGGGCTTCTTAAAGAAAAACTAACAGGTCTGTGAGAGCCGGAATTCTTACTGGTTGGTAGGTGATCAAATACTTATGTCATGCAATAAAATGCAAATGAATTACTTAAAAATCATACAATGTGATTTTCTGGATTTTTGTTTTAGATTCCGTCTCTCACAGTTGAAGTGTACCTATGATAAAAATTACAGACCTCTACATGCTTTGTAAGTAGGAAAACCTGCAAAATCGGCAGTGTATCAAATACTTGTTCTCCCCACTGTATATTTGTTATATATTTTTAGATCTGTCCATGGACCTCATTTGAGAATCCCTGTGTTAAAAACCCTATACCTTTGGGGGATTACACGTTTTGCAGTATCCTCAATTACTTCAGTTAAGTTGAATTGACTCAGTTGACAGATACTACTAATCATGTCTAGTTTTCACAGGGTAACATTCTGAGGTAGAACCTTTAGAATCCATTCTAATTCTATTGTAGAACCAGACTAACCTGAGCTTGGGCGGCTGTCTGTCTCCACATGCTCACGTGACACCTCAGTGTCCAATCGGAGGTCACTGATCTGCCTGTCCAGCTCCTGCAGCTGATTGATCAAACCAGCATCTCTCCTTCTCAGGCAGTTCTGGAGGGAAACACACACACAGGTAACACAGTTAGTTACAGTTGTACAGCAAGTACAGTTAGTTCTGCCTTAGCTCTTGTCCAGGGCGTTAGTGCAGCTTGCCTTCAGCCCTGGACTACAGCTAGTTCTGCCTATGACATCTACAGCTGGCCCCACTGAGGGTGTCTCAGGGAGAGTTGGGATATGCAAAAATCACATTTCCAATTCACACATGCATATTAATACACACTTGTAAGTAGGTGGCCTTACCCCCAACCTATCTCCTTAATGCTGAGTGCCAAGCAGAGACGCATTGAGTCCCATTTTTACAGTCTTTGGTATGACACTGCCGGGGATCGAACTCCCTACCTTCCAATCTCAGGGCGGACACTAACCACAAGGCCACTGAGTTGTACATGTGTGAAATAGGACAAATATAAGCACCCACCAAATTATTATTATTATTATTATTATTATTATAGCTTAATCCTTAGTGTTGTTCTGTATAGCAACAGAATGTTTATCTCCTTATTTTTGGTTACATTTCTGATTAATTCTATAGCCTTGAATGTTGGTCATTGAAAGTAAGCCTCTAGTTACTGTGCTGCAAGTCTTCAACATCTTGGCGAGACCATGTCGCCCTATCAAAACCCATTAGTATCCCAACTAAATTAGAATCACGTCTTGTGGGAGCAAAACAATTCCTCGATCAAACATGCGGGTTATGTGGAACAGCCAGGGTCATACATGACATCACCCAGATCATGTGGTGGTTACATTCCACCATTCCGCTCTAGAGTGTGGTTTGAATTCAAAGACCAACTGAAAATGTCAACCCTGAAGGCTCAGTGACAGTCAGACCCTATTTACATTCACTACATTTGTGACAATTATGTGGCAACAGATATAGGCTGTAGCCATCTCAGGAGGCCTGTCCCCTGTGCATTATGCATTTTAGCTACCATTTGCTCCATGACTGAGGCTAGTAATGACACACACACACACACTCCAGGCTATATTGAGCTGCAACACTTCCTCTCTCTCTTCTCTCTCTGCAGCAGATTGGCAGGCCATAAAACCAGGCCTATGACAGGAGGCAGAGGGTGATTAATGTGCTCTGAGCATGCTATGGCTTCAGAAAACATTTCCACACAAAGTACCATTTGGGAAAGGCATCTCTAGCAGAGGCAGACCAATGGTTGTTTTGCTGAATAAAATTATCCTCCCACTGGGTTGACAGGGTAATTTAACAAACCAGTGAGAATGTGTAAATGTCAAAATGGTATTTTACTAGGGAATGTCTGTGTAGGCTGAGAGGGAAATGGTCTGTAATGATAGAATGAATTTGAAAACCAATCTGATTTAATTTAGGCCTACAATAAACCCTATGGGGTTAGGGTATAATACAACAATTGCAACTTTTTCCCAATACATTTTAATACTGAGTCCATTCATGATTTTTGCCCTTACTGCCTTTCTGCCTAATTGAACCCAGGTGTATTTTGGTCGGTTTAAATGGCCTAATCTCAAACAACCAGCCAATAACTCCCTGGCATCCTTTAACAGCAGCAGGGGGTGGGAGATCTGCTTGCAAAAGTTCATTTCAGTCTCCCCATCCATTGTAACTCATCAGTAAATCTCATTCAAGCGGCTGGACCCCCTCGCAGACCACATGAGTACATCAGGAGTTTCCTTCTCCCTTCAGGAAGTTTGATTTAAATAACACTCATTCCTTTCTAATAGCCATCTTGCTATTCTCTCCATTTCTGTGCGAACTTCGGCCTTTGGACGCCCAATTGCTTGCATTGGTTTATAATGCCAGATCGATCTAATGGAATCGTTCATTTATTGTAATCAGAAGAAAATAATTACATAGAACTTTTCCAAAATATTAGGTTACAAATGTATCAATGATTTTATCTGTGAGTGAGTGAAAAAAGGCTACAGCTGGTCATATGCTACTAAAGGGCCACAATTATAAAATGATTCTGGAAATCTAATTTACAGGGCTGTTTTTTTATTGTAAACCTTTATCATAGACATATCCCTCAACCTTTCACAGACTTCGCACCTCTTGTCTGCGCCTGCCTGGCGAAGCAAACAATGTCGCCAACTTTTATCAGTAGGCTTGTCTTGGCTATGTTCCGCTATGTTCTCATTTTCCCTGGACGTGAATGGACTGGAGCTGCGACTCAGTCAGAAAATAGACCTCTTGTTTAACAATTCGGATGGACTCAATCCAACGACACACTAATAGAGTGACTTGTATTTCAAATCAAATCAAATTGTATTTGTCACATGCGCCGAAAACAACAGGTGTAGACCTTACCGTGAAATGCTTACTTACAAGCCCTTAACCACGACAGCTTTTGAAATGTAGGCTAACCAAAATATAAGTTTATAAAATATAACGGATGCAAATAAAACTCAGCCTAATTATGATGATAAGTATTAATGTTATCCAAAACACTTTGGTGGAATAAATACATGACTTTATATTCAGTCTACATACCAGCTGTTTTCTTAGCAATAAAATATTTTCTTCTAGAAGTTTTTCCTCCGAGTTCAAGTAATTCTCCTCACGGGTAACGCACATTGGATCTTCTGTTGGTATAGAGTACTCCTGGTGATTCAACACATTTCTGACCAGTAATTCCTGTCGCTGTCTCAAG
Source organism: Coregonus clupeaformis (assembly GCF_020615455.1). Taxonomy (NCBI): domain Eukaryota; kingdom Metazoa; phylum Chordata; class Actinopteri; order Salmoniformes; family Salmonidae; genus Coregonus; species Coregonus clupeaformis. Next base: position 17,622,580 of record NC_059220.1, read on the forward strand.
TATTCCAGCTCTCCGAGACCGGCTAGAGTGGCTTCCAATCTCTCCCGAGTTCGCACCCGATCCATCTCTGCCTCTATTCTTTCCCGAGAGTGCTTATCGCATTGTCTCCTTTCCCGCAACTGTAATGTGCAATCCTTGGAGGCCAGCATCTCTGCAACAGCAGCTGTTTGTTTCATTGTATCCATATCCAAGAAGCGATTATTTACAACATGTAACTGGCAACAGCGGGCCACATACATTCACTGTGAAGAGCCTAGAAAATCATGACGCGCATCAAAAACGTTCATCTGTGGACGCACATTCCATGGTCTAATCTTCCAGACCACTAAACGACTTATCCATAACTTTTCTGTCTGTTGGAGCGGCTATCCCAACAACCTGCATACACTGGACACAAATTGCGTGCGTAAAAACTGGTCCGTTTGTTATTCAAACACCGTCGCGGACTCCAAGATGAAGCGATAAATCTTAGTGCTTTTCAGTTTGCAGAAATCAGAAAAAGTTGCATGATCAAAAGTTTAAATGTAATGTCAGGTAGGCAGGATGTAGATGCTTCTCTGGCAAGCAGCTCCACTGTTCTGAGGATAGTGGTGAGTAGTGTGGGACCACGTCTCTCTTTGGAGACCCATCTACTTTCTCCGTGGTAGCAACATGTCTTAGTGCCTGCCAGTCCTACCTTTCTCCCTAATTGATCTACCCTTCCCCTTTATGTGATATAAAATAATAATAACTTGGAGTTACACACTTAATATATGATTCCTTTAATCTTCTTCCAGATATAAAATGTGCTTTATTAAATATAATTCGCCTAACAATTGCAAGTAGGCTAATAACTTAAAGAGCTGAGATTCTGCTGTCAGCCTTGTGGCTATTGAATCTTTAGTAGGCCTACATATTAACTATAAATCAATCGATGACAATAAATGCAAAAACATTTGACATTTACATTTTAGTCATTTAGCAGACTCTCTTATCCAGAGCGACTTACAGTTAGTGAGTGCATACATTTGCATACAACTATTTAATGAACATTTACCCGTCTGGTATTTGGAAAAGGTGTGGTACATTATCAGACTAGGCTAGGCCTACTGTAAAATCTGATTTGCAATTCAAATGGCAAAAAAACATTCGTGCAATTCGCACCTCTTAATTACGTTTTATTAACAATTCATTAGGCAATTACGTCATGTTTATTAAGACAGATATGGTATGCAATGGGTGTGCCTTTTTTCCCATGAGAATGAGGTTGTATTCTTTACCTAAAGATGAGGGCGCCATCCTGTGTTAAGAAATCACAGGGAAGAACAGAGAGCTTCTACAGGCTACATTGTAGATCTATTGATAAATACTATTTTCATGAAATTTAAAGGAGAGAGTTTATCAGTATGTACCAAGTTTACAAACACATTTTATTGACAGCTAAGTAATGTTTCAGTAATGGTCATTGTATTCATTATGTCTTCAGTCCTTAAACTTCACAGTGCATATTAAATAACAATGGGAGCAGCTATAACACCCAGTCATGATAGCTTACCAGATGATATTACCCCTTTAATAAACAACCAACCTTCCTTTATTCCCTTGGGGTGTGCATGAAAAGAAAACATATAGGTTTTCAATACCAGCCTCTCTATCAATCCCTTGTGCCTGTTCTGCATCTTTACTATTGATGTGTGTATTTACCCAGGGAAGGTTTCCACACCATCCGATCACAGAGGACAGGAAATCATGTCTGAAGCTAATTTTAAACATACAGTCATGCCTAGAATATCCTTCTGGACAGCATTGTAAGCATCTGCTATCCCCACAGACACTTATTTCATTCTCTAACCTACATTTGTACATTGTTAATTAGGGTTTATGGTGCAGGTCGATACAAATTAAATCGATACAAATGTTGAAGAAAACATAAAATCACGGTATCAGTTTTCTGTATTAGAAAATAAAAAGAATGAAGAAGAAAGCCATGATGGAAACTGCCTCTGGACGGCATCTCTCTAAATTGGAATCACGATTTGCATAGCTGATGGATTAGCTCAGATATTTAGGAGCCAGCCGTTCCCATGCAGGCTAATTAAAACCACAGAAACACATCTCAAACCTATTCCAGTCAGTAGAGGACATACAGTTGATCTCACAGACAGTTGTTTGATATTAGCTGAAGTGATTTTCTGCTTGTGGAGTCAGGAGGACAGACACACACACACACACACACACACACACACACACACACACACACACACACACACACACACACACACTATCAAACACAACTGTGGGGGGAGTTTCCAGGGCAACACAAAGCTAATCCTTCTCTCTAAACATGACAGGGGATTTAGGAAATGGGATTCATTGGTAGCTCTATGAGAAGCAGATGTTTGACATAGAAACTTGTGACCTAAACAAACATCCTCTGGACGACATGTCATCATCCAGCTAGCATTCCAACATGGACTCAAACAAACACACAAAGCAGTTTGAAGAAGAGAGAGCGAGAGATAGAGAGAGAGAAAGAGAGAGAAATAAAATTAGAGAGAGACAGGAGGAAGGGTGAATCAATTTACAATTTACAATTAGCAACAATGAACCATAAATTGTGTGTGTGTGTCTCTAGGGGGCCGGGGCAATACCATATAAGGAAAAGGGGAACAGAAAGTGCCTGGGGATAAATACAAGCACCTTAAGGTTAATGAGATCAGTCAGTGGAGTGGGGCCCTTTGTGCTGCTCTCTCTAATCAAACACTATTGGCAACCAACTAGAACAGTCCAAGAACACTAGAACACTCCACTCTGTCGCAGCTTGCCAGGTTATGTCACTGTGACTGCACTAGTGCACCATATCAAAACCTACCAGCCATATTCAAAAGCAGTGAACATGCCTGGAGTGGTTGGTTTGCCATGTAAAACGTTTTAATAGATCCACTTGAATTAGCACAGTAGTTCCACTTGCTATGCAAAACGTAGTTCAATTTCCTTAAGGATCTTTATGATTTGTAGTGACAGAAGGAAATGGGCTGGGATGTCTGTGCTCACAATGCTGTGATATAAACCCCTACAGGACCAGTGTTCTAATCCAGTTACTTGTTCTTGCATATATTAATGTCAGGCAGGCAGCACTCTGATGATGATGGGACTGTGGCCCCTCGATGAGAGCGTCATTATCATTATTATGACTCTGTCAAAATGGCCCCTGTCATACTGGCTCTTTTCAGAAGATGGGCTGTCTGCCACAAATTACCCGCTTTTAAAACACACACGCATGCACGCACAAGCACGCACGCACACACACAAACACACACACACAGACGAGAGTGGAGTTTGAGTTTCTCCGTCTATAATCCCAGTGATGAATTACCTCATATATTTAGTAAAGCCAATTTAACAAGAAAGGGAGGCCCTTATGAAGCCCTGGCAATAATACACAGAATAAATTAATACATCTAAATCAATCAAAAGCTGGCGGTTCAAATTCAGATGCCGTGGTACAAATTGAACAAGCATAGCACAGTACACCTTGAAGGTTTATTCACAAGAGGCTTAATATATGACTATATTCCAGACCCTCTTTTCTTCCCCTCCTATCGACTCTGAAGGGAACATTGTGTGGTGATGGCTGTCTTATAAATCCAAATATATGAACGATGTCTGCTTACACGCTCTTCTAAAAGGGACATAATGTATGTTGATGAAATTCTAAAGTCAATATATTTTAATTTAATTGTATTTAAATCTTGTATCCTTGCAGTCAATATAATATTCTCTCTCTCCAATGCTGATTGGACAAATACTCCGTGTGAGTCAAGGCTATGGGTAAGTTATTGAGCTGTGTGGGCTTTGCTATGCCTTCTGTTACACACAGTGAAGCATAGAGGACTCTACACACCCCACTATTGAATAGAGCAGCTGAATAGACAGCCTTTCTTTGCACAGTAGGCCTATTATTGATCGAATAATTACACAGATACTGTAGAACCTACTGTCAAATGTCAAACAGATATTCCAGCAAAACGCATGACCAAATAAAATAACAATCATTAAGTTTTAATGCTTTTTAGGGACCCCTCTGTGAAAGAGAGTAGAGAGAGAAAATGAGAGAAAGAGAGAGAAAGAGAGGGACTGAGAGAGAAGAGACAGATATATATATATATATATATATATATATATATATATATATATATATATATATATATATATATATAGAGAGAGAGAGAGAGAGAGAGAGAGAGAGAGAGAGAGAGAGAGAGAGAGAGAGAGAGAGAGAGAGAGAGAGAGAGAGAGAGAGAGAGAGAGAGAGAGAGAGAGAGAGAGAGAGAGAGAGAGAGAGAGAGAGATACAAAAATAACTAAAATATAACATTTATCAAGGTAAAGTCCTGATGAATATCTGGAGGGGTGGCAGGTAGCTTAGTGGTTAAGAGCGTTGTGCCAGTAACCGAAAGGTCACTGGTTCTAATCCCCGAGCCGACTAGGTGAAAAATCTGTCGATGTGCCCTTGAGCAAGGCACTTAACCCTAATTGCTCCTGTAAATCGCTCTGTATAAGAGTGTCTGCTAAATGACAAAAAAAAGTCAAGTCTCTGTATGAAGCAATTATAAATGGCATTATCTCAGCACTGCAAAGTATTTCATGAAGTTGCTGTCTCCTCATTTATTCACTTTGACTGTTCTCATAATTGAACAGTGTCTAGTTCTCAGTGGGGGTATTTTAGACTGGAAGAAGACTAATTTCCCATTCCGTAGCGAGGAGGCACAGGCTTCCTCATTAATTAATTACATTTACATCATTTAGCAGACGCTCTTATCCAGAGCGACTTACAAATAGGTGCATTCACCTTATAGCCAGTGGGAAATTTTTTGTTGTTGTTGTTTTTTTTGGAGTAAAGGGGGGGGGTAGAAGGATTACTTTATCCTATCCCAGGTATTCCTTAAAGAGGTGGGGTTTCAAATGTCTCCGGAAGGTGGTGAGTGACTCCGCTGTCCTGGCGTCGTGAGGGAGCTTGTTCCACCATTGGGGTGCCAGAGCAGCGAACAGTTTTGACTGGGCTGAGCAGGAACTATGCTTCCGCAGAGATAGGGGAGCCAGCAGGCCAGAGGTGGATGAACGCAGTGCCCTCGTTTGTGTGTAGGGACTGATCAGAGCCTGAAGGTACGGAGGTGCCGTTCCCCTCACAGCTCCGTAGGCAAGCACCATGGTCTTGTAGCAGATGCGATTAATAACACCTTCACATGGCTGCAGCCTATATTCAGAACTACAGGCCCTCGGGCTATGATCAAGTTCACCTTGGTGGACGCAGACAGGCAGCGTTTAGTGTGTGCGCGTATTTATGTTGTTGTTTGAAATGCCACTCCTACTACAGCTGTTTAACACATCCCATGTCTGAGGACGTTGGGAGATTATGGGGAAACCGGCCACTAGGGGCAACAGTGAGTGCTGTTACGTTAAACTAGGTTTCTGTTTTGCGTAGGTGTTGTGGACAGGGACGGCAGATTCCAAAGGTTGCAAGTTCAAATCCAGCAATAGAAAGTTGTTTTTGAGATTTTTGTTTTAAGCCTATCCCAAACCTTAACCCTTACCTTAACCATTCGGAGTGAATGCCTAACCTTAAGATTTCTGAGCTAAAGCCTAAACTTAAGGGGAGGGAATGGACGGCAGGGAGGTAGCTCAGTTGGTAGAGCATGGCGTTTGCAACGCCAGGGTTGTGGGTTCGATTCCCACGGGGGGGCAGTATGAAAATAAAAAAGAATAATGTATGCACTAACTGTAAATCGCTCTGGATAAGAGCGTCTGCTAAATGACATAAATGTAAAAATAAAACCTAATAAAAACACATGTCTCGCCCTGGACCGGAGTCTACGCAGACCGGTGCACCATAGCCAATCAGAGCTACAGTAGGCCTTAATGCAAATGTAACAGGTCAAAGAATTACAGATTTTTGCAACCGTTCATTTTCTATTTTTTATTTTATTTTGTGAGTTGATTTCACCAAAATATTGTATTGTTCAGCATTTCGTGTAGTCTACAGATATTGGGAGAGTTAGTTGTGTAAGTGCGCCCTCTAGAGTGTTGGTTTGGTTATATACGGAGGGGTGTCATGCTTTTCTCAGTCTGCATTGTACTCGACTGAGAGAGGTATGTGTTCACTTCGGCGTGATATAAACTTGATATACCTGTTAAAACTAAAACGTTTCAGTGCACATAGTAACTTGTATGTATATTATATGATGAGTGTACGTACATTTAATCAAGCTGTGTCGTGAATTTAGCTATTTTTGAGAGTTTGAGAAATTGCTAACTTAGCTAACCTCGTGTTTTGTTTAGCTGTAAGTTAGCAATCGTCATTCTATCCTCTTGTGACGAAGCCCACGTTGTTCTTTTTATGTTAGGCGGATTCTGGTCGAGGGTAGAGTTTTGAACATTTTCTCTCCTTGATGTTGAACAGGTATGTATTCCCTATATCAGGTTAAAAATATGTGTTCATTTAAAATGTTTTCATGTATTGATTAGTGTTTAATGGCACTGAAAAGCTCAAATGTGAAGGATTACATGTTGCTTCGTGCATATTACTGTATGTATTACCTATTTGAAAGATGGTTTATGTCATGTTGCACAGTATTAATGTAAAGGCTAAAAGCTCAGAGTTTTTGGCAGAGATAACATGCAATATGACACATACATAAGATATACACCAGATGCAATGTTTATTTTCCAATTATGTTGTATTTTATTCCTTGTATTTTTGAATGTGATTATACTGAGTCTGCATTGTACTCGACTGAGAGAGGCGGATTCTGGTCGAGGGTAGAGTTTTGAAAATTTTCTCTCCTTGATGTTGAACAGATTGAGAGGGTTGTACACAATAAAATGCCTTCAAGTACGCCAGTGTCTTGTCTTCAGTGCACCGGAACACAACGCAGTAGTCGGCGACGAGCAGACCGCGCCGGCTACATTGGTGCCGTGACCCGGATATCTTCGCTTCAGATCATCGCCAGGGTGATCGCCGGTGGTTGCTGTGACGAGTAGGAACCTCTTCGGAACGTTGACAAGTATAAGGGCAAACATTAATGTGTAAATTGTAGCTCTTAATTGCTTACCTCAGCTACTCCTATCATTTTACTTTTTTTTTTTCATATTTACATGTTCTGGTGATTCACATATCATTACCATAGTCTATTACAACTTTCAAATTTTTAAAAAAAATGACTGATGGTAAGGATGCGCAGACACCATTTAGTGTCGAGATGCTGCAGGGGTAAGCCTGGGGAGGGGCAGGTTTATGAGTAGGGTGGAGAGCACGCCGGTTAGGGGTGCTGGTATACTAGGCAGACCTGTACTCTCGTCCACACGCTTACGCACTGATGAATATTCCCCCGCACCACACATGCGTAGCTTAGGAGATGCTCCAGACATTGCAAGCAGCGTTAGTTCAGTGGGCTGTCCTGCATTTTCATACACTCACACCCAAACAGATGAACATTCTCCACGTCAGCCAGTGTCTAGTTCACATGTGAGTTCTGCAGACCTAGGGAGTCTCATCACACAGTTAGCTCATGAAATAGGAGAGAACATTGCTAGCCAATTACAGAGATCTGTTGGTAGTGCAGATAACCAAACCACTCCTACGCCTAGCCTGAACTTAGGATATGGACAGTCTGATTTGAACATGACAGGAGTAAAGTTAGTCATGAAGACAGATGTCAAAGAGCCGCCGTACTTCAGGGGTGATGGAACAGACAAACACACAGTGCATGAGTGGGAAGAGATTATGAGCGTTTACCTGAATAAGAGGGGTGTACACCCGCAAGAGCACTCCCAGGAGATAATGTCAAGACTAATGGGAAAGGCTAGAGACATTGTTAAAGTTACCCTGCGCAGTATGCCATCGCTGCAGCCAGCTGAGAACTCCAAGCTCGTCTTTGATATTCTGAAACAACATTTCAGTGAGTTAACCTACTCCTCTATGCCTTTAGCAGATTTCTATAACACAATTCCTCTGGCCGGAGAAAGTCCCATGGACTATTGGATACGCTTGAACAAGGCTGTGGATGTCGCAGATGAGTGTCTGAGAAGGCAGGGGCGAAACATTGAGGACCCCTCTCACGAAGTCACAATGATGCTGGTGAAACACTGTCCCGACCCCGCTCTTGCAAGTGTCCTAAAGTGCAAAACAGCTGAAAAGTGGACAGCAAATGAGATTCAGGAACACCTCGTTGAACATCAGAGAGAGGCTAGAACAATGTGTCAAGCCAAATCTTATCGGCCAAAGAACATTGGTGCACATGCTCAGGCATTAACCACAGAGACAGTCGCTGCTGAAAACCCAACAGACCTTACTGGTTACCCAAAGGCAATGGGGCTTCCATCCTCTCCTCAGACAGAGAGCATCTGCATGCAGTCTCTCATTGGCTTGCTGAACCGTGTGCTAGAGCAGACGGCACACACAACAGCAGTCGTGCCACCAAGCAGGGGGCCAGCAGCCATTGTTCAGAGTAGATGTAAAGTCTGTCAGTCTGCCGAACATTCAACTACTGCACACTGTAGACAGGCGAACCTCTGTATGGGCTGTTACAAGCCCGGCCACTGGAAGAGAGAATGCCAACAGCGCCGGCCAAGAATTAACGCTCAGCCACAGTTAGCGCACACACCACCTAACTCTGAGCAAGTTGGAGCCAGTTTAAACTAGATAGCTCACATACGGAAAGGGGATGTGTGAGCGTTGAAGATTCAACCCTTGAAGAAAGTGAAGAATTGAAGGAGATGTATGTCAATGTCTGTAAAGCAATGTCTGATAATTGCACGGTAATTGTTCAGAATATTCACAGAGTTGAGACGTTCAGTGAGTTATTTCACGCACCGGTGACAGTTAATGGCTGTGCTCAGTTGCAAGGGCTCCTCGATACAGGCTCAATGGCCTGCACGATAAGTGAAGAGGCAGAGCAGAGACTACTATCGGATAGCGTCTTGACCCCACATCAAGAACTCTCACAGCATATCATCCTTGTTGGCTGTGGAGGAGTACAAGTGCGCCCCAAGTGCATGTATGACATGGAACTAAGTCTGTATGGGGTCAAGTGCATGGTCCCAGTTCTGGTGATCACTGGTCAGAAAGACGACATAATAGTAGGCACCAACATGTTGAAACGTGTACTGCATCAGCTGAAAAACGAGAACAGTTATTGGACACTTATCTTGAGCAACACAAAAGGGTCTCCAGATGGCGAACAGTTTCTAGAAATGATGACCAGTCTCACAAGATGGAGGGGTGAAGATGTCCCAGGAAAAGTAGGGACAGTGAAGCTAACTCAGGCGGTGACTCTCCTTCCCAAACAAGAGTACCTGCTGTGGGGAAGACTGCCAAGTAATATACCCAAGTCACCTGGGAGTACAGTTATGGTGGAGCCTACAACCTCCAGGTGTGTGCCTCGGGGAATTATGGTGGGGAGAGTGGTAACACTAACACCGCTATGGGGAGATGGCTGGACTCCCATGAAAATCACTAATATCTCAGACAAACCACTCACACTGAAAAGGAACAGCAAGCTTGCGGACGTCTCTACTTGTGTTGCAGCTGAAGATCTCACACTGTTCCAGGGTTCCTGTCAGAGTGATGCTGGCTCTGTTGGAGTGACTCATGTGAAACAGGACGACAACGGTGACCTGAAAGACAGACTGCAGAAGTCTGGTCTAGGAAATGTCGACATTGATCATTGTGAAGCGAGCCCCTCCACCAAGCTCCAACTTGTGACATTGCTGGAGAAATATCGGGATATACAGTGGGGAAAAAAAGTATTTAGTCAGCCACCAATTGTGCAAGTTCTCCCACTTAAAAAGATGAGAGAGGCCTGTAATTTTCATCATAGGTACACGTCAACTATGACAGACAAAATGAGAAAAAAAATTCCAGAAAATCACATTGTAGGATTTTTAATGAATTTATTGGCATATGATGGTGGAAAATAAGTATTTGGTCAATAACAAAAGTTTCTCAATACTTTGTTATATACCCTTTGTTGGCAATGACAGGTCAAACGTTTTCTGTAAGTCTTCACAAGGTTTTCACACACTGTTGCTGGTATTTTGGCCCATTCCTCCATGCAGATCTCCTCTAGAGCAGTGATGTTTTGGGGCTGTCGCTGGGCAACACAGACTTTCAACTCCCTCCAAAGATTTTCTATGGGGTTGAGATCTGGAGACTGGCTAGGCCACTCCAAGACCTTGAAATGCTTCTTACGAAGCCACTCCTTCGTTGCCCGGGGCGGTGTGTTTGGGATCATTGTCATGCTGAAAGACCCAGCCACGTTTCATCTTCAATGCCCTTGCTGATGGAAGGAGGGTTTCACTCAAAATCTCACGATACATGGCCCCATTCATTCTTTCCTTTACACGGATCAGTCGTCCTGGTCCCTTTGCAGAAAAACAGCCCCAAAGCATGATGTTTCCAACCCCATGCTTCACAGTAGGTATGGTGTTCTTTGGATGCAACTCAGCATTCTTTGTCCTCCAAACATGACGAGTTGAGTTTTTACCAAAAAGTTATATTTTGGTTTCATCTGACCATATGACATTCTCCCAATCCTCTTCTGGATCATCCAAATGCACTTCAGACGGGCCTGGACATGTACTGGCTTAAGCAGGGGGACACGTCTCGCACTGCAGGATTTGAGTCCCTGGCGGCGTAGTGTGTTACTGATGGTTGGCTTTGTTACTTTGGTCCCAGCTCTCTGCAGGTCATTCACTAGGTCCCCCCGTGTGGTTCTGGGATTTTTGCTCACCGTTCTTGTGATCATTTTGACCCCACGGGGTGAGATCTTGCGTGGAGCCCCAGATCGAGGGAGATTATCAGTGGTCTTGTATGTCTTCCATTTCCTAATAATTGCTCCCACAGTTGATTTCTTCAAACCAAGCTGCTTACCTATTGCAGATTCAGTCTTCCCAGCCTGGTGCAGGTCTACAATTTTGTTTTTGGTGTCCTTTGACAGCTCTTTGGTCTTGGCCATTGTGAAGTTTGGAGTGTGACTGTTTGAGGTTGTGGACAGGTGTATTTTATACTGATAACAAGTTCAAACAGGTGCCATTAATACAGGTAACGAGTGGAGGACAGAGGAGCCTCTGAAAGAAGAAGTTACAGGTCTGTGAGAGCCAGAAATCTTGCTTGTTTGTAGGTGACCAAATACTTATTTTCCACCATAATTTGCATATAAATTCATTAAAAATCCTACAATGGGATTTTCTGGATTTTTTCCCCTCAATTTGTCTGTCATAGTTGACGTGTACCTATGATGAAAATTACAGGCCTCTCTCATCTTTTTAAGTGGGAGAACTTGCACAATTGGTGGCTGACTAAATACTTTTTTCCCCCACTGTATTTTCAAAGCATCATCTTGACTGTGGAGAAGCCAAGGGCTTTGCCCATAGGATCCACCTCACTGACGACCGTCCCTTCCGTCTTCCATATCGCAGAGTGCCGCCAGCCCACTATCAAAAGCTGCGCCAAGTTCTCACCGAGATGGAGGAACAGGAAATCATACGGAAATCAATGAGTGAATATGCTTCTCCACTCGTGATGGTTTGGAAGAAAAATGGCGACCTCCGGATATGCACAGACTTTCGATGGCTGAATGCAAGAACTATCAAGGATGCTCATCCTTTGCCCCATCAATCGGACTGCTTGGCTGCCCTTGGCGGTAATGCTGTCTTCAGCACCATGGACCTCACGTCTGGATTTTATAACTTGCCCATGCATGAGGAGGACAAAAAGTATACCGCCTTCACAACACCATTAGGCCTGCACGAGTATAACAGAATGCCACAGGGGCTTTGCAACAGTCCAGCGTCCTTCATGAGGATGATGCTGAGTATTTTTGGCGATCTTAACTTCAGCAGTCTCTTGTGCTACCTAGATGATCTCTTGATATTTGCCCCCAATGAACAGCAGGCCCTCAGCAGATTAGAGGTTGTTTTCCAGAGGCTACGGGAGCACAATCTAAAGTTGAGTCCAAAAAAATGCCATCTGTTGCGGAGATCTGTGAAGTTTCTCGGACACATCGTTGACAGTGACGGTGTTGCTGTTGACCCAGAGAAGGTCGAGGTCATCACCAAAATGTCAAAGAGTGACTTGATGGAAGATGATGGCTGCACTCCTTCAGTTCGCAGAGTGAAGTCGTTCCTGGGGATGGTATTTTATTACCAACACTACATACCAAATTGCTCCTCCATCGCAAAACCCCTGTTTGCTCTCACAGCTGGCCAGAAATGGAGAGGAAAGGCCGGGAAGTACAGTCAGAATGCGGGAGTTTACAGAAAGCTCAAACCTGCGGATTGGACCCTTGACTGCGATTCCGCTTTCGCCGGCCTTAAGGGGAAGCTCCTGAATTGTGTGGTCCTTAGCCATCCAGACTTTTCTAAGCCCTTGGTTCTGTCCATTGATGCGTCTCTTGATGGCCTTGGGGCAGTTCTGTCCCAGATACCAGAAGGAGAAACGAAGGCACGCCCGATCGCCTTTGCCAGCAAGACCCTCACTGGCTCACAAAAGAGGTATCCTGCTCACCGACTGGAGTTCTTGGCGCTCAAATGGAGTGTTTGTGAAAAATTCAGCCACTGGTTGAAAGGCCACACTTTTACAGTGTGGACCGACAATAATCCTTTGACCTATATAATGACCAAACCAAAACTTGACGCTTGCGAACAGAGGTGGGTGGCAAAGCTTTCCCCCTACACCTTCAGTATCAAACACATTCCTGGGGTAAAGAACATTGTGGCAGATGCCCTGAGTAGAGATCCGTTTGCTAAATCAGTGAGCCAAAGGTTGATCAGTGAGCCCTATGGAAGTATTTTGGCCGAGGCGGAGGGAACCAAAGAGGAGAAAGTCCAAGATCTCTTCCGGAGTAAGACCCAGTGTCTCCAGGCACTTGATGCAGGGTGCTGTGTAACTATGGACCCCACTCAAGACAGGCTGGCCGGCAGTCAAGAACCCTCTCATGTGAAATCTGCTTGTGAAGCTCATGTAGAGTGGGAAAGGGGAGCAGAGATAAGAGCAACACAGTTTCTCAATGTTCTTCCCCAGGCGGTGCCCTCAGAACAAGACACACTTCCAGCCCTCTCCATCGGCGAGCTGAGGCACAGCCAGGAAATAGATCCAGTTATCAGGGAAGTCCTGCCACTCATTCAGAGGGGTGAGCCACCACCTAGGCGAGGGAGGAGGAGGTTAGCTCTTACGACCCAGACACTGTGCAAGCAGTGGCATCATCTAAAAGTCCAGGACGGAGTCCTATATAGGGTAACCAAAGACCCATTAAGCAGAGAGAAGAGGTATCAGTTTGTGCTGCCTGCTAGCTTGAAGGCCAAAGCTCTCGCTGGTGTGCATGATTTCGCTGGGCATCAAGGGCAGGCTAGAACAGCACACCTCGCCCGACAGCGTTTCTTCTGGCCGCAAATGGAAGAGACATCAAGGAATATGTGAAATGCTGCCAACGCTGTATCCTTGCAAAGACCCCTGAACCAGCTGCCCGAGCTCCCTTGGAGAGCATTCACACTTCGGCACCCATGGAGCTGGTGTGCATTTATTTTTGGAGTGCTGAGGACTGTAAGCAAAGATCTGTCGATGTGTTAGTCATAACAGACCACTTTACAAAATTGGCTCATGCCTTTCCCTGCATAAACCAAACTGCAAAGCAAATAGCAAAGAAGTTATGGGATAACGTATTCTGCATCTACGGTTTCCCAGAGCGAATACATTCTGATCAAGGGGCCAATTTTGAAAGCAAACTCATAGCTGAACTCCTCAGCCTCACAGGGACTATGAAAACACACACAACAGCATACCATCCCATGGGAAATGGGCAAACCGAAAGGTTCAATAGGACACTTGGCAGTATGTTGCGTGCCCTACCCCTGACAGCTAAGCAACACTGGGCCCAACAGATACAGACTTTGACTTTTGCGTATAATGCCACCACTCATGAAACAACTGGATATCCTCCATTCTATTTGATGTATGGTCGAGTCCCCAGACTCCCAGTAGACATGGTCTTCAAACAAGTCTTGAGGGATCCAGTCGTGGTGAATTATAAGACCTATGCAGAGAAACTGATGGCGAACCTCCATGTGGCTGCCGACATAGCTCAGCAGCATGCGAGGAAAGGACAGCAACATCAAGCTGATGGCTACAACAAGAGAGTTCGTGGAACCCACTTGAACGTTGGCGACCGAGTTTTGTTAGCTAATAAAGCAGAGAGAGGGAAGAGGAAGTTAGCGGATAAGTGGGAAGCCACTATGTATACCATCATAGACCGGAACCCTCAGACTCACGTTTACAAAGTCAGAGACGAAAGTGGGAAAACAAAAGTTGTTCATCGGAATTTGATGTTGGACGTGAGCTTCTTGCCCATGCCAGAACTAAGCGATGAAGAGATGAATGGAGCTGCCTCGGATGTGGCCAGTGAGTTTCAGCCTCCTTCTGTTGATGCTTTGAGTGGCCTAGCAGTAGACGCTTCTGAGGACCGTACATGTTCGTGGTTAAACGCATCCTCTGACTCTGAGTCTATTGGAGAAGCTGATGAGTCTGAGATGGAGAATGAGATGCCCCACTCTCTGTCCAGGAAGTCTGTTCAACTGACACCCACGAGAGCCCAGTCTAAAGAGGTCAGAGGCCAAGGGGAAAATGAATACTCACCTGTGAGAGACAAATCAGTGACCCCCCTGATTTGCACATGACTGACACTGACGCTGTTGCCCCAATTGATGTTCCTGACTTAGATGAGACAGGGTCTTCGGACGTCAATTCACCTGTTACACTGATTGATAGTCAGATACCCTCCCAAGTACAAGGGTTTGAAAGTCAGGTTGTCAGAACACGTACTGGCAGGGTTGTTTAGGCAGTCGATCGCTTGATAGAGAACATGGTGCAAAAACCACTCACCAAGGGTTTTGTTACAGGAGTCAGAAGGTCACTGTCTTTCCGTTCTTTATTTTAGATACATTTTTGAGATTAAGATATTTTTCTTTATTACCAGTAGTATGACCTGGGTCATGAGATGTTCATATTGGAGGGAAAGTATTCCAAGATTTCATATGATGTATAAGGCATCATATTCACTAGAAGGGGCAGTAGCCTGATCAACTGCTGTTTTCTTTTAACTTACTTTGTAAGTAGCTTTATACGCTGTATATGGGAAATGGAGTCCCAGGGCTATCTTGGACCAAGTGGACAAGAGATTTATTCTATATGTTTTTGGTTATTTTCCACCCTCGAAGTGTGAAGGATTTTGGTGAAATTAAAGAGGGGTGAATGTAACAGGTCAAAGAATTACAGATTTTTGCAACCGTTCATTTTCTATTTTTTATTTTATTTTGTGAGTTGATTTCACCAAAATATTGTATTGTTCAGCATTTCGTGTAGTCTACAGATATTGGGAGAGTTAGTTGTGTAAGTGCGCCCTCTAGAGTGTTGGTTTGGTTATATACGGAGGGGTGTCATGCTTTTCTCAGTCTGCATTGTACTCGACTGAGAGAGGTATGTGTTCACTTCGGCGTGATATAAACTTGATATACCTGTTAAAACTAAAACGTTTCAGTGCACATAGTAACTTGTATGTATATTATATGATGAGTGTACGTACATTTAATCAAGCTGTGTCGTGAATTTAGCTATTTTTGAGAGTTTGAGAAATTGCTAACTTAGCTAACCTCGTGTTTTGTTTAGCTGTAAGTTAGCAATCGTCATTCTATCCTCTTGTGACGAAGCCCACGTTGTTCTTTTTATGTTAGGCGGATTCTGGTCGAGGGTAGAGTTTTGAACATTTTCTCTCCTTGATGTTGAACAGGTATGTATTCCCTATATCAGGTTAAAAATATGTGTTCATTTAAAATGTTTTCATGTATTGATTAGTGTTTAATGGCACTGAAAAGCTCAAATGTGAAGGATTACATGTTGCTTCGTGCATATTACTGTATGTATTACCTATTTGAAAGATGGTTTATGTCATGTTGCACAGTATTAATGTAAAGGCTAAAAGCTCAGAGTTTTTGGCAGAGATAACATGCAATATGACACATACATAAGATATACACCAGATGCAATGTTTATTTTCCAATTATGTTGTATTTTATTCCTTGTATTTTTGAATGTGATTATACTGAGTCTGCATTGTACTCGACTGAGAGAGGCGGATTCTGGTCGAGGGTAGAGTTTTGAAAATTTTCTCTCCTTGATGTTGAACAGATTGAGAGGGTTGTACACAATAAAGTGCCTTCAAGTACGCCAGTGTCTTGTCTTCAGTGCACCGGAACACAACGCAGTAGTCGGCGACGAGCAGACCGCGCCGGCTACACAAACAAGCCATTTGCCACACAGGCCTACCATCATTCACTTTGAACTGTACTTTGTGTTTACAGGCAGTTGCGACTTTAGATAATTAGAACGCATTCGCCAAAAGCCACAAAATACACCTGAATGGATTTCTGCAAATATGTCAATACCACAGGAGTCCTCTTACATTTGGGAACATTACAGTCCTATTGGCACAAATGAGAGAACACCTCACTCTGACCATTTTACTCACCCTAGCAGAGCTGGTTAGCTAGGCTGTTTATACGTTATCTAGAGTGTTCGTGACTAACTATAACATTTTTTGCCTACATTTACTGACACAGATCATATTCAGGGGGTGTTGCGCGTACGTAAATCCATCAGTTATTCTATGCTCTGGCACACAGACGAGAGTGCTCTGAAATCGGAGTAGATAGCCAGAGTGAATATGCGAACGCAAGAGATATGCTAAAGTTCTTGATAGCTAACCAAATGACACCTGCATCTCTAGCTGTGTATAGCCACCGAAAAACGATATGAGGGGAAAAATCAGTCACTCACCCACTCCTCCAATGACATGACATGACATTGTCCTAGCAGCTTGCTTGCTAGCTAACGTTATGCTTCGTGTTTTTAGCTTGCTACATAAATAGATACGCTAGCCTATTAGCCACGTTATGACTGACTTGTGATCATTGCTCTTGATAGTTTGATTGTATTGACATTCCCAGCCTTAGTTGCATTCGTCCGTTATTGTCCAAAATATTGAGTCATTGAAACTGAAACAGTGCATCCTGAATGTAGCCAGCAAACCCTGCATCAGGCCAGCTGTGATTTACAAACTGATAGCCATATTTTTTGGACTACCAAGAAATGCACTGGTGAATTATATGAATCATGCATTGAACTGCATCCATCTATTCTGCCAACAATGCCTTAGAGTACGTCATGGAATGTTAAGTCAAATAGAGCCTATTTTTAGTTTTGTAGCATAAACTGGGAATTTGATATTTTTGACTGATATTATGATAGTTTGTTTCATATCTACAAAGTAGTTAAAACACTGTCAGTTCCACTTAAAAACTTCGAAATTTGACAATTTGACAATGAGAAACATTGATGAACATCTAATTCTGACTTGAGACTGTGAGAGCTAGTTGGTTTAACATGGGGTTAAGAAGATGTCAAATCTGATTTGTCATACCCTAAGTGGAAGATGTCAAATCTGATTTGATGTCATACCGTAAGTGGAAGATGTGAAATCTGATTTCATGTCAACTGATGTTTATACAACTGAAATATTAAAGTGTTAAAATAGCTGAGGGGTTGAAGTTGCTGGGAGAAAAAGAGAGAGAGAGAGGAGAGAGAGAAAGAAAGCGAGAGAGATATTGTTGAATTATACATTTCACATGACCCCAGTCAGATCATAAATCCCAAATCCACAGTTGAACACAATGTTCCAGTTAAAACAACACAGTGGAAATAGATTTTTGAGCGAGCTAAGCTGCTTTTGTCCAACTATGATTATTAAGATTTGTCCACTGCTCTTTCCTCCTACCACACAAATGCTTACCGGTACTTTTCACGATAGTTCCACTTACGGTACGAATGATCTCTTGTGCCGACAAGCGTGTGCATTCCTTGGGTCAAACAAAATGAAACAGAAAGACAAAGGTAAACATGCCCTCTGTCTTAGAACACCATAAAAAGTGTTCCTTTCAGAAAGCATTGCGATGGCAGACCGCTTACTGTTCTGTAGAGAAAATATATGCACACACACACACACACACACACACTGTGGTCAGCCAGCGAGGCAGTTATCCAGCGCCTTTTAACTGTCCGCCTCCCCGCCATTAAGACTATTAATGGTTAGGTAATGTGTGGTGTGTGTGAGTGTGTGTGTGTACAATGCCAATTACCCCAGCCTCATGGCCAATACTCAAAGGACCATTCAAAAGGCATTCATCCTGAGAGGGGCCATACGATATGACAGAGGTCTGGAGTAGTCCCTCGTGGCTGCAAATACTCCAACACACAGCATCACACGCACACACACTCTCTCTCTCTCGCTATGGTACCTAGCTCTGGAGCATAAGTCTATACAGTGTAATTAAGCAAGGCAACAGTTTGATCTTAGCAGACACAAGTGATGAGGGTTTTACAAGCTGCTAACCACAAAACGATGGTGGAGTTTCACTAAGCATTAAAAGCCACTTTGGGCCTCCTCCCTCTACAGACAGAAAGCAGTAAGCTGCCAGTTAGAGTATATAGGGCTGCTGATTGCTGTCACTTTTCCACTGGTGAAGAAAATACAGCTAGCAAGGGGTTGCTGCTGTAGCTCAATTGGTAGAGCATGGCGCTTGCAACGCCAGGGTTGTGGGGCCAGTATGATTTTTTTTTTATGCACTCACTAACTGTAAGTCGCTCTGGATAAGAGCGTCTGCTAAATGACTAAAATGTAAAATGTAAGGACGCATCTGTAATGGAACCCTATTCCGTACATAGTGCACTACTTTTGACCAGAGCTGTGGGGCTCTGGTCAGAAGTAGTGCACTACATAGGGAATAGAATACAATTCCAGGCACACCCTAAGAGATGAGTGAAGAGTATGGTTTGGGGACGATATGCTTAGAGGCAGCTTGTCCTTCACAGTATCATCTAAAACCCTCTGAGCTAAACAGAGCTAATTAGCAATGTAACCATCTGCTGCTACTCACTAATCTCAAATTTACCATGGTAGCGTCCCAAAAGGCACTGGTCAAAAGTTATGCACTGTATAGGGAGTATGGTGCTATTTGGTGCCAGCCCTTGTCATGAACACCCACCATGTAATCTGGGCATTGACAGTTCACACCCACTGGTCTGGCACAGTGATGTCTGTCTGCCCCATTGCTGTAATAGCTACCACCTACTTTAGAACCAATCTCTCCGTTACATTCAGAGGCCTTTACGGGAGTCCAGACTCTATTACTTATTTAGCATAATATGTCAATGAGGAAGTGTCACTTGAGAGTCCGGATAAGAGTGGATGACTTTGCAGATTTGGCACATCTTGGATGGACGGAACTGAGAAGAACTGACTTACTTTACTGGCTTTTGGTCTCTCTACATGTTTTTTACATCTTCTTTGGTTTTACACTCACTTTGGCTTTAGTATATTGCCCCAAAACGAACATCCTGTTAAAAGCATGACCAGTACAATATTAGGCTGTATTGGAGCATACAGCCAGTTACTGTCACTGCGATCATTTAAGCAAATCACTCAGATAAGCCCACTGGCAGTATATCAGCCTTATGCTGCTAGCAGGGGATGAGAATCTCTGTTGGGGAGATTATTTTTGCAACTCTCGCTGTGAGAGATACAGGCTGCATCTGAGTCTTTGTTTATTTAGTCAACAAACTGCTCATTATAAGATTGTGTCCACCTGAACCTCTGGATGTCTGATTACCCCAACAGAACAGGTCCTCTATACACAGCCTCAGTGGTCAATGGTCTGACAGACTAATGAGTCATGAATATAATTATTTTTGTGTTTTTGGACGGTTCCTTAGAGGCTACAATGCAATAGAGGTCCCAGAATTCTGGGCATGTTCAGATACTAAATGACTAAAATGTCAAATGTAAATGTAATACTGTTTTTAAATTGTACATGAAACCAGTCTTCTACCTTCAGACTCTGTCTGGCCTTTCAACATGTACTTTTATATCTTTAAGGCAAACCAAACAAAATATCTCCAAGGAAATGCAGTCTGGGTTTTCCGCCAAGGTGTCTGTGTCTGAGCAGAAAGATAACAATAGCCAACATCAGCCTTCTCCTTCTAATTCAGACAGCTGAGCTGGGGTGTTACGTCTTTCTCTTCTCTTAATCCTCCCAGCGTTGCTACGGCAAGGTTACACCAGCGCCGATGCAGTCGTCATGGCAACTCCTCATCATCATCACCACCAGCCTCCTCTCCCTCTCCTCCCTCCTCTCCTTCCTTTTCCCTGTTCTCCTTCTCCTCCTCCCTCCTCTCCTTCTCCTATCCTCCTCCTGTCTCTCCTCCTCTCCTTCTCCTCCTCCCTCCTATCCTCCTCCTCCCTCTCCTCCTCTCCTTCTCCTCCTCCCTCCTATCCTCCTCCTCCCTCTCCTCCTCCCTCCCCTCCTCTCCTTCTCATTTCTTCTCCTCCCACACCCTCTAGTCCCAGTTATCCTTCCCAGTGATTTGTTTGCAATTAAAACACAGTGCTCAGAGTGGCATAGAATAGATAGATGAACCAGAGGATCTGCCCTCATTTAACCGAGGTTAAAGTTCCTCCGAGGCATTTTGGCTGCTCAACACTAATTCCTCCTGCACCACTGGCTGCATGGATCAGACTGTATCATGCATCATTAGGCCAGACTTGGCATTCAGGTGCTAAAATGGAGGAGGAGAAGGAGGAGGTTGAGGGAGCTTGCCAGAAGAAAAAAAGGCTCTTTCAGTGATGACTCGTAGTCTCCAGAATGGCGGCTGGTTTGGTGTCTGGTCTGGCTCCTAGAAACAGCTGTTTTCAATCTATGGCCTGATCTATTGAAAACAGAGACTCTATGCAGAGGGTAGTGGACTGTGGACTATGTAAATGGTCATTGCAATACAGAATGATCATTGTTAGTGAGGTTATAGGAGTTGCAAATAGCCTGCTGCCCACAGACAATCCACAGCACATAAACAGTATAAAGCCACGTGTGTCATATATGACCCCTTTCGCATGACATATTTCACAACATTTGAATATCTGGTGTGTCGTAGGCTACAACGGTAGTAGAAGAATCAGAGTGAACAGGGTCTATGTGCTGGGCTTCCATCAAATAGAACCGGAGAGGATGCTTGATGTAAATTAAACTCTGAACTTGCCCTCACAGTTGTCTAATGCTATACAGTAGCTCCAGTTATTATGTCTAACATTTTGCATATCAATCACCATCATGCACACAAGGGCGCATTCACTACGATCGCACAGAGAGCCATAGAAAACCAGTTTCTTGTAATGAAAAACATCAAAAGATTCCATAGAAGTAACCATAAAAAAGGCATACTTCCCTGATGTATAGATGACATTCATGATGTGAATTTGATAATTTCCATAGAGGGACTATACAGCTAAGAAACCCAAAATGCAACCAATCCTAACATTTTGAGTCAAATATTATCACAAACTTTCCTTAAAAGAAAATAAACAATCACCCTTATTGTACTACTAGTTTAGTTTATTAATTCGACTATTTAAAAAATAAGCATGCATCAAACATGAAAAAGACCTACATGTACTGTACAGGAGTAAAATCATGGAGGATAGTATGAAAAAAAACAAAAAAATGTATGCACTCACTAACTGTAAGTCGCTCTGGATAAGAGCGTCTGCTAAATGACAAAAATGGAAAATGGAAAATAACACACAATAAAGTATGGGACTTATTTCCATTGTTGTCCTCTTGAAAATATGATAAACATACTTTCTATTGTCTCCGGTGGCCTTTACGGTCACAACTTCCTCCGAAGCTGCCTCCTCTCCTTGTTCGGGCAGGCTTCGGCGTTCGTCGTCACCGGCCTTCTAGCCACTGCCGCTCCATATCTCATCATTCCAGTTGTTTTGTCTCGTCTTTGCACACCTGGTTCATATCCCCTCATTAGTACATGTATAAGTGTTCCCTCTGCCCCCCTTGTCCTTGTGGGTGATTGTTTACTGTGGGGAGAGAGTAGCTCGGTTGAGCTACGTGTATTTTGTATTGCCGGGGTATATTTTCCCTGTGTGCCTGTTTTGTTCCGGTGCGCCTGTTTTGCGCACTGGACTGTTTGACGCTATCCAGCGTAACTCTGTGCTACGAAATAAACTCTCTATTCTGTGATTTACCCTCCTGCGCATGACTCCTTCATATCACCTATCATAGAATCACCCACCGCTATGGAGTCAGCGGGAGAGGAGCACATGCCTGGAGTCGTGGCACGGGTCCAGGAGCATTCAACGATGCTA
Source organism: Coregonus clupeaformis (assembly GCF_020615455.1). Classification (NCBI taxonomy): domain Eukaryota; kingdom Metazoa; phylum Chordata; class Actinopteri; order Salmoniformes; family Salmonidae; genus Coregonus; species Coregonus clupeaformis. Next base: position 17,644,871 of record NC_059220.1, read on the forward strand.
GCCAGCATGGGAGAAGCGATGGATCGGGTTGTCCAGGTCGTCCAACACCTGGAGAGGAGAGAACCCGATCTGTCGAGACCAGCTGGGCGACCGGATCCAGCCACCCACACCCCAGCACCCAGAGGGATCCATATATCCTGACCACGGGAGTTCGACGGGACAGCTGCTCTCTGCTAGGGATTCCTCCTCCAACTAGAGCTCTATTATTCCAGCATCAGCCCGGCCCCATCGGAGCGGGAGAAGGTGTCCGCCCTCATCTCCTGCCTCTCGGGGAAAGCCCTGGAATGGGCCAACGCGGTCTGGAACGAAGGAGGAGCCGCGTTGGACAACTACGGGGAGTTCGCTCGCCTCTTTCGGGCTGTCTTCGATCACCCGCCCGAGGGTCGAGAGGCGGGCGAGCGGCTGGTCCACCTGAGGCAGGGGACGAGGACTGCGCAGGACTTCACCCTGGAGTTCCGGACTCTAGCAGCTGGGTCCGGGTGGAACAAGCGGGCCCTCATCGACCACTTCCGGTGCCATCTGCGGGAGGACGTCCGAAGGGAGCTAGCCTGCCGGGACACCATGTTGTCCTTCACGCAACTGGTGGACATGGCCATCCGCTTGGACAACCTGCTGGCGTGCAGAGGACGTCCTGGAGGGGGTCTGCCCGTTCCAATCGCACCCGATCCAACCGCAACCGCACCTGATCACGAACTGATGGAGCTGGGTGGAGCGGCGATCCGAGAGAGCGGAGGACGACAGCGCCAGTGTCACTCTGGTGGCACGAAGGGACATTACACCGCACGTTGCCGTCAGCATTCTTTTGGGTCTCTCGCTTCACCCCAGGTATCGAACACCCACACTCGTTCATTGCCCTCTGCTGCGCACTGTACCCTACCCATCCACTTTCCTGATCACATTGTAGTTCCCCAGTGTAAGGCGCTAGTAGATTCAGGTGCGCTGGGAACTTTATGGACAGGGCATTCTCACACAGTCTAGGCATTTCATTGGTTCCCCTATCCATTCCACTCCCCATCAGAGCACTTGACAGTCGACCATTAGGGAAGTTACAGCACCAGTCACCATGGTTACCCACGAGACTCATTGCGAGCAAGTCACTTTTATTATTATTGAGTCTCCTGCTTTCCCTGTGGTATTAGGTATTCCTTGGTTAGCACTCCACAACCCCACCTTCTCATGGCCGCAGAGGGTTCTCGTGGGGTGGTCGCGAGAGTGTCAGGGTAGGTGTCTCAGTGTTTCCATTGGTGCAGAAGAAAGACGGCGTCTTCGCCCTTGCATTGATTATCGATCACTGAACAAGGAGACGATACGATTTAGTTATCCTCTCCCCCTCATTCCTTCAGTGATCGAGTCAATGCATGGGGCGCGCTTCTTCACCAAATTAGATCTCCGGAGTGCGTACAACCTGGGGGATGAGTGGAAGACAGCATTCAGCACAACCACGGGGCATTATGAATACCTGGTGATGCCCTACGGTTTGATGATTGCTCCATCTGTCTTCCAGTCCTTTGTGAACGAGGTGTTTCGGGACATGCTTGGTCGCGGTGTAGTGGTCTACATCGATGACATCCTGGTGTATTCCACTACGCGCGCCGAGCATGTGTCCCTGGTTCGCAAAGTGCTGGCCCGACTGTTGGAAAATGACATTGATGCCAAGGCAGAAAAGTGTCTCCTTCCTTGGATAACGCATTACCACCTCAGGTGTGGAGATGGAGGGAGATCGCATTTCAGCCGTGCGTAATTGGCCGACTCCAACCACGGTTAAGGAGGTGCAGCGCTTTATTGGCTTTGCCAACTACTATCGGAGGTTAATCCAGGGCTTTGGCAAGGTCGCAGCTCCCATTACATCTCTGTTGAAGGGTGGGCCGTCCCGGCTCCGCTGGTCTGCTGAGGCTGACAGGGCCTTCAGTAACCTGAGGGGTCTGTTCACCTCAGCCCCGGTACTGGCCCACCCCGATCCATCACTACCGTTCGTAGTGGAGGTGGATGCGTCCGAGGAAGATATAGGCGCTGTCCGCTCGGGCACGTCACCCAAGCTCCGCCCCTGTGCCTTCTCCAAAAAGCTCAGCCCGGCGGAGCAGAACTACGACGTTGGTGATCGGGAGCTGTTGGCTGTTGTCTGAGCCCTGACCGTGTGGATGCACTGGCTCGAAGGGGCGAAACACCCTTTCCTCGTCTGGACGGACCACCGTAACCTGGAGTACATCCAGGCAGCGAGGAGGCTGAAACCTCGCCAGGCCAGGTGGGCCCTATTCTTCACCCGGTTTGATTTCACGCTATCATACATCCCGGGTACGAAGAACGTGAAGGCAGACGCACTGTCACGGCTGTATGACACAGAGTAGAGGCCCAGAGACAACACCCCCATACTCCCGGCCTCCTGCATTGCGGCGCCGGTAGAATGGGCGATGGACGCGGATATAGAGCAGGCGTTACGCACAGAGCCATCTCTACCTCAGTGTCCAGCTGGGCTGCAGTATGTGCCTGCTCTTGTCCGTGACCATCTGATCTACTGGGCACACACGTCACCCTCCTCTGGTCACCCAGGTATCGGTCGTAAAGTGCGCTGCCTGACCAGAAAGTACTGGTGGCCTACCTTAGCTAAGGACATGAGGGTGCATGTCTCCTCCTGCTCGGTGTGCACCCAGAGTAAGGCACCTCCCAGCGGTGCCTAGGTTTCCAAAGTCACAACCTTTACAAGTTCCACAACGACCATGGTCTCACCTTAGTATGGATTTCCTTACTGATCTTCCCCTCTCTCAAGGTAACACCACCATCTTGGTTGTTGTGGACCGCTTTTCCAAGGCTGCCGCCTCCTTCCTCTGCCCGGTCTTCCCACGGCCCTGCAGACTGCGGAGGCCCTGTTTACACACGTCTTCCGGCACTACGGGGTACCTGAGGATATAGTGTCTGACCGGGGTCCTCAGTTCACATCTAAGGTCTGGTAGGCGTTCATGGAACGTCTGGGGGTCTCGGTCAGCCTGACCTCTGGTTTCCACCCCGAGTCTAATGGGCAGGTGGAACGGGTAAATCAGGATGTGGGTAGGTTCCTGCAGTCCTACTGCCAGGACCGGCCGGGGGAATAAACTCTGTATTCTGTGATTTACCCTCCTGCGCCTGACTCCTTCAAATCACCTATCACATTTACACAAATCCTTTCCAAAGTCATGAACTCTCTTAGACATGTTTTAAAGTATTGACACCATCTGCAGAAATAGAAAGACAATGCAGCATTATTCTTCTTAGACTAAAACCCTTTTACGTCTACATTGGTCATTAATTCTATTTCAGACATGCTGTCCAGAAAGGGGAAAATAGAGGTCACTCACTTGTAAAGGGGCAATCCGGAATTCAAACAACAATAAAGCGGTCACCCTGCCACTTTTTGGGGGTTCCGATGGGGCATTTGTACATTATATTCTTCAAGAATCAATGCCTATATATCATCAATATAAAAGTTTAAAGGATTTAATGTACCAATCCTAGATTGGCCATTTAAAGATTCAGTTTGAGCTTTCCAGCCAGGCAGGATTTTTTCCTCAACATCCAGATCAAATGTTGGAGTGCTATGATATGAGCCGGCTAATATTCTCAACACATGCATGGTTTCACTCGTTAGGACATGTTGGCAAACAGAGATGTATTCTGCCCTAGTGCCAGGATTTCTGTAGTTTTGGTTGGAGGCCCATACCACAAAATACAAATTTTCCCTTTAAATTCCAAATCTCAAAACTAAACTCTTGAATTGTAATACTATTTTAGATAATGTGCAAATCGTGATTATAGAGAACCTCATTTGATAGCTGAAACTACACTAGTCATTTCCATGAGAACATGTTTAGTGACAGACACATCTGGAGTGTGTGGAGTCAGGCAAGCCACAGTGACAGCCTGGCCCCAGAGGGGTAGATGTGTGAAAACCAGAAATGTCAGATAGTTCTACCTAACCTCCCTCTTCCTTCCTTTTCTCTGACACTAACACATGGAGCCTATAGAACTGCTCATATGAATCTCCAAAAACAAGCAAAGGCTCATTTTGAGAAATGTTGAAATTGATTTCTATGGTAATACAGTGTAGTATTGATTTACATACATAGCACAGAGCATGTTTCACATGAGTAAGCTATGCTCTCATGAAGACGACACAGGAATCAGGTTAATTCACCTTTGTTTATTCTAGAATTTGTATTCTGTAGTTGGTATACTATTTCCAACAGAAACAATTCATTCTGTGTGCTGAAAATTAACAAAAGAGACACAAAAGCCTTCCCAGTCTAATTTAGTATCTGGAACCTTATTGTTCCCTACAGGGAGTAGCATAGCGCTTCAGCAGCACAGACAGATAGACAGACATACAGTTAGACAGACACACACACATACAGTTAGACAGACAGTTAGACAGACAGTTAGACAGACACACACACAGAGTTATGAAAATGTATGCACTCACTAACTGTAAGTCGCTCTGGATAAGAGCGTCTGCTAAATGACTAAAATGTAAAATGTAAGTTAGACAGACACACACATACAGTTAGACAGACAGACAGATACATACAGTTAGACAGACAGTTAGACAGACACACACATACAGTGAGGGAAAAAAGTATTTGACCCCTGCTGATTTTGTACATTTGCCCACTGACAAAGACATGATCAGTCTATAATTTTAATGGTAGGTTTATTTGAACAGTGAGAGACAGAATAACAACAAAAAAATCAAGAAAAACAAATGTAATTTTTTAAATAAAATTGTAGTATTTGACCCCTCTGCAAAACATGACTTAGTACTTTCTGGCAAAACCCTTGTTGGCAATCACAGAGGTCAGACGTTTCTTGTAGTTGGCCACCAGGTTTGTACACATCTCAGGAGGGATTTTGTCCCACTCCTCTTTGCAGATCTTCTCCAAGTCATTAAGGTTTCGAGGCTGACGTTTGGCAACTCGAACCTTCAGCTCCCTCCACAGATTTTCTATGGGATTAAGGTCTGGAGACTGGCTAGGCCACTCCAGGACCTTAATGTGCTTCTTCTTGAGCCACTCCTTTGTTGCCTTGGCCGTGTGTTTTGGGTCATTGTCATGCTGAATGAAAATGTAAATGCTGGAATACCCATCCACGACCCATTTTCAATGCCCTGGCTGAGGGAAGGAGGTTCTCACCCAAGATTTGACGGTACATGGCCCCGTCCATCGTCCCTTTGATGCGGTGAAGTTGTCCTGTCCCCTTAGCAGAAAAACACCCCCAAAGCATAATGTTTCCACCTCCATGTTTGACGGTGGGGATGGTGTTCTTGGGGTCATAGGCAGCATTCCTCCTCCTCCACACACGGCGAGTTGAGTTGATGCCAAAGAGCTTGATTTTGGTCTCATCTGACCACAACACTTTCACCCAGTTCTCCTCTGAATCATTCAGATGTTCATTGGCAAACTTCAGACGGGCATGTACAGTGGGGAGAACAAGTATTTGATACACTGCCGATTTTGCAGGTTTTCCTACTTACAAAGCATGTAGAGGTCTGTAATTTTTATCATAGGTACACTTCAACTGCGAGAGGCGGAATCTAAAACAAAAATCCAGAATATCACATTGTATGATTTTTAAGTAATTAATTTGCATTTTATTGCATGACATAAGTATTTGATCACCTACCAACCAGTAAGAATTCCGGGTCTCACAGACCTGTTAGTTTTTCTTTAAGAAGCCCTCCTGTTCTCCACTCATTACCTGTATTAACTGCACCTGTTTGAACTCATTACCTGTATAAAAGACACCTGTCCACACACTCAATCAAACAGACTCCAACCTCTCCACAATGGCCAAGACCAGAGAACTGTGTAAGGACATCAGGGATAAAATTGTAGACCTGCACAAGGTTGCGATGGGCTGCAGGACAATAGGCAAGCAGCTTGGTGAGAAGGCAACAACTGTTGGCGCAATTATTAGAAAATGGAAGAAATTCAAGATGACGGTCAATCACACTTGGTCTGGGGCTCCATGCAAGATCTCACCTCGTGGGGCATCAATGATCACGAGGAAGGTGAGGGATCAGCCCAGAACTACACGGCAGGACCTGGTCAATGACCTGAAGAGAGCTGGGACCACAGTCTCAAAGAAAACCATTAGTAACACACTACGCCGTCATGGATTAAAATCCTGCAGCGCACGCAAGGTCCCCCTGCTCAAGCCAGCGCATGTCCAAGCCTGTCTGAAGTTTGCCAATGACCATCTGGATGATCCAGAGGAGGAATGGGAGAAGGTCATGTGGTCTGATGAGACAAAAATAGAGCTTTTTGGTCTAAACTCCACTCGCCGTGTTTGGAGGAAGAAGAAGGATTAGTACAACCCCAAGAACACCATCCCAACCGTGAAGCATGGAGGTGGAAAACATAATTCTTTGGGGATGCTTTTCTGTAAAGGGGACAGGACGACTGCACCGTATTGAGGGGAGGATGGATGGGGCCATGTATCGCGAGATTTTGGCCAACAACCTCCTTCCCTCAGTAAGAGCATTGAAGATGGGTCGTGGCTGGGTCTTCCAGCATGACAACGACCCGAAACACACAGCCAGGGAAACTAAGGAGTGGCTCCGTAAGAAGCATCTCAAGGTCCTGGAGTGGCCTAGCCAGTCTCCAGACCTGAACCCAATAGAAAATCTTTGGAGGGAGCTGAAAGTCTGTATTGCCCAGCGACAGCCCCGAAACCTGAAGGATCTGGAGAAGGTCTGTATGGAGGAATGGGCCAAAATCCCTGCTGCAGTGTGTGCAAACCTGGTCAAGACCTACAGGAAACGTATGATCTCTGTAATTGCAAACAAAGGTTTCTGTACCAAATATTAAGTTCTGCTTTTCTGATGTATCAAATACTTATGTCATGCAATAAAATGCAAATTCAGTACTTAAAAATCATACAATGTGATTTTCTGGATTTTTGTTTTAGATTCCGTCTCTCACAGTTGAAGTGTACCTATGATAAACATTACAGACCTCTACATGCTTTGTAAGTAGGAAAACCTGCAAAGTCGGCAGTGTATCAAATACTTGTTCTCCCCACTGTATATGTGCTTTCTTGAGCAGGGGGACCTTGCGGGCGCTGCAGGATTTCAGTCCTTCACGGCGTAGTGTGTTACCAATTGTTTTCTTGGTGACTATGGTCCCAGCTGCCTTGAGATCATTGACAAGATCCTCCCGTGTAGTTCTGGGCTGATTCCTCACCGTTCTCATGATCATTGCAACTCCACGAGGGGAGATCTTGCATGGAGCCCCAGGCCGAGGGAGATGGACAGTTATTTTGTGTTTCTTCCATTTCCGAATAATCGCATCAACTGTTGTCACCTTCTCACCAAGCTGCTTGGCGATGGTCTTGTAGCCCATTCCAGCCTTGTGTAGGTCTACAATCTTGTCCCTGACATCCTTGGAGAGCTCTTTGGTCTTGGCCATGGTGGAGAGTTTGGAATCTGATTGATTGCTTCTGTGGACAGGTGTCTTTTATACAGGTAACAAGCTGAGATTAGGAGCACTCCCTTTAAGAGTGTGCTCCTAATCTCAGCTCGTTACCTGTATAAAAGACACCTGGGAGCCAGAAATCTTTCTGATTGAGAGGGGGTCAAATACTTATTTCCCTCATTAAAATGCAAATCAATTTATAACATTTTTTACATGCATTTTTCTGGATTTTTTTGTTGTTATTCTGTCTCTCACTGTTCAAATAAACCTACCATTAAAATTATAGACTGATCATTTCTTTGTCAGTGGGCAAACGTACAAAATCAGCAGGGGATCAAATACTTTTTTCCCTCACTGTACAGTTAGACATACACACAAACAGACAGACAGACACATTGCCTGAGGATGCCGATTATCCAGTCAGGAGCAACTAGTAGGCAGAATCGTATTCATTTGCTATACTGAACAAAAATATAAACACAACATGTAAAGTGTTGGTCCCATGTTTCATGAGCTGAAATAAAAGATCCCAGAAATGTTCCATATGCACACAAAGCTTATTTCTCTCAAATTTCGTACACACATTTTTATTTACATCCCTGTTAGTGAGCATTTCTCCTTTGCCAAGATAATCCATCCACCTGACAGGTGTGCCATATCAAGACGCTGATTAAACAGCATGGTTATTACACAGGTGTACCTTGTGCTGGTGACAAAAGGCCAGTCTAAAATGTGCAGTTTTGTTACACAACACAATGCCACAGATGTCTCAAGTTTTGAAGGAGCGTGCAATTGGCATGCTGACTGCAGGAATGTCCACCAGAGTTGTTGCCAGAGAATGTAATGTTAATTTATCTACCATAAGCCACCTCCAACGTCGTTTTAGGGAATTTGGCAGTACGTCCAACCGGCCTCACAACCGCAGGCCACATGTAACCACGCCAGCCCAGGACCTCCACTTCTGGCTTCTTCACCTGCAGGATAATAAGAGACCAGCCACCTGGGCAGCTGATGAAACTGATTAGTATTTCTGTCTGTTGTGGGGAAAAACTCAGTCTGATTGGTTGGGCCTGGCTCCCAAATGGGTGGGCATATGCCCTCCCAGGCCCACCTATGGATGCACCCCTGCCCAGTCGTGAAATGTTCAGTATATATTTACTTGATACAGCTTACTCCAGTGCCTCTGTCCTGAGTCTCAGTTCTACTTAATTTGTTTTACATCCTTGCATTATTCACCGTCTGTCTCACTGCCTCTGCTCTCCTTTGGTTTTCCTACGCTCCACCTGTGAATATCCCCAGACACACAGCAATGTCAGTCTGCTAAATAAGTCATCAGGACTATATGGGACCGTGCTCAAACCACTGCCCTTCACTCAGATATACACAGTATATAGGCCTATACGGTTTATCACTCTATACACTGTAATAATGTCTGTCTATGTCTTTAATTAATACATTTACTGTATTCACAGGTTGACATTCAAAATTAAAATGACAATGGGATTTCACAAATTACTCCAGTAAATTGTAGATATCCATAACAAATAACTACTGTACTTTGCTGGTAAATGTTTTTTTTGTTTTGTTTTGTGAACCCTAGACACTTACAGCCTACGCGTTGCTACGCAATTTTGGGCCCCTGATCTGTACAAATAGAAGGCTCTTTGTATGTGTACTGTGGATAGCCAATGTCCTGGAGTCTACAGCTGCAGAAAACAGCTGCCTGTAACATGGTTGGGTTGGACTGAACATAGACAGGGGGCAGTGGGGGAGGACATGAGGGGCTTGACTGTTGTCTTGCTTCCCTCCCGTCCTTTCCTCTCAGCTGGTCTTCCGTTTTCTCCGTCTTCCTGACAAAAAGATTCCTGTCTTCCAGAAAAAAGGGTAAGACGATTGAGCGCTTACTTCCACGCATGTGGACACAACTGCTCCCTCTGTGACAGTGTGACGTCACAAGGAAGCTAATCACCACTAGACCGGAACATCCAGACACTGGTGTTGTCTTACAGTTAGAAACACCATGGACAAATATCTAGATAAATCGCTCATTGACAGACATGATGTCTTTCTCTCACCAGGATCCAGGAACCGTGAGCCTTTTTATTACAATTACAACATTGACACATTGAATACATAACAGTCAGATACATCTGCACCGTCACACGTTAGCTTACACGAATTTCCGGTGCTTGTCCCTTTCTTGTTGTTCTGTATATAAAATGTAAAACAATATAGTTCTACCAATGTACTGTAGATGTAATTCAATCCACAAAGCGAGGTGAACTGAATGTGTGAAATCTCCTGTAGACTGGCTTGTTAAAATCAATGTTGCTATTTGCATGGTCAGTCAGATGTCTGTTGTTCCCTGTTGGCTGGCTTGTTAAAATCAATGCTTGCTATTTGCATGGTTCAGTCAGATGTCTGTTGTTCCCTTTTGGTTTGCAGAATCTCCTGTTGGAATTTATTTGAATACAATTATGCCTTTCACACCCCAAGGAGCTTGATTGTTGACAATATGCCAGGCAGCCAGGACGATATTTGTACTCAACTCTACATAACAATCAGACATACTGTATCTACATAGCCATGACAACTGGCTTGAAATATCGAGCTAAGCTCTGAGGGCTGCAGTATCTAGTGAGAAATTAAAAGGTGCGGCCAGGATTCTTAATCTCATCCATCCATCAATCACTCTCTCACAGGTGGTAGAAGGTGAGGTGGAGATGTTCTGATCTGACACCCTTCATGTTCAATCTAACAGCTGCCACACACACACGCACACACACACACACACACACACACCTCATCATTTATCTCAGACTGGGAGAGAAAACAGTGTAAAGTAATGAGCTAATTGGAATGCAGTTTTTCTTGCGATGGAAACAGAAAACAATTGACACGGTAAGAGTAAAATGCAATCACTGGCGTATAGAATTCCATGTATCATTGACCAGCAAGGGTAATGTGGCTGACTAGGACAGACACCGAGCCTGTCAGTGATGCGGCTCTGGACCCAATACACTTACTATGGCCCTCCTGCTAGGTTTATCCCCATTAAAACACAGCATAGACAAATAACAAGGCTCCTCCTACACACCAACTGAACTCATTGGCATGACAATGAATGACCATAGGACAGCAAGATAGCACAAACAGATCTGGAACCAGGCTACATTTTATTTACCCTTATTTTAGATGTTCATTGGCAGTCCAAACATTGAAGTCTCTAACCCTGACATGAACCACTGGCTTGCATCCCAATTGGCCCCCTTTTCTCTAGTGCACAGCTTTTGACCAGGGCCCATAGGGGTTTGGTCAAAAGTAATGCACTATATAAGGAATAGGGTGCCATTTGGGACACAAGCCCAGGATTCTACCTAATAGAGTCCATCACTTTAAAGGAAACAAAAGCTGTTGCTTGAGTCCAAACAAACTCCTCAGGATCTAAATAATCTCATTAGTAGATTATTTTAACTAACTGGCTCACTGAAGCTAACTGACTGACTGTCTGACTGACTGGAGCAGGCAGGGGGATAGATAGAGAAGTACAGCGGTTGCATCCAAAATGACACCTTATTCCCTTTATAGTGCACTACTTTTGACCAGGGCCCAAAGGGCTATGGTTAAAATAAGAGCACTATGTAGGGAATAGGGTGCCATTTGGGACATACAATCAAGTCCTTCTTCCACATGATTAATTAAAGGAAAAGGCTAATTTGATATGCAGATTTAATTGCCATTTTGAGAGGCATCAGGGATCCTTTGGAAAGAGTTGACAATTTTGAAATGAGAGGTTGTATGTTTAAACAAAGACTACAAATACAGTCGTTCATGTCTGATGGTCTCCATCAATGCAATCTGACATTAGAATGCAACTTCAGAGTTCCTTTAATAAAATACAGAAACAGAGACATACTCTAAATGGAGAAATGTGGGTTCAAACAATGATCATCAACATTGTGAAAGCCATGATTAACATGACTATAGCTTTAACTGAGCCAGTAGAGTAGTGTCTTGCTGTGTGGTCTACTGTGCTCAGAGGAAGCAACAGTGGAGTTAACATTTTCAGATGAGGCACTCATTCATTCATGTAACCCAAATTAAAGTGTTATAAATATGAATGACAATATTTGAGATTGAGAATGTTGCAGTGTTGTACAACAACAGCCAACACACTCACACAAACAAACACACAAATAAACGGGTGGCGTCTTCAGGAGGATAAACACTAGTCAACAGTACTTAGTGTTTTCCAAGTCATCATAACAACATCTTCAAACTAAATACATGCTCTGCTCTATTCCACCCCAAGTATGAATCATTCATGTCCTACTGCAGAAATCAAACCTTCATTTTAGCCCATTTAACACACTCCCGGCCTCACAGTGGAAGCCTTAGGTTAAAATGGAATGTGATTAAAATGCTTAAAAGTATCAAAACACTCCCAAATGTACAAGCCTCTGCTCGGCCTCCGACCGCAAGGCACTACAGAGGGTAGTGCGTACGGCCCAGTACATCACTGGGGCCAAGCTTCCTGCCATCCAGGACCTCTATACCAGGCGGTGTCAGAGGAAGGCCCTCAAAATTGTCAAAGACTCCAGACACCCTAGTCATAGACTGTTCTCTATGCTACCGCACGGCAAGCGGTACCAGAGCGCCAAGTCTAGGTCCAAAAGGCTTCTCAACAGCTTCTACCCCCAAGCCATAAGACTCCTGAACAGCTAATCATGGCTACCCAGACTATTTGCACCCCAACCCCATCTTTTTACGCTGCTGCTACTCTGTTAATTATTTATGCATAGTCACTTTAACTCTACCCACATGTACATATTACCTCAACTACCTCAACTAGCCGGTGCCCCCGCACATTGACTCTGCACCGGTACCCCCCTGTATATAGCCTCCCTAATGTTATTTGATTTTACTTCTGCTCTTTTCTTCTCAACACTTTTTTATTGTTGTTGTTTTTATTTTACTTTTTTATTAAGAAATAAATGCATTGTTGGTTAAGGGCTGTAAGTAAGCATTTCACGGTAATGTCTACACCTGTTGTATTCGGCGCATGTGGCAATTCAAATTTGATTTGATTTGATATAACTGCAATTTCGAAGTTCCTGCGGGGTAAAATAAAGTTTTTTAAGTCTAAGTCTAAAGGGCCACACACATCACACTGAATGGGGATCTCCTGCTGACATTTCTGCGCAATTCTACATGTAAAATTGGTTTGCAAGTACTCTCTCGGCAGCTAAACGCTATTGCTGTGTTCCAGCCATAACTGAATGCAAATACAGAATCTACGGTATCTCCATAAGGATGTCGGTGTCTTTGTCCTACATGGCACCCTGTTCCTACATAGTCACTACACTATATAGAGAAGAGGGGGCCATTTGTGATGCAAGCCAGTGGTTCATGTCAGGGTTAGAAACCTCCACATTTGGACTGCCAATGAACATCTAAAATAAGGGTAAATAACCTGTAGCCTGGTTCCAGATATGTTTGTGCTGTCTTGCTGTCCTATGGTCATTCATTGTCATGCCAAGGAGTTCAATTGGCGAGACACGCCAACAGATCTGGGACCAGGCTGGATTTGCTGTAGGGTTGTGGATAAAAAGAAGTGGTGTCTTGTCCCTCACTACAGTTCACTCTGGTCCCTGACTGTGAGAGGAGAGCGGTCAATCTCACGCTCGATTTCCCTCCCCTCACATCAGTCTTTGATAAATAGCTGGGCTGGCGGAGAGAGAGCTGGAGGCGCTGGGGTGGGGGTGGGGAGTGAATGACCCTCAACCTCTGGCCTTTACTAAACAGTTACAGAGTTTCTGTGATTTAAGGCCAGCTCAGAGATTAGCTGTAGTTTGATAGCTTCCCGTGGACAGTCCCAGCTAGTTACACACAATCTGAGGTCATCGTACTGTAGTGTAGGAAGTGTTACTGTTGGGCAGGAACTTCTGTCATGGTCCCAAATGGACTGAAAGACCCAGTCTGTAATGGGAGCAGGTTTCAAAAGACCATTCCCATCCCAAAAAACTGTTCCAGAAATGTAGGATGAATTTGCCCTTTAAATGCTGAAATCAATTGACATGTTACATAAACACAATTGACAATTTAAAAGAAGATACAAGGCAGGGGGAGAGAGAGAGAGAGAGAGAGAGAGAGAGAGAGAGAGAGAGAGAGAGAGAGAGAGAGAGAGAGAGAGAGAGAGAGAGAGAGAGAGAGAGAGAGAGAGAGAGAGAGAGAGAGAGAGAGAGAGAGAGAGAGAGGACAGTTTCCTGCTCAGTGTCATGCCAGACCATCTGTCCTCTTGTCTTTAATCTCATTTCCTCCTCTTTATCATCGTAACTTATCACTACTGCATGGCCAGACATGGAGCCACATTTAACACCGGTCCTCACCAGAGCTGCAACCTGAACATCGCTCGGTTTCCCTTTACTGATTCAGTCCATCAGTGAAGTGTAACACTAGTGAAACAGAGCGATATTCAGTTTAGATTCCAGGCTACTCCAGAGAAAAAGAGGGAGAAAGAGACCATCAGTTTATTGCAGAGTCACCATCCCCTTAACTTGGTGAACTTAGTTTGTTTAATAAATGGGGCCTAACCCGAACCCTAACCCACAGACTTCTTCTCTTCGGTTTGGCTGAGAGGGAGAGGAATGTTTATATCGTTTCTCCTCTTGGAACAACTAGGTGCATTGAAACAGGATGCTCATGAGGCTGGCGTTGTTAGTGCTGCATACAATACTGCACACCAACATCAGATACATTATGGCTGACTGCCAAATGGCACCCTATCCCCTACATAGGGCACTACTTTTGACCAGAGGGCCCTGGTCAAAAGTAGGTTAAGAGCGTTGGGCCAGTGACCGAAAGGTCACTGGTTCGAATCCCCGAGCAGATTAGGTGAAAAATCTGTTGATGTGCCCTTGAGCAAGGCACTTAACCCTAATTCCTTCTGTAAGTCGCTCTGGATAAGAGTGCCTGCTAAATGACAAAAATGTAAATTTGGGACGCAGCCACCATCTTTATCTGGGGCCGCAGGAAGCAAATGTGTGTCTAATGAAGTGTAAACCCAATCTCCTAGTCTAGTGTAATGTGCTGTAATACCATTACCATGACAGCTAGCTGTACAATATCATCACACTATTTATATGGATTTGGGAAATAACTCAAATAAACATTTTAACGACTGGCTCGCTTGTCTGAATATCACAATAGAGCTATGAAAACAACTGCATAACTGATATCCCTGGAGTTGGGCGTATTTGAATGAATATTTGTATTCAAATGAAAAATCTCTAATTTACAAAGGGTCAGTATGAAGTTAAGATAACTGTTGAGAAGTTATTAAAACATAAAAAAGTATCAACTTTATTGGTAAAAAAAAGAAATATAATAATAAAAAAGAGGCAATCTAAATTATTCATTGTTGCTACTTACAATATATTGATTATCTGACAGGCAATTTCGTCCAAACACATGGTTATTGGTTACAGAGGTAAATAATTAACGACCGTCTGAAGGCCTTCACATGTACAGTATAATGTTCAGTAATGTTATCGCTCTCTGCTCAGCTCTGTTCAGGTCTGGTAATAAAGCTTTAGTGGTCTCATCATCGATCCTCTGAACTGCAGCCTGAGTGGGAGGAGGTGGACATGGAAATGGTGGTCGTTTGATGAAGGCACTTCTCTGTAATGTCTCAGTAATGACTACAGCAGGTCAGTAGTCAGCAGCAGAACTAGAACACATTATCCCCTGATGAGTCTGTGTCTCCTGCTTCTCCTCCTCCAGCGGTGCTGAGCCCCAGACTGACAGAGACCTCCTCCTCCTCCAGTGGTGCTGAGCCCCAGACTGACAGAGACCTCCTTCTCCTCCAGTGGTGCTGAGCCCCAGACTGACAGAGACCTCCTCCTCCTCCGGTGGTGCTGAGCCCCAGACTGACAGAGACCTCCTCCTCCTCCAGTGGTGCTGAGCCCCAGACTGACAGAGACCTCCTCCTCCTCCAGTGGTGCTGAGCCCCAGACTGACAGAGACCTCCTTCTCCGGTGGTGCTGAGCCCCAGACTGACAGAGACCTCCTCCTCCTCCAGTGGTGCTGAGCCCCAGACTGACAGAGACCTCCTCCTCCTCCAGTGGTGCTGAGCCCCAGACTGACAGAGACCTCCTCCTCCTCCAGTGGTGCTGAGCCCCAGACTGACAGAGACCTCCTCCTCCTCCAGTGGTGCTGAGCCCCAGACTGACAGAGACCTCCTTCTCCAGTGGTGCTGAGCCCCAGACTGACAGAGACCTCCTCCTCCTCCAGCGGTGCTGAGCCCCAGACTGACAGAGACCTCCTCCTCCTCCTCTTCCGGGCCGGTGAATGGTAGCCGGACGGCCACCACTCTGGAGCCCTGCTGGGCCTGCTCCCCTGGAACACAAACACACATCACTCACTAAATCAATTATTCTGCTGGCCTGACCAGCGTAGACTAGTAGCAACGGTCATCGAAATTGTTAAAAGGTTTTAAAAGCAATTCTACTAAATGCAACAGTTGGACAATGGATGAAGATACTCAAAACGTTTTGAATGTTTATAATCCATCAGATATTGACTTAATTATAATAATAATAATATGCCATTTAGCAGACGCTTTTATCCAAAGCGACTTACAGTCATGTGTGCATACATTTTTACGTATGGGTGGTCCCGGGGATCGAACCCACTACCCTGGCGTTTCAAGCGCCATGCTCTACCAATTGAGCTACAATTATAGCACATTAAACATTTGACTGGCACAGATAATGAATGGAGTTCAGGGATTTTTTGATTTATTGTAAAATTTCACAATTGTATTCTTAGAATGCCCTCATACCTGTATCAGCCAGGTCACCCGTGATACAAGTCAGTATTCGACGCCCATCCATGTCTGAGGACGTCGGGAGATGACATGGAAACCGGCCACTAGGGGCAACAGTGAGCGTTGTTACCTTCAAGTGGGTCTCGGGTTTGCTATGGCATTGTGAACAGGGATGGCGGATGGGCCTAAGCACCTGCCTCTGATTCCAAAGGTTGCAAGTTTGAATCCAGCGCTATAATGTTTTTTTAAAGATTTTTTTAAGCCTACCCCAAACCTTAACCTTAAACACTTCGAAATTTGGAACTTAGAAATTTGACATTTGATAAACATGGATGAACGTCTAATTCTGACTTGAGACTGTGAGAGCTAGTTGACCTGTGTACACATTTTCTTATTTTATTAGGTATTTTTTTTATATTTTGTGTTAAAATGAAGAAAATTATATGTGCTTCATTTGCATACATACACACACTGGCTGTATTTGCATATATTAATAAATTAACATAAAGGAGTGGAACAGGAATGCAACCACCAAACACTTGCTCTGTCTACCCTACCTGCGCTGTCTAGACTGCCTCATTAATTACTGTTGTCACGTTCTCTTGCATAATTCAACAAGTGTGTCAATAGCAGGATACCCTCGGATTAAAATTCTAAATGTTCTGACAGACAGCACTGACTGGAGCCAAGGAAGAGGTTCATTTCTTAGTTTCTCTGAAGGTTAGTCAAAAATACTTTTTGAGATGTTGATTCTGTCTGCCACTAACCCATTCATAGAGTGTCTGGATTTGTGAAGTATGAACTGTGTGGCTCAGTCGGTAGACCATGACGCTTGCAATGTCAGGATCATGGGTCGGTTCCCACTGTGGCCACCCATGAGAAAATGTATTAATTTACGCATGACTAAGTCACTTTGGTTAAAAGCGTCTGGTAAATGGCATGTATTATTATTATTATTATAACATTCAAGGACCCCATGTTATTACGATATCTAAAGGAATATATTCCTAACCAAGAGCTCTCTTACATGGCTACTCCACTTAGATCAAATACAGCCACATCACAGTTAGCCTGCATCTGCTAAATACATACAGTACATTATGAGGTTTTGCCTTGACATTCAAGTTCTTATAGTAGACTTAAGACTAGTTGACATGAGACTCTTAACATTTATATAAAAGCCTTAGATGGGTAAGGAGGAAACTGCTGAACAAGAGTCTTATAGACCCTACTACTAATTGCCCTAACGGGGAAAAATAAAGTTGTATTGATTAGTATGGAGACTTTCACAGTCTAGATAAGCATAAACTTTTGCTCAAAGGAAGAAGAAAACACCATGGATGCATCTTAAATGGCACCCTATTCCCTATATAGTGCACCACTTACCCAATGGGCCCTGGTCAAAAGTAGTGCACTATAAAGGGAATAGGGTGCCATTTGAAAGACACTGTATATCACATGACAGCGAGGTTCCAGTTCAGTTCCTGGCCTCTGCAATATGGACACACAGATTGATTGTGTTCTGCAACTCAGGGCTGGAAATTCACATGGTAGAGGCAGGCCACAGTGGCCCTCAGGCTTATTAGATACCCCCTCTGACTATTTATTTTAGTTTAAAAAGAGAAAGAACGTTACTAATATTGGTGGACTTACTTGGCCTAACTAAAATATAGGTGTATAGGCTAATTAATTTCACATTACAGAATATACCACAAAATCATTACCAAATATCTTTCTTATTTGAATGAGGTTCTTACTTTACTAAAGTTTAAACTCAATCTGTCCCTGGAGTGGCTTGAACCTTAAATGCATCGAAAGGTCAAGCACAGTCAATCAATATGGTGACAGTAGTTTTCAGCCTGAAACCTGTGCAGGCAGCTCTCAAAGAGGCTACCTATGTACCCAGCCTGACCGCGCAGGCAAGCTAAGACGGAAAACAGCAGCCTGGCGATCTGAAAGACTTCACTGTTTTTAGACATGGTGGGTCTCGTGGGACGAAAACCCTCCAAGGCCTAGATTCTCGTATTGACAGTGTATTTGCAAAACAACATTTGGAAGGGCCCGAACACAAGGATGTCTGTCTCTGCTGAGCAGATGGACCAAAGTTCAGGCAGCTTTCAGTTCCTCCGTGTGTGTGTGTGAGAGAGAGAGAGAGAGAGAGAGAGAGAGAGAGAGAGAGAGAGAGAGAGAGAGAGAGAGAGAGAGAGAGAGAGAGAGAGAGAGAGAGCAGAGAGAGCGAGAGAGAGCGAGAGAGAGCGAGAGAGAGCGAGAGAGAGAGAGAGAGAGAGAGAGAGAGAGAGAGATGCTGAGAAGGAGAGAGAGAGAGCGAGATGCTGAGAAGGAGAGAGAGAGAGCGAGAGAGAGAGAGATGCTGAGAAGGAGAGAGAGAGAGAGAGAGAGAGAGAGAGAGAGAGAGAGAGAGAGAGAGAGAGAGAGAGAGAGAGAGAGAGAGAGAGAGAGCCCCATGGCTAGCTAACACAACAGACGGCCTACAACCCCTCCGGGTGGGGAGAAGAAGAGTGGGAGTTAGAAAACTAGGAGTACTGGAGGACAAAACTACTTTGAAGCTGAAAACACAAGTAAACAGCCCGTAGCTACAAAAGGCCCAAATGAGCTTGTTGGTGGTGGTAAGAACCAATAAACAGCATATAATAAAATATATATGATAAACTTCAAATCTTAAAAGGGGACTCTTAAAGGGGGTGTAGAGAGTGAATTGAAAGGAAAACAAAAGGGGTTTTGATAATATTTTCCAGTATCATTGCCTCCTCTGAGAGACCGGCTGGGTCCCTCCCCTCCTCTGCAGCTGCTTGACTCTGGGCTGCATCCCAAATGCAACCTATTCCCCATTTAGTGCACTCCATTTGACCAGAGCCCCAGCTCTGGTCAAAAGTAGTGTACTAAATGGGGAATAAGGTGCCATTTGGGACACAGCGTAGCTCTGGCCTTTCTGCTGCCGGGTTCTCCAGAGACCCTCCGTGTTCTCATGGCTCCCAGAGCACTGCCAAGTGTTTGAAGTGCAAGGAGCAAAAGGGAATGATTTCACTTTCGATGTGGGCCTTCTTAACAAATATTCACTACTGCATGAAAGATCCAAATTGCACTGCCAAAACAATTAGACACATGGAAAGGCAGACCAGACAGACAGACAGACAGACAGACAGACAGGCAGGCAGGCAGGCAGGCAGGCAGGCAGGCAGGCAGGCAGGCAGGCAGGCAGACCAGACAGACAGACAGGCAGGCAGGCAGACCAGGCAGGCAGATCAGACAGGCAGGCAGACAGACAGACAGACAGACAGAGACAGACAGACAGACAGACAGACAGGCAGGCAGGCAGGCAGGCAGGCAGGCAGGCAGGCAGGCAGGCAAGCAGGCAAGCAGGCAGACGTTGCTATGTGGAGAGTGGAGCTCCAGTGTCCTCAGCTCAAGAGCACAAAGGGGAATTTGGGGCTCTGTGAAATATTAGGATTGTGATTACACCGCCCTGACTCCTCTCCTAATAAAAAGTATTTGCAGAGCAGTGAAGGATTGGTCAGATGTCACTACAAATAATACTCCCCATTGTTCCAGTGTTATTGGTTCAACTCATCTTTCCAAAAATAAGATATGTTGGTCATATGACTTTCCGACCGAGAAACCCTTGTAAATGTTTGTTTGGATCATACACTCTGTGGCCAGTTTATTAGGTATACCACCCCATTCACGGAAATGGTTCGCTCCTACAGACAGTGAGTCACGTGGCCATGGCTTGCTATATAAAGCAGGCAGACAGGCATCAAGGCATTCAGTTACTGTTTGATTGAACATTAGAATGGGCAAACAAGTGAGGAGTGGGCCAAAATCCCTGCTGCAGTGTGTGCAAACCTGGTCAAGACCTACAGGAAACATATGATCTCTGTAATTGCAAACAAAGGTTTCTGTATGAAATACTTATGTCATGCAATAAAATGCAAATGAATTACTTAAAAATCATACAATGTGATTTTCTGGATTTTTGTTTTAGATTCCATCTCTCACAGTTGAAGTGTACCTATGATAAAAATTACAGACCTCTACATGTTTTGTAAGTAGGAAAAACTGCAAAATCGGCAGTGTATCAAATACTTGTTCTCCACTGGAGCTGCTTCTTCTTTTATTTTTTCTTTAGAGGGTAGATCAGCTTTAATATTGCAGATAGAATGTAACGTCCATCAATGTAATTGTCTGCATCATTTCCAATCCCCCATATGTTTTTTTTCTCGCAAATATATATATATATACAGTGGGGAAAAAAGTATTTAGTCAGCCACCAATTGTGCAAGTTCTCCCACTTAAAAAGATGAGATAGGCCTGTAATTTTCATCATAGGTACACGTCAACTATGACAGACAAATTGAGAAAAAAAAATCCAGAAAATCACATTGTAGGATTTTTAATGAATTTATTTGCAAATTATGGTGGAAAATAAGTATTTGGTCACCTACAAACAAGCAAGATTTCTGGCTCTCACAGACCTGTAACTTCTTCTTTAAGAGGCTCCTCTGTCCTCCACTCGTTACCTGTATTAATGGCACCTGTTTGAACTTGTTATCAGTATAAAAGACACCTGTCCACAACCTCAAACAGTCACACTCCAAACTCCACTATGGCCAAGACCAAAGAGCTGTCAAAGGACACCAGAAACAAAATTGTAGACCTGCACCAGGCTGGGAAGACTGAATCTGCAATAGGTAAGCAGCTTGGTTTGAAGAAATCAACTGTGGGAGCAATTATTAGGAAATGGAAGACATACAAGACCACTAAAAATCTCCCTCGATCTGGGGCTCCACGCAAGATCTCACCCCGTGGGGTCAAAATGATCACAAGAATGGTGAGCAAAAATCCCAGAACCACACGGGGGGACCTAGTGAATGACCTGCAGAGAGCTTGGACCAAAGTAACAAAGCCTACCATCAGTAACACACTACGCCGCCAGGGAGTCAAATCCTGCAGTGCCAGACGTGTCCCCCTGCTTAAGCCAGTACATGTCCAGGCCCGTCTGAAGTTTGCTAGAGTGCATTTGGATGATCCAGAAGAGGATTGGGAGAATGTCATATGGTCAGATGAAACCAAAATATAACTTTTTGTTAAAAACTCAACTCGTCGTGTTTGGAGGACAAAGAATGCTGAGTTGCATCCAAAGAACAACATACCTACTGTGAAGCATGGGGGTGGAAACATTATGCTTTGGGGCTGTTTTTCTGCAAAGGGACCAGGACGACTGATCCGTGTAAAGGAAAGAATTAATGGGGCCATGTATCATGAGATTTTGAGTGAAAACCTCCTTCCATCAGCAAGGGCATTGAAGATGAAACGTGGCTGGGTCTTTCAGCATGACAATGATCCCAAACACACCGCCCGGGCAACGAAGGAGTGGCTTCGTAAGAAGCATTTCAAGGTCCTGGAGTAGCCTAGCCAGTCTCCAGATCTCAACCCCATAGAAAATCTTTGGAGGGAGTTGAAAGTCCGTGTTGCCCAGCGACAGCCCCAAAACATCACTGCTCTAGAGGAGATCTGCATGGAGGAATGGGCCAAAATACCAGCAACAGTGTGTGAAAACCTTGTGAAGACTTACAGAAAAAATTTGACCTGTGTCATTGCCAACAAAGGGTATATAACAAAGTATTAAGAAACTTTTGTTATTGACTAAATACTTATTTTCCACCATAATTTGCAAATAAATTCATTAAAAATCCTACAATGTGATTTTCTGGATTTTTTTTCCTCATTTTGTCTGTCATAGTTGACGTGTACCTATGATGAAAATGACAGGCCTCTCTCATCTTTCTAAGTGGGAGAACTTGCACAATTGGTGGCTGACTAAATACTTTTTTCCCCACTGTATATATATATATATTTGCGAGAAAAAAAACATATGGGGGATTGGAAATGATGCAGACAATTACATTGATGGAAGTTACAATCTATCTGCAATATTAAAGCTGATCTACCCTCTAAAGAAAAAATAAAAGAAGAAGCAGCTCCAGTGGACACCAACACTGAACAATTGAGGAGTGGAAAAACATTGCCTGGACGGACAAATCCCGGTTCCTGTTGCGTCATGTTGATGGCAGAGTCAGGATTTGGTATAAGCATCATGAGTCCATGGCCCCATCCTGCCTGGTGTCAATGGTACAGGCTGGTGGTGGTGGTGTAATGGTGTGGGGAATGTTTTCCTGGCACATGTTAGGTCCCTTGATTCAGGCTGTTTTGGAGGCAAAGGGGGGTTCGACCCAGTACTAGATGGCCACTGAGTGTATGTTGCAGTTTTACTTGAATAGCTAGACAGGTGTGCGTCCCAAATGGCACCCTATTCCCTATATAGTGCACTAGTTTTGACCAGAGCCCTGGTTTAAATGAGTGCACTATATTGGGAATAATGTGTCATTTGGGACGCAGCCATCGCTAAACAAGGGAATTATGGTTAACAAAAACGTTCAGAATGTAAAGGACATAATTAAGTATTAATAAAGGACAGAATGAAGGACCCTCCCCCTCCCCCCACCCCCTAAATCTCAGTATTAAAGGTTAGCCTTGAGAGTCCACATAGCAACACGCATGCCATTTATAGAAGTGGCTATTCACAACAACCTTGAGGCTTTGATTAAGAGTGGCAATGTCAAGTAAATAGCAGGATGTCTGAATGCATCTCTATACAAGACAACAGGGAGTTCGCCTTCACATAACAGGGAGAATAATAGAATAAGAGGCCAAAAGCACTAAGAGCCACAGCTAGTGAGTGTGTGTTCAGAAAGAAAAACATGCTAGTAGTGGATGTTAGGCTTCGACTCTTTCTTGGCCTTGAGCAAAACTACCAAGAAATAAAAAATTCAGGATTCAGGATCAATTATTTGTTTGACCCTTTTGTCTAAGACACATACAGAAGCTGATGTGGTGTCAGAAACCACAGTTCCATTAAAACCCATTGCTGGGGAGCTCTTTCCAAGAGTGAAACTGACTAAAAGCAAGTTTAGTTTCTCCAGGCCCTCTCGGCTTTGTAACATGCTCCTGTTCCTTATCCCCTTTAAACTGTTAATGGAAGATAAGAGAGAGGACATCCTCTTTGTGAGTGAGCACGAGACAAAGGAGGAGCTGCATGCGTCCCAAATAGCACCCTGTTCCCTATATAGTCCACTAACTTTTACCCTATGGACCCTGGTTGAAAGCGTTGCACTATAAAGGGTATAGGGTGCCATTTGGGACAAACATGCTATCTGGGAAATGAGGTATTTCTCATACTATCTGCCAGAGCCTGCCTGCTGTATGCTCAGTGGTTCCTGTAGTAGCATTAATAGGCATAGTAGCACTTATGAGGAGGAGTAGATATTTGCTGATATGAAAAATGGCCCAGGACAGGAAATGCCCCAGAGTGGATGAGAGAAGGGGGGAGGGAGGAAGATGAAGAGAGAGAGAGATGGAGAGCGAGAACAAGAGAGAGAGATCTTGACTCCTCCGAGTGCTGGAGGAGAAGGTGAGAACGATGACGGGTGACAGAACAACCCATTAGAGAGCGGGCCACTCCCGCAGAGAAGCCAGCAGAACAGCCCACCTCAGATCCTGACCAAAGTCTCAACACCACAGCAGAACAGTCCACCCTAGACCCTGTCATAGCCTCAACATCACAGCCAGACAAACAAACAAATGAAGAACCCCAAGCCCAGGGGATCCCAACCCCTCTGAGCACCCCCCCTGTCAGCCACCCTGATAGCCCTCATGATGACCCCCACACACCCACTGAGGACATACACAAGCCACAGATTGTACTCCTTATGGACTCAAATGGGAAATGCATACAAGAAAACTTTTCCCCAAAACCACAGTGGCTAAACTCTGGTGTCCAAACACCCAGCGCGCCCTAGACCTTCTGTCTGAGGACCAACTAGGATCACGCAGCCACATAATAATACACAGGCACAAACGACCTGATAACACAGCAGGAAAGGGTGGCCACAGCACTCAAGGGAGTGATTGAAAAAGCTTCTTCCACTTTCCCCAACGCACAAGTGGTTATCTCCACCCTGCTACTACGAAAAGATTTCCACCCTGCTACCATACAGCGGGTAAACGCAAGTACTTCCCGGACTGTGCCTCAAAACCAAATGTCTACCTGGCCCACCACTCCACCCTGGACTTGAACAGCCTTTACGACAAGATCCACCTATACAAGGCAGCAGTGCCCACCTTCGCCCGGACCCTAAAGGACATCACCCTCAACCGCAGCCCCAAAACCTCACACAGGAGCAACAGATCAACAGACACCCCGCCCAAACCAACGAGACACTCTCCCAGACCTGCGGGACCCCCACCCCGGACCTACACATAGAAGACCCACGCCGAGAGGACCTTCATCCAGACCACAGCACCACCTGCCACATCCCCACCCCAACCAATCAACACCCCCCCAAGTCAACCATGTCCACACCCCATTTAGGCCCCCTCAGATCAGACCTATGCCCCTCCTACCCACCCCATGCCCCCCACTCCCGCAAAGAGGGCCTCAACATGAAAGTCACACATACGCCCAGGCCGTGAGCAGGCAAACAGGCCCCCACTCTTACACTAGCCCAAGCCAATGGCATGTACCAGATGCTCAGCAGGCTCTGCTCACACTTACTGGTCTGAGGCCAAACCACACGACTAACAACATTGGACACTTTATGGAGCACAAAGCCTTCACTATCTCATCCTGGAATATCCAAGGCCTGAGGTCATCTGCCTTTGGCCTAAAGAGCAGGAATCTGGACTTCACCAAAGAAATCTGAAATACAGACATTGTCATCCTACAAGAAACATGGTATAGAGGATATGGACCCACTGGTTGCACTCTAGGTTACAGAGAGCTGGTAGTCCCATCCACCAAACTACCAAGTGTGAAACAGAGAAGGGACTCAGGGGGTAGCTAATTTGGTATAGAGCAGACCTAACTCACTCTATTAAATTAATCGAAACAGGAACATTTTACATTTGGCTAGAAATTCAAAAGGAATTTATCTCAACAAAGAAAAATGTCCTCCTGTGTGCTACCTATATCCCCCCACTAGAATCCCCATACTTTAATGAAGACAGGTTCTCCATCCTGGAGGGGGAAATCAATCACTTCCAGGCCCAGGGACATGTACTAGTCTGTGGCGACCTAAATGCCAGAACTGGACAAGAACCTGACACCCTCAGCACACAGGGGGACAAACACATACCTGGAGGTGACAGCATTCCCTCCCCCATATGCCCCCCTAGGCACAACTACGACAACATAACCAACAAAAACGGGTCACAACTCCTGCAGCTCTGTCGCACGCTGGTTATGTACATAGTCAATGGTAGGCTTCGAGGAGACTCCTGTGGTAGGTACACCTATAGCTCATCTCTTGGCAGTAGTACTGTAGACTACTTTATCACTGACCTCAACCCAGAGTCTCTCAGAGCGTTCACAGTCAGCCCACTGACACCCCTATCAGATCACAGCAAAATCAGTTTACTTAAACAGAGCAATACTCAATCATGAGGCATCAAAGCCAAAGGAACTGAATAATATTAAGATATGCTATAGATGGAAGGAAAGCAGTGTGGAAACCTACCAAAAACAAATAGGCAACAACAAACTCAATCCCTTCCTGGACAAAACGTTTCACTGTAATAGTGAAGGTGTAAACTTAGCAGTAGACAACCTAAACAGTGTATTTGACCTCTCAGCTTCCCTATCAAATCAAAAAATTTCTAACAGAAAACCAAAGAAAATTAACAACAATGACAAATGGTTTGATGAAGAATGCAAAAACCTAAGAAAGAGATTGAGAAACCTATCTAACCAAAAACATAGAGACCCAGAAAACCTGAGCCTACGCCTTCACTATTGTGACTCACTAAAACATACAGAAATACAATATGGAAAAAGAAGGAACAGCACGTCAGAAATCAGCTCAATGTAATTAAAGAATCCATAGACTAACCACTTCTGGGAAAATTGGAAAACACTAAACAAACAACAACACAAAGAGTTATCTATCCAAAATGGAGATGTATGGGTAAACCACTTCTCCAATCTTTTTGGCTCTATAACAAAGAACAAACAGAAAAAACATATACATGATCAAATACAAATCTTAGAATCAACTATTAAAAACTACCAGAACCCACTGGATTCTCCAATTACATTGAATGAAATACAGGACAAAATACAAACCCTCCAACCCAAAAAGGCCTGTGGTGTTGATGGTATCCCCAATGAAATAATAAAATATACAGACCACAAATTCCAATTGGCTATACTTAAACTCTTTAACATCATCCTTAGCTCTGGCATCTTCCCCAATATTTGGAACCAAGGACTGATCACCCCAATCCACAAAAGTGTAGACAAATTTGACCCAATAACTACCGTGGGATATGCATCAACAGCAACCTTTGGAAAATCCTCTGCATTATCATTAACAGCAGACTCGTACATTTCCTCAGTGAAAACAATGTACTGAGCAAATGTCAAATTGGCTTTTCACCCTGCACACCCTAATTGACAAACAAACAAACCAAAACAAAGGCAAAGTATTCTCATGCTTTGTTGTTTTCAGAAAAGCTTTTGACTCAATTTGGCACAGGGTCTGCTATACAAATGGATGGAAAGGGGGTTGGGGAAAAAACATACGACATTATAAAATCCATGTACACAAACAACAAGTGTGCGGTTAAAATTGGCAAAAAACACACATTTCTTTCCACAAGGCCTTGGGTGAGACAGGGATGCAGCATAAGCCCCACCCTCTTCAACATATATATCAACGAATTGGCGAGGGCACTAGAACAGTCTGCAGCAACAGGCCTCACCCTACTAGAATCTGAAGTCAAATGTCTACTGTTTGCTGATGATCTAACGCTTCTGTCCCCAACCAAGGAGGGCCTACAGCAGCACCAAGATCTTCTGCAAAGATTCTGTCAGACCTGGGCCCTGACAGTAAATCTCATTAAGACAAAAATAATGGTGTTCCAAAAAAGGTCCAGTTGCCAGGACCACAAATACAAATTCCATCAAGACACCATTACCCAAGAGCACACAAAAACCTAAAAAATACCACGGCCTAAACATCAGCGCCACAGGTAAAAGCTGTGAACGATCTGAGAGACAAGGCAAGAAGGGCCTTCTATGCCATCAAAAGGAACATAAAATTCGACATACAGTGAGGGAAAAAGGTATTTGATCCCCTGCTGATTTTGTACGTTTGCCCACTGAAAAAAATGAAATGATCAGACTATAATTGTAATGGTAGGTTTATTTGAACAGTGAGAGACAGAATAACAACAACAAAAATCCAGAAAACCGCATGTCAAAAATGTTATAAATTGATTTGCATTTTAATGAGGGAAATAAGTATTTGACCCCCTCTCAATCAGAAAGATTTCTGGCTCCCAGGTGTCTTTTATACAGGTAACGAGATGAGATTAGGAGCACACTCTTAAAGGGAGTGCTCCTAATCTCAGCTTGTTACCTGTATAAAAGACACCTGTCCACAGAAGCAATCAATCAATCAGATTCCAAACTCTCCACCATGGCCAAGACCAAAGAGCTCTCCAAGGATGTCAGGGACAAGATTGTAGACCTACACAAGGCTGGAATGGGCTACAAGACCATCGCCAAGCAGCTTGGTGAGAAGGTGACAACAGTTGGTGCGATTATTCGCAAATGGAAGAAACACAAAATAACTGTCAGTCTCCCTCGGCCTGGGACTCCATGCAAGATCTCACCTCGTGGAGTTGCAATGATCATGAGAACTGTGAGGAATCAGCCCAGAACTACACGGGAGGATCTTGTCAATGATCTCAAGGCAGCTGGACCATAGTCACCAAGAAAACAATTGGTAACACACTACGCCGTGAAGGACTGAAATCCTGCAGCGCCCGCAAGGTCCCCCTGCTCAAGAAAGCACATATACATGCCCGTCTGAAGTTTGCCAATTAACATCTGAATGATTCAGAGGAGAACTGGGTGAAAGTGTTGTGGTCAGATGAGACCAAAATGGAGCTCTTTGGCATCAACTCAACTCGCCGTGTTTGGAGGAGGAGGAATGCTGCCTATGACCCCAAGAACACCATCCCCACCGTCAAACATGGAGGTGGAAACATTATGCTTTGGGGGTGTTTTTCTGCTAAGGGGACAGGACAACTTCACCGCATCAAAGGGACGATGGACGGGGCCATGTACCGTCAAATCTTGGGTGAGAACCTCCTTCCCTCAGCCAGGGCATTGAAAATGGTTTGTGGATGGGTATTCCAGCATGACAATGACCTAAAACACACGGCCAAGGCAACAAAGGAGTGGCTCAAGAAGAAGCACATTAAGGTCCTGGAGTGGCCTAGCCAGTCTCCAGACCTTAATCCCATAGAAAATCTGTGGAGGGAGCTGAAGGTTTGAGTTGCCAAACGTCAGCCTCGAAACCTTAATGACTTGGAGAAGATCTGCAAAGAGGAGTGGGACAAAATCCCTCCTGAGATGTGTGCCTACCTGGTGGCCAACTACAAGAAACGTCTGACCTCTGATTGCCAACAAGGGTTTTGCCACCAAGTACTAAGTCATGTTTTGCAGAGGGGTCAAATACTTATTATTGGCTAAAAATACTTGAATCAGTTATAGAACCTTGGAGACGAGTCCCCTAAGCAAGCAGGTCCTGGGGCAATTATTCACAAACACAAACAGACCCCACAGAGCCCCAGGACAGCAACACAATTAGACCCAACCAAATCATGAGAAAACCAAAAGATAATTACTTGACATATTGGAAAGAATTTACAAAAAAACAGAGCAAACTAGAATGCTATTTGGCCCTAAACAGAGAGTACACAGTGGCAGAATACCTGACCACCGTGACTGACCCAAAAGTAAGGAAATCTTTGACTATGTACACACTCAGTGAGCATTGCCTTGCTATTGAGAAAGGCCGCCGTAGGCAGACCTGGCTCTCAAGAGAAGACAGGCTATGTGCACACTGACCACAAAATGAGGTGGAAACTGAGCTGCACTTCCTGACTTCCTGGCAAATGTACGACCATATTAGAGACACATACTTCCCTCAGATTACACAGACCCACAAAGAATTCGATATTTTTTCTCAAATTTATATAAACTCCCATATCTATTGGCTGAAATACCACAGTGTGCAATCACAGCAGCAAGATGTGTGACCTGTTGCCACAAGAAAAGGGCAACCAGTGAAGAACACACACCATTGTAAATACAACAGGGTAGTGCGTACGGACCAGTACATCACTGGGGCCAAGCTTCCTGCCATCCAGGACCTCTATACCAGGCGGTGTCAGATGAAAGCTGTCGCTTTCAAGGAGCGGGACTCTAACCCGGACGCTTATAAGAAATCCCGCTATGCCCTCCGACGAACCATCAAACAGGCAAAGAGTCAGAACAGGACTAAGACTGAATCGTACTACACCGGCTCTGACACTCGTCGGATGTGGCAGGGCTTGAAAACTATTATAGACTACAAAGGGAAGCACAGCCGCGAGCTGCCCAGTGACACAAGACTTCCAGACGAGCTAAACCACTTCTATGCTCGCTTCGAGGCAAGCAACACTGAAGCATGCATGAGAGCACAAGCTGTTCCGGATGACTATGTGATCACGCTCTCCGTAGCCATTGTGAGTAAGACTTTTAAGCAGGTCAACATTCACAAGGCCGCAGGGCCAGACGGATTACCAGGACGTGCACTCCAAGCATGTGCTGACCAACTGGCAAGTGTCTTCACTGACATTTTCAACATGTCCCTGACTGAGTCTGTAATACCAACATGTTTCAAGCAGTTTATTTCACTTTTGTTTATGATCTATTTTACTTGCTTTGGCAATGTAAACATATGTTTCCCATGCCAATAAAGCCCTTAAATTGAATTGAAACTGAATTGAGATGCAGAGAGTGAGAACAGGGGATTACATTTTAGGGAGAGAGCAGTAAATTCTCTCTCCATGTACTGAGATGTATGTCCCCTCCTCACATCCACTAAGCATTACAAGGACATCTTTGAAGTCCATGTAATAAATATACAGTGGGGAGAACAAGTATTTGATACATTGCCGATTTTGCAGGTTTTCCTACTTACAAAGCATGTAGAGGTCTGTAATTTTTATCATAGGTACACTTCAACTGTGAGAGACGGAATCTAAAACAAAAATCCAGAAAATCACATTGTATGATTTTTAAGTAATTCATTTGCATTTTATTGCATGACATAAGTATTTGATACATCAGAAAAGCAGAACTTAATATTTGGTACAGAAACCTTTGTTTGCAATTACAGAGATCATACGTTTCCTGTAGGTCTTGACCAGGTTTGCACACACTGCAGCAGGGATTTTGGCCCATTCCTCCATACAGACCTTCTCCAGATCCTTCAGGTTTCGGGGCTGTCGCTGGGCAATACAGACTTTCAGCTCCCTCCAAAGATTTTCTATTGGGTTCAGGTCTGGAGACTGGCTAGGCCACTCCAGGACCTTGAGATGCTTCTTACGGAGCCACTCCTTAGTTTCCCTGGCAGACCCTTTGCTATGAGACTCGAAATTGAGCTCAGGTGCAACCTGTTTCCATTGACCATCCTTGAGATGTTTCTACAACTTGATTGGAGTCCACCTGTGGTAAATTCAATTGATTGGTCATGATTTGGAAAGGCACACACCTGTCTCTATAAGGTCCCACAGTTGACAGTGCATGTCAGAGCAAAAACCAAGCCATGAAGTCGAAGGAATTGTCCGTAGAGCTCAGAGACAGGATTGTGTCGAGGCACAGATCTGGGGAAGGGTACCAAAAATGTCTGCAGCATTGATGGTCCCCAAGAACACAGTGGCCTCCATCATTCTTAAATGGAAGAAGTGTGGAACCACCAAGACTCTTTCTAGAGCTGGCCGCCCAGCCAAACTGAGCAATCAGAGGAGAAGGGATTTGGTCAGGGAGGTGACCAAGAGCCCGATGGTCACTCTGACAGAGCTCCAGAGTTCCTCTGTGGAGATGGGAGAACCTTCCAGAAGGACAACCATCTCTGCAGCACTCCACCAATAAGGGCTTTATGGTAGAGTGGCCAGACGGAAGCCACTCCACAGTAAAAGGCACATGACAGCCAGCTTGGAGTTTGCCAAAAGACACCTAAAGGACTCTCAGACCCTAAGAAAAACAAGATTATCTGGTCTGATAAAACCAAGATTGAACTCTTTGGCCTGAATGCCAAGTGTCACGTATGGAGGAAACCTGGCACCATCCCTACGGTGAAGGATGGTGATGGCAGCATCATGCTGTGGGGATGTTTTTCAGCGGCAGGGACTGGGAGACTAGTCAGGATCAAGCGAAAGATGAACGGAGCAAAGTACCAGAGCACTCAGGACCTCAGACCGGGGTGAAGGTTCACCTTCCAACAGGACAACGACCCTAAGCACACAGCCAATACAACGCAGGAGTGGCTTCGGGACAAGTCTCTGAATGTCCTTGAGTGGCCCAGCCAGAGCCCAGACTTGAACCCGATTTAACATCTCTGGAGAGACCTGAAAATAGCTGTGCAGTGACGCTCCCCATCCAACCTCCCAGAGCTTGAGAGGATCTGCAGAGAAAAATGGGAGAAACTCCCCAAATATAGGTGTGGCAAGCTTGTAGCGTCATACCCAAGAAGACTTGAGGCTGTAATCGCTGCCAAAGGTGCTTCAACAAAGTACTGAGTAAAGGGTCTGAATACTTATGTAAATGTGATACAGTGAGGGAAAAAAGTATTTGATCCCCTGCTGATTTTGTACGTTTGCACACTGACAAAGACATTATCAGTCTATAATTTTAATGGTAGGTTTATCTGAACAGTGAGAGACAGAATAACAACAAAAAAATCCAGAAAAAGGCATGTCAAAAATGTTATAAATTGATTTGCATTTTAATGAGGGAAATACAGTGGGGAAAAAAAGTATTTAGTCAGCCACCAATTGTGCAAGTTCTCCCACTTAAAAAGATGAGAGAGGCCTGTAATTTTCATCATAGGTACACGTCATCTATGACAGACAAAATGAGAAAAAGAAATCCAGAAAATCACATTGTAGGATTTTTAATGAATTTATTTGCAAATTATGGTGGAAAATAAGTATTTGGTCAATAACAAAATTTTCTCAATACTTTGTTATATACCCTTTGTTGGCAATGACACAGGTCAAACGTTTTCTGTAAGTCTTCACAAGGTTTTCATACACTGTTGCTGGTATTTTGGCCCATTCCTCCATGCAGATCTCCTCTAGAGCAGTGATGTTTTGGGGCTGTCGCTGGGCAACACAGACTTTCAACTCCCTCCAAAGGTTTTCTATGGGGTTGAGATCTGGAGACTGGCTAGGCCACTCCAGGACCTTGAAATGCTTCTTACGAAGCCACTCCTTCGTTGCCCGTGCGGTGTGTTTGGGATCATTGTCATGCTGGAAGACCCAACCACGTTTCATCTTCAATGCCCTTGCTGATGGAAGGAGGTTTTCACTCAAAATCTCACGATACATGGCCCCATTCATTCTTTCCTTTACACGGATCAGTCGTCCTGGTCCCTTTGCAGAAAAACAGCCCCAAAGCATGATGTTTCCACCCCCATGCTTCACAGTAGGTATGGTGTTCTTTGGATGCAACTCAGCATTCTTTGTCCTCCAAACACGACGAGTTGAGTTTTTACCAAAAAGTTCTTTTTTGGTTTCATCTGACCATATGACATTCTCCCAATCCTCTTCTGGATCATCCAAATGCACTCTAGCAAACTTCAGACGGGCCTGGACATGTACTGGCTTAAGCAGGGGGGACACGTCTGGCACTGCAGGATTTGAGTCCCTGGCGGCGTAGTGTGTTACTGATGGTAGGCTTTGTTACTTTGGTCCAAGCTCTCTGCAGGTCATTCACTAGGTCCCCCCGTGTGGTTCTGGGATTTTTGCTCACCGTTCTTGTGATCATTTTGACCTCACGGGGTGAGATCTTGCGTGGAGCCCCCAGATCGAGGGAGATTATCAGTGGTCTTGTATGTCTTCCATTTCCTAATAATTGCTCCAACAGTTGATTTCTTCAAACCAAGCTGCTTACCTATTGCAGATTCAGTCTTCCCAGCCTGGTGCAGGTCTACAATTTTGTTTCTGGTGTCCTTTGACAGCTCTTTGGTCTTGGCCATAGTGGAGTTTGGAGTGTGACTGTTTGAGGTTGTGGACAGGTGTCTTTTATACTGATAACAAGTTCAAACAGGTGCCATTAATACAGGTAACGAGTGGAGGACAGAGGAGCCTCTTAAAGTTAAAGAAGTTACAGGTCTGTGAGAGCCAGAAATCTTGCTTGTTTGTAGGTGACAATATACTTATTTTCCACCATAATTTGCAAATAAATTCATTAAAAATCTTACAATGTGATTTTCTGGATTTTTTTTCCTCAATTTGTCTGTCATAGTTGACGTGCACCTATGATGAAAATTACAGGCCTCTCTCATCTTTTTAAGTGGGAGAACTTGCACAATTGGTGGCTGACTAAATACTTTTTTTCCCCACTGTATGTATTTGACCCCCTCTCAATGAGAAAGATTTCTGGCTCCCAGGTGTCTTTTATACAGGTAACGAGATGAGATTAGGAGCACACTCTTAAAGGGAGTGCTCCTAATCTCAGCTTGTTACCTGTATAAAAGACACCTGTCCACAGAAGCAATCAATCAATCAGATTCCAAACTCTCCACCATGGCCAAGAACAAAGAGCTCTCCAAGGATGTCAGGGACAAGATTGTAGACCTACACAAGGCTGGAATGGGCTACAAGACCATCGCCAAGCAGCTTGGTGAGAAGGTGACAACAGTTGGTGCGATTATTCGCAAATGGAAGAAACACAAAAGAACTGTCAATCTCCCTCGGCCTGGGACTCCATGCAAGATCTCACCTCGTGGAGTTGCAATGATCAGGAGAACGGTGAGGAATCAGCCCAGAACTACACAGGAGGATCTTGTCAATGATCTCAAGGCAGCTGGGACCATAGTCACCATGAAAACAATTGGTAACACACTACGCCGTGAAGGACTGAAATCCTGCAGCGCCCGCAAGGTCCCCATGCTCAAGAAAGCACATATACATGCCCGTCTGAAGTTTGCCAATTAACATCTGAATGATTCCGAGGAGAACTGGGTGAAAGTGTTGTGGTCAGATGAGACCAAAATGGAGCTCTTTGGCGTCAACTCAACTCGCCGTGTGTGGAGGAGGAGGAATGCTGCCTATGACCTCAAGAACACCATCCCCACCGTCAAACATGGAGGTGGAAACATTATGCTTTGGGGGTGTTTTTCTGCTAAGGGAACTGGACAACTTCACCGCATCAAAGGGACGATGGACGGGGCCATGTACCGTCAAATCCTTCCCTCAGCCAGGGCATTGAAAATGGGTCGTGGATGGGTATTCCAGCATGACAATGACCCAAAACACACGGCCAAGGAAACAAAGGAGTGGCTCAAGAAGAAGCACATTAAGGTCCTGGAGTGGCCTAGCCAGTCTCCAGACCTTAATCCCATAGAAAATCTGTGGAGGGAGCTGAAGGTTCAAGTTGCCAAACGTCAGCCTCGAAACTTTAATGACTTGGAGAAGATCTGCAAATAGGAGTGGGACAAAATCCCTCCTGATATGTGTGCAAACCTGGTGGCCAACTACAAGAAACATCTGACCTCTGTGATTGCCAACAAGGGTTTTGCCACCAAGTACTAAGTCATGTTTTGCAGAGGGGTCAAATACTTATTTCCCTCAATAAAATGCAAATCAATTTATAACATTTTTGACATGCGTTTTTCTGGATTATTTTGTTGTTATTCTGTCTCTCACTGTTCAAATAAACCTACCATTAAAATTATAGACTGATCATTTCTTTGTCAGTGGGCAAACATACAAAATCAGCAGGGGATCAAATACTTTTTTCCTTCACTGTATTTATTGTATTTTATTTTTTGCAAACATAAAAAAAAAAACGGTTTTTGCTTTGTCATTATGGGGTATTGTGTGTAGATTGATGAGGGGATTATTCAAAAAATATATAGAAAAATTGAATAAGGCTGTAACGTAACAAAATGTGGGAAAAGTCAAGGGGTCGGAATACTTTCCGAATGCACTGTATGTCATCAAAGCTTGAAATATTTTGAGTTGTTTAAATCAATCAATGACAGCTTTGAAAAATGAACGGTTGATACACAATAACTGTTAAAACATAAGAGGAATGGTGACCAGAGAGGTGGCCAAGGAGCAATGAGGTCAAAGGTCAATCCTAAATGATTGAGCTGCACATGGTGGAGGAAACGTTCTCACACAGGAAAAGACCCAGGACATGAAGGCTTTAGGAAGAGCACCAGGATAAAGAATGCCTGAGTCAAGTCTGGCTAGATGGACGGGCTGCAAGGAAGCTAGATTGTGAACGACACGCACACACCAGAGAGGAGAGAGGCTGTTTTGTTCTTCTCTCAAAGGACACCTGCAAACACTTAAAAGGTTGTTCTCCACCCTCCTCTCAGTGAACCAGAGCTGACAGATTATGCTCTCACCAAACTCACGATCCCCTGCCCCCCTCCATGACCGACTGAGCCTCCCAAGACTGACTGATTGCAGAGGGTGTGGGACACTGAGGCAAGAGCCTCTTGGCAGGCCATTCCTGGAGGTAGAAGCTTCTAGAAAGTTCCTTCTCCTTGTTGTTTGATGTTACAGTTTAATAGTTCTTGGAACCGATGACGGACATTGTTAAATGAGAGCCCTAGATGATAAACTGAACAATAAAACGAATGAACCTCATGGATTCATTTTGGAAACACTGGAATGCTTTTTTGGCTTGAATATCTGAGCACAATAAATACATGGGTGAAGGCATGAGAAAAGAGTTTGTGCACACACTTAAGTATTTACATTGTATTAAAATGTCAGTCCTTAAAGACATCTGCCATGAGTGTGAACCACACCAGTGTGAATAGGAATGTTTCCACTATCACAATGTCTAAAAACAGAAATAGATTAACAGTGAAAGCTAATATTTTGTTCTTTTCAGGTATGTTCATTGTCTTGCATTAGATTTTTACAAAAGCTGACATTTCTTCAATGTGGAGATCGATAACCACAAACCCACATAGTATAGAAGTAGTACAGACAGTGGATATTTTAAGAGAAAAGGGCTTTATTTTTTGTTTTTCCTGCCTTATATTTCAGCGTCGAGGGAAAAACAAGCCTACAGCTGAAAACAGCTGGCTCTGTGGTGGAGCTGGAGGGAAAGTCAGAGCCATGGAAACCAGTGAACCCATGACCTGGCCTACAGGCACGGCTGTCTTAAGTGGCAAACACTCCTCTCCCTCTGATATCCACGACAACAACCTACAACACACACACACGCATGCGCACACACACGCATGCGCACAAACACACACACTCCTCTCCACCGTCAATAACCTGGAACCCAGGAGGAACGGTTACCGCTAGGCTACCATTGATCCTAAAAGGGAAAAGGGTGAAAATAAAAGTATATTTATCTGTATAGATGGAAATGGATCCAAACAAGCAGAGAGGAGAGTCCTGCAGGTTCAATTGAGCTGAGATAGGAAAGTCAGTCAGTAAATGACTCCTGGACAGACAGAGTAGAGGGAGTGGGTTCCTCTTTCTGTTCCAACCACCACTAGCCTATCTCTCTCCAATTTAACCCTCCTCCTTCAGAGAGGAAAATCCTTTTCGCCATCCTTTACAAACGCCTCTAAAAGCTAAAAGTGGCAGAAGGTAACAATGCAATGCAGTGGAGCTACTGCAGGCTCCGTTAACAATACAGCTACACTGTCTCCTGCTCCAGTGTCTGAAAGAGACAGCAGGATCAGGGCTGTGTAGCAGAGCTGGGAATAGGACTTAAAGGTGCATACAGGGGAAAGACTAACCTAGTATCCATTCTATATGTGCTGTAGCCGACTGTTATTTATTCATTCAACCTTTATTTATCCAACCGTTATTTATGTCATTGAGATCAACCACCGTTGGCTACAGCATGTAGAGTATGGATACAAGGGTGGAAGGTAGACTAGCGGTTAGAGCGTTGGGCCAGTAACCGAAAGATTGCTAGTTTGAATTCAAGCTGGTGACCTTGGCTTGAACCCTAATTGATCCAAGGTCGCCGTTGAATGGCAGACCCTGGCCGTGAACCCACTCTCCGAGGGTGTCTCAGGAAGAGTGGGATATGCAAAAAAACTCATTTTGAAATAGGACAAATATAAGCACCCACCAAATTATTATTATTACGAGGCTAAGCAAGGACAGCCTTGCTACAGAATTCCTCCACACTTCAAACCTCCATATCAGAACTATATTCACCATGGCAACAGATCTTCCATTATAAAATACACTAAGCCAACATCACCACCTGAGAAAATAAGCTTCATGCAGAATTAACATGGTTTCTGGTGTACTTCTGGAACATTAATTCATTACTTAATCTATCTGGATGTTAATAGAGAGTATGGTCCCAAATGGCACCCTATTTCCGATATAGTTCACTACTTTTAACCAGCGCCCTTTGGGCAACCAAAGTATTTATTTCCAACTGGAGACCCCTTAGGGTCAGTTCATCTGTCCTAAAGACAAAGTGGACTTCATTCTCTCTCTTGGTCTCACTTGGTATTCATCATGGAGGTTTAGCTCAGAGGGGGTCAGGGAGGTCAGGGGTGGAGCCAGGGGTAGGTCATCCCTGGTGTGAGAAGAGGAGAACCCCATCAAACTTCCTTTCTCCTCAAGCCAGATTAAGTCAATCAGAAGACTTCAATGGCTCTTTTAACCAATACTATTCTCTTTACTTGTTTACACCATTGAACAGGGAAACTGTATGTGCTGTTGATTGAGCCATTGTGTTGTAAAGAGGGGCAGCCAACCCCCCAGCCAGCCACAGCCTCAACCCAACCTTCACAACACAGAGAACACAAGAGCCACGCTAATTGAAAGTCAGAGGTTGCGACCTTTGTCAGTGGGCACAGAGCCCCTTCTCCTGGGCAGGCGCCACACACACACACACACACGCGCACGCACACACACACACACACACACAGTGTTTGGCCTGCCTGTGCGGGGTACAGGGGGACTGGTTTGAAGAGGGGGTTCCTGTGGAAAGTCCCCTCCACCACACAGTGCTCCTCTCCTGCAGTCAACATGCTGAAAGGAGAGGCAGCTGTGTGGGTAGAAGAGCCTAGCAGCAGGGGGAAAGGACAGGGGGATTTGCATTTGCCCCAAGAAGAAGGCTTTCATCCCCCCAGCTCTATCCCTATGGCGGATGGAGGGTGGATGGGGCGGGGAGCGGGGTGAAGGCCAGGGTACAGGGGAGAGACACTCAATGGGCTTTTCATCTCAGGTCCTTGCCTTGTTATAGAGGGACATACAGATAGGGCTGGGCCTGACCCAGGAGAGAGAGAGAGAGAGCAATAGAGAGATAGAGCGAGATAGAGAGAGAGAGGGAGGGAGGGAGGGAGGCAGGGAGAAAAGAGAGAGAGAGGAGGGAGAGAGAGGAGAGAGGTGTCCTTCTCATGAAAACCCACATCAAGGATGTGAAGGTCTCAGCAGCAGCAGCTCAGTCTGTGCCCTCAGTGAAAGAGGTCAAGGAGTGTGGAAGAGTCCCCTGTGTAGAGGGCAATGGAGGAGGGATGGAGGGAGGGAGGGGAGAGAGAGAAGGGGCAGGTCACTGCATTGGGTCAGCTACAGAGAGCAGAGACATGGATAATCCTTCTTCATTAGAGAGCCCCAGCAGGCTGTTCCAAACCAACCCTACTGTATATATCCATCTCCTTCTCTCTCACACACACTGAGAGACACATTCTTTAGAATGGGGCAACATAACAACCATAACACACAGTACCAATCAATAAAAATTAGACATACAAATGTGGTGACCTGTTCTATTTTGGGAATTTAAAAAAAAGGAATCACAACAATAAAACATATTTAGAGGCTCGTTGTAGAGACAAAAGAGTTGCTATGACAACCTGTTTTAATACACACTAGTAGGCCTATACTGAGACAAAGCACAACAAAACTAGGCTAATATTACTAAGCCATTGTTTTGGTTAAGAATTTAGGATACAAAATGTTACAAGATATGAAAACAGACAAGCTGTCAGTCACAATTCCCCACAGCCTGAGAGGAGGGCAGTGCATTGCTTTAAGTAGGACTTTGTTCTGCATCATTATTCTTCAGAAAGGTGGTCCAAAGCCAGATCTAAAGACAGCTGCCCCCCCAAACCCTCTCCTAGTCACGCTGCAGACCCCTGCGATAGAGTGATGGTTATTTTTAGACTTTGTTAAGTGGGTTGGCTTGTCCCACGAGACACCCAAGGTCCTTCAGAAAGCACAACTTTAGAAAGAGGCACACATCACAGAATAAGGGAGAACCCAGTTAAAGGTAGAATAATGTGAGACCATTATTGTTACAGCCAGCTAAATGGAAATTAGTTTGAAGCCATTATCTTTGAACCAATTGAAAGGTACTATTTAATATGGTTTTGTAGGGAAATACAACAGCTGATTTAAAATTGTTATTGTACAAACATGTTCTTGAAACAATTTTAGAAAATAAATACATCTTTATATTTTATATTGACACCAGCGACATTAGAATTCTCTACACAAAATAATGATGTACAGTGTTACGGAGTAGTGTAAAGAGCACCAGAGCTCACCCACAAATATGCACTGTATTTGAACACGCTTATCAGTGGACCACACTGTTGCTCTAGCATCTTAATCTGACAGTATTCATATTGAGCAAAATACAAATCTTACCCGCTTTGAGGGACAACTGCTTTGTAGTAAATTCTGCAGCTAGGGGGTGGGGGGGGGGGGGGGCTGAGGAAATCTCAAAACTTAAACCATAAAGGGAGAAAATGCCTGTTAACTTTAAATTGGTACGGCTGCACAGCACACCCAACCTGATTTAGCCATCTAGTTCTATGTTTGTGCAGAGGTACATGCTCAAAAATATAACGTGAATACATACACAAATATTATGTACAGTCCTCCATACAAACACGTTCACAAAGAACAGATGAGTCCTTCACAGCTTGGGGATTTTCCAATATTTGTCTCTGCACTAGGCTAGGGGCCCTCAGACACCTACCTGCCAGCCTCTCCCTTCATCAGAGAGAGGGCCAGATGTGACAAGGTTTAATAGTGAAACCTGATACAGGTTGTGTTCCAAATGGCAACCTATTCCCTTTGTAGTGCACTGTTTGACCAGGGTCTATTCCCTTTATAGTGCACTACTTCTCACCAGAGCCCTATGGACCCTGGTCAAAAGCAGCGCATTACACAGGGAGTAGGGTGCCATTTGGGATGCACCAAGGGTTTAGTAGTGAAACTGAAAACTGATCCAGAGTCAGTTTGAGAGCCAGTTGTGGCCCTGACATATGGAGGGGAACCTGGTAGTTATAGTTATGGCTCTCCAGGTAGGTACTACAGTGTGTACTACAGTGTGTACTACCTACAGGGTGTACTACCTACAGGGTGTACTACCTACAGGGTGTACTACAGACTACAGTGTGTACTACCTACAGTGTGTACTACAGTGTGTACTACAGGGTGTACTACAGGATGTACTACCTACAGGGTGTACTACAGGGTGTACTACAGACTACAGTGTGTACTACAGTGTGTACTACAGGATGTACTACCTACAGGGTGTACTACCTACAGTGTGTACTACAGGGTGTACTACAGACTACAGGGTATACTACAGTGTGTACTACGGGGTGTACTACAGTGTGTACTACCTACAGTGTGTACTACGGGGTGTACTACAGTGTGTACTACAGTGTGTACTACAGTGTGCACTACAGGGTGTACTACAGTGTATACTACAGTGTGTACTACAGGGTGTACTACAGGGTGTACTACAGGGTGTACTACAGGGTATACTACAGTGTGTACTACAGGGTGTACTACAGGGTGTACTACAGGGTGTACTACAGGGTGTACTACAGTACCCAGGCTGTCTGTCTTTCTGTCTGACTACATTGTAGTGGCGCAGTGCGACGCAACCAATGGTTGTGTGCCATGTCATCGACTGCGCAGTTGGGCATCAGATTGCTGTATCATATGATGTGGTTAGCTAATATGTGAAACCTATCCATGAGTTGTGAGATCTGGCAGGGTTCTGACTCTACAATGTAGTCAGTCTGAAACACTGCCCTTATCTGGAGAAGAGGGTCATCCAAGGCCTGTGGGCAGGGAGCCCAGTTTCCCCCCATCAACCATCTGTGATCAGAACATGGGAACAGGGGAGTAGGACATCTGTCTACTCTGTACACATCCACTTTAAGGATCTTGGATGGCAAACCAACGAAGGCAGCAGTTTTCATCTCTGGTTGAGTCTTAAATGGTACCCTATTTTCTATATAGTGCATAGGGCTCTGGTCAACATTTGTGCACTATATAGGGGATAGGGTGCCTTGTGGGACACACCCTCTGTCTGATTAATCATTTC
Organism: Coregonus clupeaformis; assembly: GCF_020615455.1. Taxonomy (NCBI): domain Eukaryota; kingdom Metazoa; phylum Chordata; class Actinopteri; order Salmoniformes; family Salmonidae; genus Coregonus; species Coregonus clupeaformis. Next base: position 17,686,632 of record NC_059220.1, read on the forward strand.
AAAATGTTACTGATTTATGACTGGTACTGTAAAGGCTTTGAAACTTATACCAGAATCATTGTTGTCAGGATTGCGGCCCAGTCAGTGACAGATACATAAATTTAAGTGAATTTCCACTTGGTCTTTCTGTCCGTAGCCTCAGTAGTGTTGCTCATAAAGGGAACAGCGACATGCTGTTTTAATAAGGATGAAGACAGCGTTACAAGTGTGAGTGTGTGGTGGGGGGTAACACAGTCCTCTCTGTGTGTGTGTGTGTGTGTGTGTGTGTGTGTGTGTGTGTGTGGTGGGGGATTAACACAGGCAGTCCTCTGTGGCTCATTATTGGTCTATAATCCAATCCACACCGATGGTCACCTAACCTCTGAGCCTTTCATTGTGTTCCAGTCAGTCAATGGGGCTGGGGGATGGGGAAGAGCAGTGTGAGTGTGAGTGTGAGTGCAACGTGCGCCCAGTGTGTGAGTGAGATGGACAGTGGCTGTGGCTGGGCTCAGCTCAGAGGAGCACTGTTCTGTTTCTTAGGCAGTGCTAGCTGTCTGGGGTACAGGACAGGACACACATGACAGACAATGATGATAGATTCAAGATGCTGCCAGAGCTGTGGTGGGGGGGGCTTTGATAGGAGGAATGGAGGGAGGGAGAGAGAGAGTGACAGAGGGCTTTGATAGGAAGAGGAGGAAAGAGAGGAAGAGCTGTCTGGAGGGAGAAGAGAGAGGGGGATTGACTGGGAGCTAAAGCAGAGCTTGATGTAAACCAGATGAGGAAAGGAACAGGGTTGATCAGGACAAAGGAAAACAACCCTACCGGCTCTTTTAAAACAAAAGAAAGACCAGAGCTCAGCCAGGCACCCAGCCCAGCCCAGGCAGCAGGCACCCCCCACCACACCAGCACACCAACCAATCTACACATTACACAGGCTGACTTTCAGCAAAGTAGGGCTAAGAAGGGTTTCACCTGCCTGTGAAAGCAGAGCCCCTGTCCTTCTGGTGCGTGGCTTAGCACCCAGGGGCCTGGAGGGGCCTGCAGGGGCCCGGCCGGTCTGGGGCCCCCCGCTGATCAAAGCCCCATGACCAGGGGAATCAGAGAAGCATCCCCGCGCCCTGATGAAGGGCCAGGGGTGAAGAGGTAAGGCCTATCAGTGGTATCTCACGGCCGGGGCCCACTCAACAACAGGGGCTTGGGTTTCACTGTTGTCTCCCCACTTTTCCCCACTCCCTTCACATCCCCCCATCACATGCTGCGGAGGATGAGAGCACCACAAAGATACGGTTCAGGCATTACCGCAGAGGCATGACCATTCTTAAAAAACCTTAACGCAAATACCACATTTCCCAAGTCACCCATCGGTAATACAGTTTGTCATTTCACAACGTTTAACATTTTTTTTTATGATTTCAGCATGATTTAAGAAGCTCTTTCAAGTTGATGGGGATGGGTTCAAATAGATCACACGTGTTGTAAAACGCTGACCTGTGTTCTTGTGAGACCGTCAGTTATTAACAGCTAGACTATTAAAACAGGTGTGTTTTATCACTACCTAGGCAACAGACAATACCATAGAGACAGCAATTAACAATGAATCTGACACACGATTCATCAGTACTTTGACCCTTTCCAGGCTCTGCTTTAGCAATTAACAAGACTTACAGTCTACTGGCAGGGGGGAGAAGAAGGCAACCTATTCCCTATTTAGTGCACTATCTAGAGAATAGGGTGCCATTTGGGACGCAACCATAGTCAGTCACTGAGGACCCTGGTTGGTGGGTAAAGAACTTCAAACGTGTGGTGGAATCCTTGGCTTGGCAAACACAATAAAATAATATGCCTGGGATATATGGAATGCAACATTCATCCCCCCCCCCCCCCCAAATCTCTCTCACGTCCTGCTAGCTGCAGCTGTTGCCTGTTAGACATACCAGTACAGCTGTGGAGGGCGGAGGATGAAATTAGGCCTGAACACATAGGATGTGTCCAAAATGTCACCCTACTCCCTATATAGTGCACTACCTCCGACCAGGGCCCAGGGGTGCACTTTATATAGTAGTATTGCACTATATAAGGAATAGGGTGCCATTTGGGACAAATCCATAGTCTTCTCTCCCTAATCTAAGGCCACAGCAGACAAGATAAATGAACTAAATATATCACCCAATACACAGAAAGCAGATCTCTCTGATGATTAGCTGAACCACGCTATGGTTGTCTACTAGACTAGACAATTGTTAACGCTTATTAAATATTTCTCTAGAAGATCTTTAGATCTTTTTAAGACTTTGCTTGTTTCAATAGTGGGTGTGACTGGGGAATAGCTGATGCAGAATATTGTAGGTCACAAGGATGAGGGAAACAGGTAAAGTCACTCCTTTGAGGATAGGTGGAACCCTGTATAATTTCATCTCCTCCTTTAATTCATAAAACACATAAGGCCAGTTTCTTGGAGACAGATCCAGAATTTTTAGTCCAGGACTAGGGTTAATCTGTGTCTGGGAAACCGGCTCATACTGCACCATGGGTAAGAAACTATTCTTCTAAATGAAAGGGGCAGATAGCTAAGGGCTTTTTAGTCCTGGACTAAGCTTTATCTGTGTCTGGGAAACTGGCCCTAAAAGTATCCTGCTCCAGAAGACCTAAAAAGGGTTTGAGTGGTGTTGTTCTACCAGTAAGGCTCATTCTATATATTACTTTATTTTTCTGGATTGTGTGTATTTTTTATTGCTAGGTAATACTGCACTATTGGAGCTAGAAACACAAGCATTTCGCTGCATCTGCGATAACATCTGCAAATCTGTGTAACAAACCAATAAAGTTTGATTTGAGTAAATGACTCAGACATTATCAACAGGGTAAATAGAGCAACAACAACAGAGCAATCCTTCTGACACTTGCGGGTGAAACCACAATCCCTCAATGAGATCATTCACATTACACACAATCTGTATACAACAACCCTCAACAAGTCAAGTTCAGGAAAACATTCAGTGAAGGAGGCAGTTGTGGTTGGTGAGCTAGACAGCAGAATGCCAAACAGTGTTTGGCCTTTTCACTGTTGTTTTTCCATCAGACTGGTCATCAGACAGGGCTAGCAGCTAGCTACCTGGTCATCAGCCTGGTCATCAGACAGGGCTAGCAGCTAGCTACCTGTTCATCAGACTGCTCATCATACTGCTCATCAGACTGGGCTAGCAGCTAGCTACCTGTTCATCATATGCCTCTAGGACATGTCATGATGAGATCAACATTGACTTTCTGAAAACATTGACTTTAACTTTGTCTGGCCTCTCTCTCTAACTATCTCTCTCTAGCTATCTCTCACTAGTGATGTCTCTCTAGCTCTCGCTCTCTAGCTCTCGCTCTCTCTCTCTCTAGCTATCGCTCTATACATTTCTCTCCCCCTAGCAATCTCTCCCTAGCCATCTCTCCCTAGCCATCTCTCCCTAACTACCTCTCCCTAACTACCTCTCCCTAACTATCTCTCTCTCTCCAACTATCCCTAGCCATCTCTCCCTAGCCATCTCTCTCTAGCTATCTCTCCCTAACTATCTCTATCCAACTATCTCTAACTATCGATCTAACTATCTCTCTCTGTAGCAGCTAGCTACCTGTTCATCATACTGGTCATCAGACTGGTCATCAGACTGGGCTAGCAGCTAGCTACCTGGTCATCACACTGGTCAACAGACAGGGCTAGCAGCTAGCTACCTGTTCATCATATGCCTCTAGGACATGCAATGATGAGAGCAACATTGACTTTCTGACAACATCGACTTTCTCTCTCTAACTTTGTCTGGTCTCTTTCTCAAACTATCTCTCTGTAACTAATTATCTATCCCTAGCTATCTCTCTAGCGAGCTCTCTCTAACTATCTCTTTCTCTCTCTAGCTATCTCTCTATCTCTCTCTCTGTCTCTCTTTCCAACTCTCTCTTTCTAACTCTCTCTCTTTCTAACTATCTCTCTCTCTAACTCTCATCTCTCTCTCTCTCTCTCTAATGCCAAATCTCTCTCTCTCTAATGCCAAATCTCTCTTTCTCCCAATCTGTTTTAGAGTTAGAGAGGTGGGCGAGGGGAGAGAGGGGCTGGGGTCTATGGAGGCTGGCTGGGGGTTGCTGGGGGTTGCTCAGTTCCCTGGCCTGGGCATGGGTCTGTTTATTCAGAGTGTTATTACAGAGCACTGCTTTTGGCCTGGCAGGTCCTCACGCCCGCCGCAGCACAGCACGGGGGAGGAGGGGGACGGGCGGGTGGGTGGAGGGGACAAAGACAGCCTAGCTTGTCTTTTGTTGGTTTTGCAGTGGATTTGATTATTGTTTCTCCACTTCCTGCTAACCAATACAAAACAATGAAATCCCCCTTAGGACCAGAGCAGCACTGTCCATCCTGTCTGGCCTCGCCTGGCCTCCATTCTAAAGATGAGCCAGAGCTCAGCCAGCCAACGCTGCTGATAAACATGTTTGTGCTAACAATGTCAATGACAAAAAGCCAGTGTTTGGCTGAAAATGCAGGACTCAACATGAGCGTGGACGATAACAAACAGGCTCCCATAGTGCTTTAGAATCCCCCCCCCCCCCTCCCATTCTTGTCAGCTTGTTTTAAGCTGCTTGCCCTTTTCCACATAATTCAGTATCTAGAGAGGTTGACTGAATTAAATTGGGTTAGAATCGGGTTGAAGATAGGTTAAACACATTTCAGAGCACTGAGTCTGTCGTGTTTGTTTAAACGACAAAAGGTTAGTAAGTCTGGGCCAGGAGAGCGCGGGAGAGAGTTGTTTAAAAGAATGCACTTAACTTGTGTATATTTCACCTCAAAGTAGAGGGCAGACATATACTGCTCTGCCACAGGGTAAATAGTCAGTCCTCAGCTTATCCTGGGAGAACCATGAAGAGCCATATACACAGGCTGGGTGTGTTCCAAATGGTACCCTATACAGTGCACTACGTTTGACAAGAGCCCTATGGGCCCTGGACAAAAGTAATGCACTATGTAGGGAATAAGGTGCCATTTGAGACGCCACCACTGTCTGTCTCAATATGTACTATTTGTTTGCTTTAGCAAAGACTGCTGCCTGGCTGGGTAGAAAAAAATACCAGCAGCCGGACTAATCTCTCAGCAAGCAAAAACACAATAACCAAACAGTCAGGGAGATCAGTGGGAAGAGTTAGTTCAGTTTACTGAAAGTCGTGAGTAGACATGGATGATATGTTACAAGACATTGTCAGATATGGTAAACAACATCACAATAGGAAAAACAGGCTGGCGCCTCAAAGGGCTTAGGCCTAAAACCCTAGAAACATAACACTGTGCTGCAGATGCTCCTCAAATATTACCATTTCGATAATAGACTTTGGTTGCATCCTAAATGGCACCCTATCCCCTATATAGTGCACTACTTTTGACCAGGGACGTATCAGTACCCTCCCTGGTCAAAAGTAGTGCTCTATATAGGGAATAGGATGCCATTGTGCTATGACTGTCTAGCAGTATGAACGACAGCGTTCTTGACATTAAATAGCTGAAGTTGTCAACTCAGTGGTGCTGTGGTAATTCATCCTAAAGCAGATAGTGTTGTGAACTGGGGGACTGATGGACTGTTAACTACAGATCACAGCTACGAAGCACATCAGCTAAATGAGGATTAACTGGAGGGAGTTAGAGTGTGGTGTGTTTTGATCGTGACGATGAAAACATAACTGCAGCTTGGAATCCGTTTAGGCTCTCTATCCGTAAGGTGTTCTTCTAGTGGACCTGTTAGATTTACAACTCTACACTTCTTCTGCTGCCAATGACAGAGGGCAGTAGGAAGGGGAGAGTACCAGGCAGCCAAGTACTATACTATACAAGGCACACATACAAAACTCTAGGTCCACATCACAGAAAACAGCCAAGTGTTCAGTCAAGAGTTAGTCTGGCTACAGGGTTTCAGAGCAGGCTGGGGCTGACTAGTCGAGGACCACAGCAAAAGTGTAATTCATACAGTTTATGCCCAATCGTAATGTAAGAAAACATTAATCCCGAAAAATGTATACAATTTAGTGCCAGGGAGCCCAGCAGAGCACCCCCTTTCCAAATAAACAGTGCAGTCAAGTCCTTCCTGGTCCTGATAAATGTATAGTTTGCAGTATGGGTCAATATGTGTGAAAATGAACCTAAAACAATATACAAATTCATGGACATTTGTATTACATTTTCACACTTGTTTGTATGTACAGTATGTATTGTCCATTTTTGAGAATGAAATTTGATCCGTAGCAGGAATTTCCATCAGATCGTTAGCTAACACATACTGTAGGGAATAGGGTGCCATTTGGGACACATTTTTACACTAGCCTGTAGGCAGCACAGTAATAGCTGCAGTAAGCAGTTTGGACTGGCTCCCAAAACATAGGGACTTGTATGTCCTCTCAGAATAACCAAAGCACATGGCAAGCAAATGCTTTCACAGCAGCAGTTAGAAAGACCCCAGTGCCTACTGCCTACAGTATTTAGTCAGCCACCAATTGTGCAAGTTCTCCCACTTAAAAAGATGAGAGAGGCCTGTAATTTTCATCATAGGTACACGTCAACTATGACAGCATTCTTTGTCCTCCAAACACGACGAGTTGAGTTTTTACCAAAAAGTTATATTTTGGTTTCATTTGACCATATGACATTCTCCCAATCCTCTTCTGGATCATCCAAATGCACTCTAGCAAACTTCAGACGGGCCTGGACATGTACTGGCTTAAGCAGGGGGACACGTCTGGCACTGCAGGATTTGAGTCCCTGGCGGCGTAGTGTGTTACTGATGGTAGGCTTTGTTACTTTGGTCCCAGCTCTCTGCAGGTCATTCACTAGGTCCCCCCGTGTGGTTCTGGGATTTTTGCTCACCGTTCTTGTGATCATTTTGACCCCACGGGGTGAGATCTTGCGTGGAGCCCCAGATCGAGGGAGATTATCAGTGGTCTTGTATGTCTTCCATTTCCTAATAATTGCTCCCACAGTTGATTTCTTCAAACCAAGCTGCTTACCTGTTGCAGATTCAGTCTTCCCAGCCTGGTGAAGGTCTACAATTTTGTTTCTGGTGTCCTTTGACAGCTCTTTGGTCTTGGCCATAGTGGAGTTTGGAGTGTGACTGTTTGAGGTTGTGGACAGGTGTCTTTTATACTGATAACAAGTTCAAACAGGTGCCATTAATACAGGTAACGAGTGGAGGACAGAGGAGCCTCTTAAAGAAGAAGTTACAGGTCTGTGAGAGCCAGAAATCTTGCTTGTTTGTAGGTGACCAAATACTTATTTTCCACCATAATTTGAAAATAAATTCATAAAAAATCCTACAATGTGATTTTCTGGATTTTTTTTCTCTCAATTTGTCTGTCATAGTTGACGTGTACCTATGATGAAAATTACAGGCCTCTCTCTTCTTTTTAAGTGGGAGAACTTGCACAATTGGTGGCTGACTAAATACTTTTTTGCCCCACTGTATATATATACACAGTACCGTTCAAACGTTTGGGGTCACTTAGAAAGGAAGACCCAGAGTTACCGCTGCTGCAGAGGATAAGTTCATTAGAGTTACCAGCATCAGAAATTGCAGCCCAAATAAATGCTTCACAGAGTTCAAGTAACAGACACATCTCAACATCAACTGTTCAGGGGGGACTGTGTGAATCAGGCTTTCATGGTCGAATTGCTGCAAAGAAACCACTACTAAAGGACACCAATAAGAAGAAGAGACCTGCTTGGGCCAAGAAACACGAGTGATGGACATTAGACAGGTGGAAATTTGTCCTTTGGTCTGGAGTCCAAATCTGAGATTTTTGGTTCAAACCGCTGTCTTTGTGAGACGCGGTGTGGGTGAACAGATGATCTCCGCAAGTGTAGTTCCCACCGTAAAGCATGGAGGAGGAGGTGTTATGGTGTGGGGGTGCTTTGCTGGTGACACTGTCTGTGATTTATTTAGAATTCAAGGCACACTAAACCAGCATGGCTACCACAGCATTCTGTAGCGATACGCCATCCCATCTGGTTTGGGCTTAGTGGGACTATCATTTGTTTTTCAACAGGACAATGACCCAACACACCTCCAGGCTGTGTAAGGGCTATTTTACCAAGAAGGAGAGTGATGGAGTGCTGCATCAGAAGACCTGGCATCCACAATCCCCCGACCGCAACCCAATTAAAATGGTTTGGGATGAGTCGGATGGCAGAGTGAAGGAATAGCAGCCAACAAGTGCTCAGCATATGTGGGAACTCCTTCAAGACTGTTGGAAAAGCATTCCAGGTGAAGCTGGTTGAGAGAATGCCATGAGTGTGCAAAGCAGTCATCAAGGCAAAGGGTGGCTATTTGAAGAATCTCAAATATATTTTGATTTGTTTAACACTACATGATTCCGTATGTGTTATTTCATAGTTTTTATGTCTTCACTGTTATTCTACAATGTAATTTTTTTTTTTTTTACAAATAAAGAAAAACCCTTGAATGAGTAGGTGTGTCCAAACCTTTGACTGGTAGTGTATAAATATATATATAGTGCAATACTTTTGACTGGTAGTGTATAAATATATATATAGTGCAATACCCAGAGCCCTCTGGTCAAATAGGGAATAGGATGCAGATCTATCTCAGTCTCTGTCCCTGAGTGTTAGTAACACCCTCTACATGCTCCTTCACTGCTCCTCTCTATGTCTAATTTCATCTAAACAAGGCAGTGACACTGACTGCATCTCTTTCAGTGACGCACTGGCATACAATAACCTTCAGTACCCCTGCTCCTTCTTACTAAATGTATTCAGTCACAGGGATACGTCCGAAATGGCACCCTACTCATAGGGCTCTGGTCAAAAGTAGTGCACTATATAGTGAATAGGGTAGTGCCATTTGAGAGACTTCCTATGTATTCAGTCACGTCATGTCCCTCCCTCCCTGTACATATCTACCTCTATCACTCCAGTATCCCTGCATATTGTAAATATGGTACTGGATCTGACTGACCCTGTATATAGTATGCTTACTTACTTCCTCGTGTTCTTATTTCTTATTTCTCGTGTGTTTTTGTTCTACCTTATGTTATTTTTACTACTACATTGATAATGATTATTGCATTGTTGGGTTTAGAGCTCGCAAGAAACGCATTTCACTGTACTTGTGCATGTGACATTAAAACTTGAAACCATCCCTCCCTCAACACTAAGTGACACTAATGCTATCTCCTCCTCACCCCATGTTGTGTTGTCACTGAGCTGTGTCCAGTCCTGTGTACATTATTGAGTTTTAAAGCACTGACTCAAGCATTTCCTAGCCCCCTGAGGTGTAGCTGTAGCTAGGGAGGACAGGACACAGCAGTGAAATAAGACAAAATGATTTCACCCTCTCTGGGATAACTACTGCAGTGACCGAACTTGGAGACAAAGGAGGAGGATACGGGGAGGAGAGACACAGCACAGACGCACTAGTGCCATCTGGTGGTCGGAGGAGAACAGAGGGACATGCAATGGTCGACATCTTTGTGTGTTGGCTTCTCAAACACAGCGTTTGTGTCTAATCTGTATCCGTTTTTTCCCCATAAGCTGTACCCAACTACCCATGCCATATAGTCTCTCCGAATAACGTGCCACACCTTGCCTTTTACAAGAATAAACTTGAATGTTTTTTACATTGTCGCAGTAAAACTTGATTTGAGCAACCATCCCTGGTTTCTCTGGCGTCTCTCCATTGGTCTCTTGAAACTGCCTGACCAGGATGGGAGCAGGTCTGGGAGCTGAAGAGCTAGACTAAGCTGTCTAAACACAGAGGAGAGGAGAGGAGAGGAGAGGAGAGGAGAGGAGAGGAGAGGAGAGGAGAGGAGAGGAGAGGAGAGGAGAGGAGAGGAGAGGAGAGGAGAGGAGAGGAGAGGAGAGGAGAGGAGAGGAGAGGAGAGGAGAGGAGAGGAGAGACAGGGAATGACAGACATTGTATTCAAAGGGGATTAGATGACAACAGAAAGCAGAGGAGGAAGCCAATGGGACAACAACAGTCAAGCACATTGAAACAATGTCTCCATTTAGGAAGCGTAATCCCCAACCACACACATGGGCTACATCCAGATCTGGTGAAACCAACTGATGTGTGTTTCATGTGTGTCAACACGCAACTAAAGATGCCACTTTGCTTTTCTGATTAAGAAAACGAGGGAACAATCAGGATTTTCTCTCCAGCTGGGGCTATTAGCATGTGGAGGCAGAACATGGGGCTACAACTAAAACTGGTTCTTGTTTGTCACTGTCAACACCACCAGAGAACACAGTATGGAAGCTGATGAAGCCAGCCAATGATTCAGGAGGACATCTGCACCAGTTAATTAAAGATAAAGGCTCATCCCCAATGGCACCCTATTCCCTAGAGTGCGCTACTTTAAACCATAGCCTTATTGGCCCTGGTCAAAAGTAGTGCACTAAATAGGGAATTGGGAATCCTCCTCATCCTCCATATGGGACGCAGCCAGTCAGTACATCCACATCATCTCCACAGGCTGGCTGTACTCCCTGTATTGTCCTAGGAACCAAGTTGATATCCAAGAACACTACAACATCTATTCTAAGAGGTTAGGCTGCCATTTGTCTTGTGTACTGTAGACTGTTCATTAAACCTGTTGAAAAAGTATATGCTTCCTCCCTCTACCAAGTGTCCTCAGATCAACTATACAGTATCTACAGTGGGGAAAAAAAGTATTTAGTCAGCCACCAATTGTGCAAGTTCTCCCACTTAAAAAGATGAGAGAGGCCTGTAATTTTCATCATAGGTACACGTCAACTATGACAGACAAAATGAGAATTTCTTTTCCAGAAAATCACATTGTAGGATTTGTAATGAATTTATTTGCAAATTATGGTGGAAAAAAAGTATTTGGTCAATAACAAAAGTTTCTCAATACTTTGTTATATACCCTTTGTTGGCAATGACACAGGTCAAACGTTTTCTGTAAGTCTTCACAAGGTTTTCACACACTGTTGCTGGTATTTTGGCCCATTCCTCCATGCAGATCTCCTCTAGAGCAGTGATGTTTTGGGGCTGTCGATGGGCAACACGGACTTTCAACTCCCCTCCAAAGATTTTCTATGGGATTGAGATCTGGAGACTGGCTAGGCCACTCCAGGACCTTGAAATGCTTCTTACGAAGCCACTCCTTCGTTGCCCGGGCGGTGTGTTTGGGATCATTGTCATGCTGAAAGACCCAGCCACGTTTCATCTTCAATGCCCTTGCTGATGGAAGGAGGTTTTCACTCAAAATCTCACGATACATGGCCCCATTCATTATTTCCTTTACACGGATCAGTCGTCCTGGTCCCTTTGCAGAAAACAGCACCAAAGCATGATGTTTCCACCCCCATGCTTCACAGTAGGTATGGTGTTCTTTGGATGCAACTCAGCATTCTTTGTCCTCCCAACACGACGAGTTGAGTTTTAACCAAAAAGTTCTATTTTGGTTTCATCTGACCATATGACATTCTCCCAATCCTCTTATGGATCATCCAAATGCACTCTAGCAAACTTCAGACGGGCCTGGACATGTACTGGCTTAAGCAGGGGGAGTCCCTGGTGGCGTAGTGTGTTACTGATGGTAGGCTTTGTTATTTTGGTCCCAGCTCTCTGCAGGTCATTCACTAGGTCCTCCCGTGTGGTTCTGGGATTTTTGCTCACCGTTCTTGTGATCATTTTGACCCCACGGGGTGAGATCTTCCCCAGATCGAGGGAGATTATCAGTGGTCTTGTATGTCTTCCATTTCCTAATAATTGCTTCCACAGTTGATTTCTTCAAACCAAGCTGCTTACCTATTGCAGATTCAGTCTTCCCAGCCTGGTGCAGGTCTACAATTTTGTTTCTGGTGTCCTTTGACAGCTCTTTGGTCTTGGCCATAGTGGAGTTTGGTGTGTGACTGTTTGAGGTTGTGGACAGGTGTCTTTTATACTGATAACAAGTTCAAACAGGTGCCATTAATACAGGTAACGAGTGGAGGACAGAGGAGCCTCTTAAAGAAGAAGTTACAGGTCTGTGAGAGCCAGAAATCTTGCTTGTTTGTAGGTGACCAAATACTTATTTTCCACCATAATTTGCAAATAAATTCATTAAAAATCCTACAATGTGATTTTCTGGATTTTTGTTTCTCAATTTGTCTGTCATAGATGACGTGTACCTATGATGAAAATTACAGGCCTCTCATATTTTTAAGTGGGAGAACTTGCACAATTGGTGGCTGACTAAATACTTTTTTTCCCCACTGTATAACAAAAACACAACATGGTGGAACCTTATCCTAACCTACCTGGCTGCCAAGAAGAGACAGATCTCTCTCTGTGTGTGTGTGTGTGTGTGTGTGTGTGTGTGTGTGTGTGTGTGTGGAGCAGATGCTGTGTACAGTAAAAATTTGAAATGCTTGCCTGTGGTGCACTGTGGGAGATGGAGTCCTCCAGCAGTGGAGGTGACATTGAGGTGTCAGACTAAGGAGGCTGAAATGGCATCTCTGGCTACATATCCAGGTCCCTGATGTCAACCGGCCGCTGAGTGTCCTGGAAGCTCGTTGCGTGTGTAACTTCTGCTCAAATGTGTGCCAAATTAAGGCATTTTCTTCACACACACATGTAGGCACGCACACACATTCTTATCCAAGCCCAACTATCATTTATCCACTGATAGAGATATACAGTATAATTTTGAATTGCATGAATTGTTGCATCAATAACTGCCTCAAATGGAGAGGGAGCCCTGTCAATTAAAATGCTCTTACAAGCCACATAGTCCAAATACAAGCCTTTGCAGTGTGAAAGTGTAACCAGATGACACAAACATGGTTTTTGTAGCCAAAACATTGGGTTTAAGATGCTTTTCAGGATAAGAGGGGCAGTCAAAGCATTTTACAGGCTCTGTGTGTCAGTCAGATCGGTGATATTGTAATTGAGTCCCCAGTCTGCTGGTGTCAAGAGCTGCCCCAGTGTGCGTCCCAAATGGCACCCTATTCTCTATATAGTGCACTACTTTTGACCAGACCCCTATGGTCCCTGGTCAAAGGAAGTGCACTATAAAGGGAGTAGTGTGCCATTTGAGACAAAGCTGCAGTTAAAAAACTATATGGCTTTGAGTTCTTCCTCTGTCATTAATAGAGTCCTGTCTTTGCTGCTCCTGCAGTGGAGACTGTGCAACTCACCAGGTCCTGGACCTCCTGCAGGGAGCTGGAGAAGCTGTTGATCAGATAGGGAACATAGAAGCCTTCCTCCTCAAAGGCTGCGTGGGAACAGAGGAAAAGGCATAGATGGGTTTAACATCATAATAATCACACTATATTGACTTTGGATTTTTCTCTCTTAGGAATGATCACCTGACGATCACCTGACGTCTGCGTGATGTATGTGTGTGTATGTATTGTGTGTGTGTGTATTGTGTGTGCCTGAGTGTGTGTGTGTGTATTGTGTGTGCCTGATTGTGTGTTAAGCTGCGATGTCTATCCACCTCACCTGGTGCTGCTGCCACATGGCTGTAGCTAAGGAACAGCTCTCCTGCTCAGATGTGTCTAGCAGCAGTGTCTGTGACAGTGGAACTACTGCTGCTACTGCTATTCTCCTCCGAGGACCAGGAGGAGGGAGTGGAGGAGGTCTGAGGCCCAGGTGGGGGTGGTGGGGTAGGGCAGTAGGGAGGCAGGGGCTGTGGCTGGGGGGTGCAGGTGGGACTGGAGAGACCACACAGACAGGCTCATCTTTAGCCACTGACATTAGTCTGTAGAGAGAGAGAGAGAGATTGTGAGGAGAGATTAATGGAATGGGTGGTATTCAGTCATGACAAGCCATTTCACAAACTTAGGTTAAAACCAATTACCATCTATGTGACAGGCCTATGTGCTATCTTTGTATGGTCTTTGTAACTAACTGCATTGTAATCTTCTGACAGCAGGGGGCGCTGTGGTACAATACAACCACACCAAGCAGTGCAGCCTCCACTCTTCACTATGTACTCTGTCTTCTGAGGGAGGTCCACATGCAGTTCCACCATTCAGAAAGACAGCCAGACAGACAGGGGGCAGACAGACAGGGGGCAGACAGACAGGGGGCAGACAGATGTTCAGACAGACAGTAGAATCAGCAGACAGACATTCAGACAGGCCGGCAGACACACAGACAGACAGGATGGCAGACACACAGACAGACAGACACACAGGCAGGCAAGCAGTCAGACAGTGGCTAGTTGTGCTCCTTCTGCTCCTCAGCCAGGGGCAGTGATGCATCTCCCCAGGGGCCGGCAGGGGACCGGAGTGGTGACAGGGGTCACTACTGGCTCCGGCTCTGAGATCAAATGTTCAGCATCTCATTGTGACTCTGGTCCAAGCCTATGACTAGGGCCCAGAGCTTCCCCTTATCAGGTCTGGGCCTTAGTCATGGACCACTCAATTACTCATACTATGACTGCAGATGGAGTCTGCAGAGCGTGATTGTGTAATGGAGATACAGCGACTATGTTATCAGACCTGCAGGTGTAGAGGTGTGGGCCTCAGGAGGCTGGGGCTCTCTGGGTGACTGCTGTGGGGTCCCCTGCTCCAAGGCCTGTGGGGTGGCCAGGGGGGACAGGCCTCTGCTGGGGGGCCCAGGACTAACACTGGGCGACGGGGTGGGACCTGGGGTTGGCACCAAGGGCTCCTACAACAGCACCAGGTGGAAAGAAAGAACAAATACATACATTAAAGGAGGGATAAACAAAAAGAAAATAACATACATTGACGACAAAACCAACCAATTCAAAATAAAACAATTTACCCTGATTGCTCAACAAATGTTTTAATTGCTACAATTAAGACATTGATTGATTGATTGACTGTGGTGGAGGATGATCCTGAGGCTTGGCTGGTGCTACAGGTATCTCCTGTCCCTCTCTCTGTCCCAGCATCAGAGCTATGGTCTCTGCCAGGGCCTCGTTCACATACTGTCTGACAGGAACACTGGCATCCACAAACAGCTGTAGGCCCTCTCCACTCGCAGCCTCCACTGAAACAAACAGGGACAGTTCAGGGGCCGTATCTATCTAGTGTCTCGCAGTAGTAGTGCCGATTTAGTATCAGTTTAGCCTTTTAGATCACAATGAATAAGATTACATGGACAGTGGGGACCTGACCCTACTTTGAGATGCTTTGTGGACACAGGCCCTGGTCTGTTTCAACACGTTTTCTCTCTACTATTCTGATACACCCATCTTTGCACAACAGAGTTGGATTTCTATTGCACGAAAGAACCCCCAGTATTCCCCTATTCTATTCTTCTGACTGTTGTGTTCTTAACTAGCTCCTGAAAGGGAAGTAGCAGAGTCAGTGGAAAAAGTGCTGACAACACTCCAGTGATCACAGACTGGAGGCCTCATCTGCAGATGTGATACATCATTGATCTTTCTATTAGATGAGAGTGCAAGGCCGCGTCCCAAATGGTGCCCTTTTACCTACAGTGTATAATGCTATGGGCAAAAGCAGGGCATTATAAAGAATATGGTGCCATTTGGGACACAGCCTGAATCAATGGCCCGCTAACTTTACTGCCACTGCCTCTCTTAAGTGTTCTGCCTGCAATCTGTAGCAGCAGAGAAAAGGATATGAGAAAGAACAATCAATGTCTTCATGAGAAAATGGAAGGTCGTATTGGGGCTTTGACATGTCCTTTTCTTTCACGACAGACTGCTTGCACTCAAAGAAAACCATGAGGCATAGCTTTCAATGAGGTGTAGACTTATAAACAGAACAGCTACATTGCTATTGTTCTGGCTCAACACAAAATGGTGTTCAGCTACTTGAACCATGGAGATGAGGTATAGTTAATCTATTCAGTTTAAAGGTCAGTCAATATTTCAGCATGCATGCAAACCCCATTTGAACTCATTTTTAAAAAGCCTGAGGGATTCCTGAACATGAGGATTTTGGTTTGTGGCTTTACAAAGCAGTTGAGCTTTAAGTAGCGTTTAGCATATAATCAGATGGTCAACAGCACTCACAATACTACCACTGAGCCCCACACACACCGCTGTAGGGGAGATGCTACCGTAGGGGAGATGCTACCGTAGGGGAGATGCTACCAGAGGGGAGATGCTACCAGAGGGGAGATGCTACCAGAGGGGAGATGCTACCAGAGGGGAGATGCTACCAGAGGGGAGATGCTACCAGAGGCTCCCAGGCCACAGCTGTGCTGTAGTCTGCATCACTGCTGGTTGGGCTCAGCTCCACAGGCATGGGGTGGACCCGAACAGGACTAGTGGTTGGGCTCAGCTCCACTGGCATGGGGTGGACCCGAACAGGACTAGTGGTTGGGCTCAGCTCCACAGGCATGGGGTGGACCCGAACAGGACTAGTGGTTGGGCTCAGCTCCACAGGCATGGGGTGGACCCAAACAGGACTAGTCCTTGTGCAGTGAAAGGACCCAGTTCTCACATATCAGTCCAGCACAGCACAAGGCTTTTCCCACGATGGTTAGGGTTATGGTTAGGGTTAAGGTTCGGGTAAGGGTTAGCGTGACCAAGTTAGCCACACCTAACTATTGCTGTGAAGGGGTTAAGGGTTATCATGCGGCTAAGGGACAGGATATTATGTAACCAGTTCCTGTTCTCACCGATATCTGAGGTAGCACTGTCCTCTGGCTCGGAGTGGGAGGGGCTCTGGTTCTGGGCGGGGTCAGCCGGAGGGGAGCGGTACATCTCTGAGATCATCCTGGCCATCAGCTGCTGCTCCACCCTACACAAACAAACAAAAACAACAACAAAATCGCCTATTGGCATACATTTTTGCGCCAACACTGATTACCAATACCCAAATCAGCTTCACTGTGCAACGTAATGTCATCCTCCTCACCAGTCGACCAGTCTGTTCTCCAGGGTCTCTCTGTGTTGGATGGAGCTGAGGACAGGGTCTGGGGGTGGTAGGGGTTCTGCAGGGTAACACAGGGCCGTGGTACATAGGAGGAGAGACCAGACCATTCAACTCTATAAGAGCATCTAGGAGCTCCTCCTCCTCTGGATCCTGATGGAAAGAATGGAATAACACATTTTCATTGTAAGAAAAAGATGGGTGTGGAACACTACATGGATACACTAGTAGAATATCTAAAAGCAGGATTGAAGGTGCTCTTTGGTTATATGGGTTGGACAAAAACAAAGAGTCCTAAGCCACTCTTCAATGTTCATATAATATTAAAATGTATTTAATTCTGTTCTACTGAACACGCCTCAACAATGAAGATATTCTTATTGATCTGCTAATGCAAGCGTATTCTGCTCAATTTGAACATCTGCATTATTCTTCATTGTTGGAGCAACTGTCAATAACATACAACAAAACCTATTTAGGGTTGTAGATTCCTTGCTCTGACTTTATGGCCTCAGTTTAGTACATTTTGGTCACTGGTTTGCATTACTTACAGATTCCTTGGCAGTAAAGTCATGGAAGAGTGAGCTGGTTATAATATCTCATTTCCAATGGATACTCTCCAGAGTGGGAGGGAGAGAGAGAGAGAGAGAGAGAGAACGAGAGAGGAGAGAGGGGAGAGAGAGAGAGAAAGGGGCAAAGTAGGGATCGCCTGCCAAAAGGAGACTGTTTGAAGTTTACTGCTTCGTCAAAACATTTAAATAAATAAATAGAGTTAAAGGCTGAAGTGTTTAGAGGTGGGGACACTTTAGTAGCTGGCGTCTGTACGGAGTTGTGTAACACCACAGAGTCAGCCCATGTTTCATTATGTCTCTCCTATTTTTGACTGAATGCATTGTTTTGATGGGGTTTTGAAAAACACTAAATACTTTATTAGGTTTTGGGAGAAGTTAGAGTGATTGCAGGGAAAGAACACAATTAAAAAATAGCTTCATTATGGGCAATTGTTCCAGATCAAATTAAAACTTTTACAGCCTTAACTATTTTGGAAATGTGCGTTATTGGAAAAAATTTTCTGATCCAAATGACCACAGTAGACACAATGAGGGAGAACTGAGTAACCCAGACAGTGATTCACCAGCAGGCAGCAACTGAACTCTGTAGGTGCATCCCAAATGGCTCCCTACTCTCTATGTAGTGCATTTACTTTTGACCAGAGCCCATAAGGCCCTGTTCAAAAGTAGTGCACTATATAAGGGATTGGGTGCCATTTGGGACACAGCCTGTTTCTGCCAAATGTAGAACTCCCCCTCTCCTCTCCTCCTTAAACTATTTCCATTACATATCAATTCCACACAGAGCTACAGTACATTTCAGTCCTCTTTTTGTCTGAGAATATAGTTCACCTCCCGACCAAAAGAGGGCACTGTGGAACCGCACAGATTTTTCTAAATTCAACATTTTATTCCAATACTTTTCTTTCTCTTTCGGTTCTTTCTGACAGCTAAGAAGCCTGCTGTTCTCAGTTCCTTCCTAAGCCTCCATACACACTGATAACAGCAGGAGTATTTATATGTTAACCAACTGTTTGCCCTTGTATGACTGTGTGGAAGCTTCCTTAATGCCCAATTTGCTGCTGTGCTGCTTCGGCTGCTTGTTAGCAGTAAATATGGAAAGCGTATGGCTTTGTGTGGATTTGCTGATCGAGGAGATGTATGTTTAGATAATATACAACTTCCTGGGAAAGCAACTGTGTATCGCTTCTGGAGTGCTGCTGGAAGAAAAGCGCATCAAACAAAGAAGAGAAACAGGTGGTGACAGGTGGTGAAAACGTAGGCCTATTATTGACGAGATATTGTCATGAAATTAACATCCATTTAGAATGATTTATACCTGTGAAAATGCATTTTAGAGTTTTGTCTGACGATGCGTAGAAGTGAGGAGAAATTCAAAGTTCTGTGGCACTGCTCTGAATCTCATTGACATGCAACGATGACCCACTGTGTGAAAATGAAATGAATAAAATAATCTATTCCTTTTGCAATATTTCAATCAGCCTTCCAGGGAGGTGAATGGCAAGGGAGAGGCAGGGGTTAAAAGTGTTGGAGGCAGCAGACCTGATTTCAAGAGGCCCTTGAGCCGGTGACTCAGATGTCACGTACTTCCCGGAGACCCACACACAGGGCTGAGCTGGGCTCTGCCCACACAATCGCACGCACACAGACACACAGAAAGAGATTTTCACATTTAATCTCTCTACCTGGGCAATGTCAGCAACCTCCAGGAAATGTGTTCCGGGGGAAAACACCCTTCTCCTCTCCGTCATGCCCTCTCCGTCATGCCCTCTCCGTCATGCCCCCTCCGTCATGCCCCCTCCGTCATGCCCCCTCCGTCATGCCCCCTCCGTCATGCCCTCTCCGTCATGCCCTCTCCGTCATGCCCCCTCCGTCATGCCCTCTCCGTCATGCCCTCTCCGTCATGCCCCCTCCGTCATGCCCCCTCCGTCATGCCCTCTCCGTCATGCCCTCTCCGTCATGCCCTCTCCGTCATGCCCCCTCCGTCATGCCCTCTCCGTCATGCCTCCCTCCACACTACTCAATAAGAAGATGGATGGATTATAGTCCATTATTTAACCCGGGTCTATCTATGTGGGCAAAAATACAATTAGCACACGTTCCCCCAGTTGTGGCAGACGTGCAGAACATGCTATAGGGATGACAAATGCCTGGGAAACCAAGCATTATTGATAGGGTCGTGTTGACATTCTAAGATTTGTGTACAGCTATTGACCGTAAACAATAAACAACAACACCCTAGGAGAGAGAGGCAATTATGAAGCGTCTTCAATTCATCCTGCTTTTCATTTACAAAGTACAACCCAATCAATCCAACGCAATGGGCCGATCTAACTCAATGGCAGCCTCTCACAGAGAGCGATAGCAATAGCGAGAGAGGTAGTGAGAGAGAAAATCAGAAAAGAAAGCGATAGGGGGGACGGGGTGAGAGAGATGGACCGGACAGAGCAGGCCAATACTTGCCAGGTGATTCACCTCGGTGAGATGGAGGGAGAAAATGGCAAATTGGTAACAACACACTTGACACACACTTGATTGCTCAGAGAGTAGCTGGTGTTCATAGAAAAATAACAAATTGAGGTCTACCGTGTTCTAACAGATAACCAAAGAACAGCAGAGCGGAACATGTTTTAATCTCTAGAATGTAGCCCTCAGTCAGTGTGGAATGCTAGAACATCAAGCACATACAGTATCAAGATAGGTCTCAACTGAAAGATTCCTCTGGCAAAGCAATTTCTTCCAGCAGGGTGAAAGGGATGAGAACACATTTAGACCACTAGTGAAAACTGGATGGCAGACCCCAGGAATCTTTCAGCAATTCTAGGACATAACCAAAGCTGAAATCAGCATAATTAGTATGTGACTGAGGCCGTATTGTGAGGAGGAGGAAGGATGTTGCTAGGGATGATGCTCACTGCAGCAGTCAGGCAGCAGTGCTTTGTCCTCGCATCGACTGACTCCCACTACAAGCACAGAGATCGAGATGCCGCATCCGTTGCCAGGCAACCAGCTGTGACTGCGTGACACGAGCTGAATTTGTGAGAGAGAGAGTGTGTGTGAATGGCCGGGACCTTTTAGTATGAGCAGCACTGCAGCCTGGCAGGCTCCACCACAGCCTTATTATAAATTCACTTCCACACACACACACTCCATGCAGACACGATGGAAATACTAATGTGGGAGTAACACACACATATATGAGCGTGGGCACACACACACCCTCTCCCTCCTCATCTCATCGCAAAAAATGCGCTGCATGAAGAGAGTAAATACAGCAAATTAATCTCTCCTATAAGCTAGCAGCCCCCACGGTGTGGAGCAGGGCCAAGCTCAGATGGCCAGACAGCCATCTGTATCACCTAAACGGTCTGTCATCAGCTGCTATATTGGAGACATCATAGGCCCTCTGTCCACAACACACATCACAGCCAGACCAGAATAGAAACATTACTGGGCGGCCTGCGAGAGGCTGTGGGTACGTCACAAATGGCACCCTATTCCCTATATAGTGCACTTTGTTTGACCAGGGCCCATAGGGTGGGAGGGGGAGGGAGAAAAGTATGGTACATTTCAAATTGAGTTGACGCATATTCATTGGGGTCTTATTACTGTACTGTACCTGTATGTCTGGAGGTGGATCAGCAGCAGGAGGTGGTGGTGATGGTGGAGCTGGGCTCAGGCTGGGGGTTGGTGTTGGTGTTGGGGGCTCAATGTTCACACTGGGCTGAACCTGGTGCATTCAGAGATTGAGATGTTAGATGCATGATTAAGATGCAGAACTATACAGTACACACAATGATGCCATTACATTTGGGATGATCCTGAAATACACAACCAGGCAGATATTGAGGCTGACTGATGAGGCTACCCTTACTTGTACTTGGAGCTGTGGTTGTCTTCTGCTCTGGTCAGACCACCTCTAGGATGGCGACGGTGGGTTTGGGGGGCAGGGGCCGGTCTGGGTGGGGAGGGGGACATTGAGGTGGTCACTATCGCTGTCCAGTCACGTATGAGGACACGGAAGGGCTGGGGGGCCAATCCATCCACTCTGGGCTGGCCTGGAGGTAGAGAGAGGAAGACTCACTTAGACACACACAACGCATCGACAGTAGACAATAACATCAAACTAACTCATATAGTATGCTGAAGAGAGTCAAACTAAGTTATTTACTGGTAAATGTAACTCATAAACACTGGTGTCTGGTTCCATCATGGCACTGAGCTATCATCGAAGAGTTTAAAAAAGAAGAAAACCTAGGAAGAAAAAGAGTTGACTGTTTTAGGCACTAATGCATGATGATACATGCGAGGGAGGCTATAATATAGCAGCTGGATACACTTGAGCAGAGAGTGTGTAGCTACGTCTCTCTCTCCATCTCTACCCTCCAGCTCATACATACAGTATATCCCCTTGGAGCAGAGAAGATAATATTCCAGCCCTATTTACACAACATGGGGTAGTGAACAGTGAAGAGCATTACGTGCTGGGCGTACTAAGAGGAGAGCTGCTCTCCTCCCACGGCTGCCTTTCTCTGCCTGTGGAAAGCAGAGCACAAAGCACAGTGAGGCGACGCACACCTGGCTCTTATTTCGCATGAGCTGCTGTTCTGTTTTGTTGTGGGCTGTAAAGGACATAATAAATAATAACTCCCATCGTGCATCACTCTTTTGTCCTCCAAACAGCTGCAAACCTGGGACGCTGGCCGCTCTGCTCGGCGCTCACAAAGATTGGCATCTGTTTGGCGAGGGGGCGTAGGGGAAAACTAGGACTTGGACTCATTGGTGAATGCTTCTGTTGATGAGATCCTCCTATTAACAGGTTATTAAGAGACGTGACCGTGCAGACCAGCCCAGGCCTAAACCACAACCACCCCCACTGTAATGTAACAAACAGGATTACATTAACATAACTCTGCTCAGAGCAGAGCGGACTACAGCAAGCGTTTTTTCCAGCCCTGAGCCTGTAGCTGGGGAAACATAAGCTTTATGATTTCCATAATTTGGCTGAATGGCATCCAAACAGTGGCTTATTTTTTCAGTTCGGAACAAGTGGTTCTGAGTCATTTCGTTCGGAGCAAGTGGCTCTGTGGGCAGGGTTGGCCGGTTGTGTAACGGCTGAAATGAAGAAAAAAAAATGTGGAGTCGTCCTCCTTGTCCCAAGACTGGCTATGCATTCCAAATGGCACCCTATTCCCTATATAGTGCACTACTTTTGACTAGAGCCCTATGACCCTGGTCAAAGTTAGTGCACTATAAAGGGAACAGGGAACCATTTGGGACATAGGGTGGCTGAAAAAATAGAACTGGAAGGACCACAAGGCCAAAATAACAGATAATGAGAAACAAGGAACAAACGAACTGACACAGAAATGTTGGTATTGAAACCAAGCGACCAACAACATGCACGAGATGCGACAGCAAGAGAGTCAAGTGAGTCTGCTGGCAGTCCTGAGCTGCCTCTGTGTGTCTGTGTCGGAGGGAGTAGGAGTGAGAGTGGGAGTGGGAGCATCTGCAGAAGATGAAAGGGCTGGCAGGCCCCTGGAGGACTCCACCATTCCCAGCCTCCTCCCTCCCCGGGGATTCACAGCACAGCCATAGAAGAAGAATTAGGTCAGCTCTAATCTATACCCTCACAACGTGACAAACTGTCTCTGACTAGCTAACGTACACACTCAGACTGACTGCTCTGCTATCCTAGTTACCATTCTCATCAGTTATTAATGGGAAAGACAGAAACTTTCAGCAAAGGCATAGTTAGGAGTGTCTGAGTATGGTCTAGTGGTAGTGCTGCCAACTCCTGACCACACATGCCCGCTGGCGGGGTTATGAACACCGCCTCAGTCCCTACTCTCCGTCTTCCTCTGTATCTGTCACCCTCTCTACCTTCCGACTGCCACTGTGCATAAACAATAAAATCCCCAAAATATATAAGAACAAGAAAATGATTAGTTAGTTAGGATCCCTACATGGCACTTACAGATTGGGTGCTTTACTCAGACTGGGTGCACTGGGTTCACTGTCTCAACAGTGCCAAGCGCATTCAAATGAATGCACTCAAATACATATACCCGAAATGGATATGTAATACTAGTAGATACCATAGACCTCCAGTCATTGCGCTAACGCTAGTTGGCATTGGCTCGAGAAACTACCTCCAACTTCTTTCATACTGGATGCAGAGACATAAAATTGTATCCATGAGTTCACCTGACTCTGGGGAAGTAGATAAAGGGCATGTATTGCCTAAATCCCAAAGTATCCCTTTAATGTGCAGAAATACCTTGCACTGTATGTACTGTATAACTGTATGTACTGTATAACTGTATGTACTGTATGACTGTATGTACTGTATGACTGTATGTACTGTATAACTGTATGTACTGTATGACTATTTACTGTATGTACAGCTTTACTATGGAACTGCATTACAACGCTGCAGTGGTGGGAATCAGGCCAAGCCCCATGCAGACAGACACATTGAAAAATCAGCCTTTATTGTCCTTGAGAGGGAACTATCAACACACTCCCCAATAAACCTGCAACACTAACAAGTGTGTGTATGTGTATGTGTGTGTGTGTGTGTGTGTCCACTAACAAATGAGAAAGCGTCCGTAATAGAGAGTAAAGGAACTTCTCCCTCACTCTAGTCTAACACACTAATGAGAGCGAGACACTGCATTGCAGATGTTATTACCTGCCTACTGTTCTCATCACCAGAGGTCAACAAAACAGATGGGAGACAAAACACTAATTAGCTCCCACTGTTTGAACAAAAATATTTGATTTCATTCTTTTTAATTCCATTTCGGAATACGACGCATCATTAATTGAGCTCAGCTTCCAGCCAATTATCGGTTAGTACTGTAGCTCCTATCAGAAACATTAATTGAGCTTTTTGTGTCTGTAGGTGCTGACATTTCAGACACGGGATATTAGCGTACGTTTTTAAACAAAATAATTATACAAAATCAACAAATGTTTATAGACATTTAGACGAGGTTATTATCATTCAAGAAAAGGAACTTATCTTATATCATTTAAAAACACTCTCGGTACCCCAAAAGCCTTCAATAGCCCAAACTCAATTAGTCAACATATATAAAATAAAGACAGTGATAACATATTTCAAATTTAGTCATTTGACTAAATAAGATAAATTACTACAGATTGAGAACAATTTGGCCATAGAATGCATTAATTTTCAGGTTCTATTAGTTTATAATGTGATTAAAATAGGTTTGGAATGTGAGAGAGAGAGCGAGAGAGAGAGAGAGAGAGAGAGAGAGAGAGAGAGAGAGAGAGAGAGAGAGAGGAGAGAGACAGGGAGAGACAGGGAGAGAGAGAGAGAGACAGGAGAGAGAGAAATAGAGAGAGGAGAGAGACAGGAGAGAGAGCGAGAGAGCGAGAGAGCGAGAGAGAGAGAGAGAGAGAGAGAGAGAGAGAGCGAGAGAGAGAGCGAGAGAGAGAGACTATAGCTAGAGGACTCCTGATATCTCCAGGAGTGATAAGTATAATTTTTGTCTTATCTGTTGTGTATTACTGTCTTTTTGCTAGCTAGGGCCATCTACTTTAAGTGCTGCCTGTCTTCCCAGTAGCCTACTCGGTGTGAACTGCTGACTGCTCATAACTTTCAGATGATTGTTTACACATCAACCAGGATTAAGGGGCAGGGCAATTTCTGACTGTTGTGGTTTTGGTAATCAGTGTCAGCTGCGGTCTCGCCGTCAAAACTAAGACCGTTGACGGTTCTGCAGAGTTATTCGAGGAAGGAAAGAGAGGAAGACTCCACTCTCTCACTTGAGTATCTTACCTAGTTATGGTTCACCGCTCTTAGTACTGGGCGACATCAACCTCCCGACGTCGATTAATTTATTTCCAACTCTTTTGACCTCACCCTTTCCCAGTCCCGTCCCACTCACAAGGCAGGCAATATGCTTGACCTCATCTTTACTAGAGGCTGTTCGCCTACTAATCTCATGGCAACCCCACTCCAGGTCTCTGAGCACTACTTTCCTCCAACCCTTGCCACTCAGCCCCTACCCAGATGGTAATGCGCCGACGCAATCTTCGCTCTCTCTCTCCCACTACTCTCTCCTCTTGTATTCTATCATCTCTCCCTTCTGCTAAATAGTTCTCCCTCCTGTCTCCTGATTCTGCCTCTTCAAACCTACTATCCTCCCTTTCCGCATCCTATGACTCGCACTGTTCCCTTTCCTCCCGGCTGGCTCGGTCCTCCCCTCCTGCTCTGTGGCTGAGTGACTCATTGCAAGCTTACAGATCAGGAACATCTCTGCGTTGCGTCGTGCTTAAGAACAGCCCTTAGCCGTGGTATATTGGCCATATACCACTCCCCCTCGGGCCTTATTGCTTAATTATATAGTATTATACACTACCGGTCAAAAGTTTTAGATCACCTACTCATTCAAGGGTTTTCCTTTATTTTTACTATTTTCTACATTGTAGAATAATAGTGAAGACATCAAAACTATGAAATAACACATATAGAATCATGTACAGTTGTGGTCAAAAGTTTTGAGAATGACACAAATATTAATTTTCACAAGTCTGCTGCCTCAGTTTTTATGATGGCAATTTGCATATACTCCAGAATGTTATGAATTTCAAGCCTCTGCCTCTAACCCTAGGAAGCTCTTTGCCACCTTCTCCTCCCTGCTGAATCATCCTCCTCCTCCCCCTCCCTCCTCCCTCTCTGTGGATGACTTCGTCAACCATTTTGAAAAGAAGGTTGACCACATCCGATCCTCATTTATTAAGTAAAATGACACCGCTGGTCCTGCTCACACTGCCCTACCCTATGCTTTGACTTCTTTCTCCCATCTCTCTCCAGATGAAATCTTGCGACTTGTGACGGCCGGCCGCCCAACAACCTGCCCGCTTGACCCTATCCCCTCCCCTCCTCTCTTCTCCACACACTTTCCAGAGACCTTCTCCCTTACCTCACCTCGCTCATCAACTCATCCTTGTCCTGGCTATGTCCCTTCCATCTTCAAGAAAGCGAGAGTTGTACCCCTCCTCAAAAAACCTACACTCGATCCCTCCAATGTCAACAACTACAGACCAGTATCCCTTCTTTCTTTATTCTGCAAAACTCTTGAGCGTGCCGTCTATAGCCAACTCTCCTGCTATCTCTCTCAGAATGACCTTCTTGATCCAAACCAGTCAGGTTTCAAGTCTGGTCATTCAACTGAGACTGCTCTTCTCTGTGTCACGGAGGCTCTCAGCACTGCTAAAGCTAACTCTCTCTCCTCTGCTCTCAACCTTCTAGACCTATCTGCTGCCTTTGATACTGTGAACCATCAGATCCTCCTCTCCACCCTCTCCGAGTTGGGCATCTCCGGCGCAGCTCACTCTTCGATTGCGTCCTACCTGACAGGTCGCTCCTACCAGGTGGCGTGGCGAGAATCTGTCTCCGCACCACGTGCTCTCACCACTGGTGTCCCCCAGGGCTCAGTTCTAGGCCCTCTCCAATTCTCTCTATACACCAAGTCACATGGTCTCTCCTATCATTGCTACGCAGACGACACACAATTAATCTTCTCCTTTCCCCCTTCTGATAACCAGGTGGCGAATCGCATCTCTGCATGTCTGGCAGACATATCAGTGTGGATGTCAGATCAACACCTCAAACTGAACCTCGGCAAGACGGAGCTGCTCTTCCTCCTGGGGAAGGACTGCCCGCTCTCCTCCCAGAGTGCAAAGAACCTTGGCGTGACCCTGGACAACACCCTGTCGGTCTCCGCTAACATCAAAGCGGTGACCCGATCCTGTAGGTTCATGCTCTACAACATTCGCAGAGTACAACCCTACCTACACCTTAGAAACGAGGGCATTGCATTCTTCCACCTCTGGCCTGCTGGTCCCCCTACCTCTGCGGAAGCACAGTTCCCGCTCAGCCCAGTCAAAACTGTTCGCTGCTCTGGCACCCCAATGGTGGAACAAGCTCCCTCACGACGCCAGGACAGCGGAGTTACTGACCACCTTCCGGAGACACTTGAAACCCTACCTCTTTAAGGAATACCTGGGATAGTATAAAAGTAATCCTTCTACCCCCCCCAAAAAAATAAATAATATATATATATATATATATATATATGTGTGTATATAAAACAAATGAAAATTAAAAATATACTCTAAAAATTAAAAATAAACAAATTAGAAAAATATGAAAAAATAAATTGTAAAGTGGTTGTCCCACTGGCTATCATAAGGTGAATGCACCAATTTGTAAGTCGCTCTGGATAAGAGCGTCTGCTAAATGATGTAAATGTAATGTAAATGTAATAACAGACTGGAAGCTTTAAAAGGAGGGTGGTGCTTGAAATCATTGTTCTTCCTCTGTTAACCATGGTTACCTGCAAGGAAACACGTGCCGTCATCATTGCTTTGCACAAAAAGGGCTTCACAGGCAAGGATATTGCTGCTAGTAAGATTGCACCTAAATCAACCTTTTATCGGATCATCAAGAACTTCAAGGAGAGAGGTTCAATTGATGTGAAGAAGGCTTCAGGGCGCACAAGAAAGTCCAGCAAGCGCCAGGACGTCTCCTAAAGTTGATTCAGCTGCGGGATCGGGGCACCACCAGTGCAGAGCTTGCTCAGGAATGGCAGCAGGCAGGTGTGAGTGCATCTGCACGCACAGTAAGGCAAATACTTTTGGAGGATGGCCTGGTGTCAAGAAGGGCAGCAAGGAAGCCACTTCTCTCCAGGAAAAACATCAGGGACAGACTGATATTGTGCAAAAGGTACAGGGATTGGACTGCTGAGGACTGGGGTAAAGTCATTTTCTGTGATGAATCCCCTTTCCGATTGTTTGGGGCATCCGGAAAAAAGCTTGTCCGGAGAAGACAAGGTGAGCGCTACCATTAGTCCTGTGTCATGCCAGCAGTAAAGCATCCTGAGACCATTCATGTGTGGGGTTGCTTCTCAGCCAAGGGAGTGGGCTCACTCACAATTTTGCCTAAGAACACAGCCATGAATAAAGAATGGTACCAACACATCCTCCGAGAGCAACTTCTCCCAACCATCCAAGAACAGTTTGGTGACGAACAATGCCTTTTCCAGCATGATGGAGCACCTTGCCATAAGGCAAAAGTGATAACTAAGTGGCTCGGGGAACAAAACATGGAAATTCTGGGTCCATGGCCAGGAAACTCCCAAGACCTTAATCCCATTGAGAACTTGTGGTCAATCCTCAAGAGGCGGGTGGACAAACAAAAACCCACAAATTCTAACAAACTCCAAGCATTGATTATTGTGATGAGTGTGATAGAAGGAGTCAGGCGCAGGAGGGTAATCACCGAATGCAGAGTTTATTCCGTTGTACACCCATAGCGCTGGATAGTGACAAACGAAACAGGCACAGGGGAAATATCTACCCTGGCAATAACAAGGTACAAGTAGCTCCACCGAGCTACACTACTCTCACAAAGAAACAATCACCCACAAGGACAAGGGGGGCAGAGGGAACACTTATACACAGACTAATGAGGGGATAAGAACCAGGTGTGTGTGACTGACAAGACAAGACAAATGGAATGATTAATAATGGAGCAGCAGTGGCTAGTAAGCCGGTGACGACGAACGCCGAAGCCTACCCGAACAAGGAGGGAGGCAGCCTCGGCGGAAGTCGTGACAATTATGCAAGAATGGGCTGCCATCAGTCAGGATGTGGCCCAGAAGTTAATTGACAGCATGCCAGAGCGGATTGCAGAGGTCTTGAAAAAGAAGGGTCAACACTGCAAATATTGACTCTTTGCATAAACTTAATGTAATTGTCAATATAAGCCTTTGACACGTATGGAATGCTTGTAATTATACTTCAGTATACCATAGTAACATTTGACAAAAATATCTAAAAACACTGAAGCAGCAAACTTTGTGAAGACCAATACTTGTGTCATTCTCAAAACTTTTGACCACGTCTGTAGTAACCAAAAAGGTGTTAAACAAATCAAAATATATGTTATATTTGAGATTCTTCAAATAGCCACCATTTGCCTTGATGACAGCTTTGATCACTCTTGGCATTCTCTCAACCAGCTTCATGAGGTAGTCACCTGGAATGCATTTCAAGTAACAGGTGTGCTTCTTAAAAGTTAATTTGTGGAATTTATTTCCGTCTTAATGCATTTGAGCCAATCAGTTGTGTTGTGACAAGGTAGGTGGGGTATACAGAAGATAGCCCTATTTGGTAAAAGACCAAGTCCATATTATGGCAAGAACAGCTCAAATAAGCAAAGAGAAATTACAGTCCATCTTTATTTTAAGACATGAAGGTCAGTCAACACGGAACATTTCAAAAACTTTGAAAGTTTCTTCAAGTGCAGTCGCAAAAACCATTAAGCGCTATGATGAAACTGGCTCTCATGAGCACCACAGGAATGGAAGACCCAGAGTTACCTCCACTGCAGAGGATAAGTTCATTATAGTTACCAGCCTCAGAAATTGCAGCCCAAATAAATGCTTCACAGAGTTCAAGTAACAGACACATCTCAACATCAACTGTTCAGAGGAGACTGTGTGAATCAGGCCTTCGTGGTCGAATTGCTGCAAAGAAACCACTACTAAAGGACACCAATAATAAGAAGAGACTTGCTTGGGCCAAGAAACACGAGCAATGGACATTAGACCGGTGGAAATGTGTCCTTTGGTCTGGAGTCCAAATTGGAGACGCGGTGTGGGTGAACGGATTATCTCCACATGTGTTTTTCCCACTGTAAAGCATGGAGGAGAGGTGTTATGGTGTGGGGGTGCTTTGCTGGTGACACTGTCTGTGATTTATTTAGAATTCAAGGCACACTTAACCAGCATGGCTACCACAGCATTCTGCAGCGATATACCATCCAATCTGGTTTGGGCTTAGTGGGACTATCAATTGTTTTTCAACGGGACAATGACCCAACACACCTCCAGGCTGTGTAAGGTCTATTTTACCAAGAAGGAGAGTGATGGAGTGCTGCATCAGATGACCTTGTCTCCACAATCCCCCGACCTCAACCAAATTGAGATGGTTTGGGATGAGTCAGACCGCAGAGTGAAGGAAAAGCAGCCAACAAGTGCTCAGCATATGTGGGAACTCCTTTAAGACAATTGAAAAAGCATTCCAGGTGAAGCTGGTTTAGAGAATGCCAAGAGTGTGCAAAGCTGTCATCAAGGCAAAGGGTGATTTGTTTAACACTTTTTTGGTTCCTACATGATTCCATATGTGTTATTTCATAGTTTTGATGTCTTCACTATTATTCTACAATGTAGAAAATAGTCAAAATAAAGATAAACCCTTGAATGAGTAGGGGTTCTAAAACTTTTGACCGGTAGTGTACATCTGAGTGTGTGTGTTTGTGTGGCTTTTCTGTACTGACTGTGTTTGAGTAATAAAAAAAGAAGCCACACAAAGTAAGAGCCATGGATAGATCAGACCTGACTTAGGGGTAAACCAAACTAAGCACTGTACTGGTTGCTAGGTTCTTCTGTATGTTGTTCTTGGGCTCATGGCAACGAAGTCGGCCAGTAAGCAAAAAAGCTATGCAGCTTGGAGATAAGCAGGCTTGTCCTTTGTCAGGTTTAGGTTTTGTGCTTTTTATTTATAGCTAATCAATGTTGGAGGAAACATATGGCCAGTTAGAAAACCTCATTTGGTTAAATAGCCTCGGCGGACGCTTCAGAAACACTGTGTTTGCATCCAGATGAGAAGATTAGCAAGGTACACGACAGAGTGGTGTGACCACTTTGTTGTTTGAGTACCGTCGATAAGTCATTCAACACTAAAAGCAGAACTATATTACGTAAGTAAATACAGGGTTTTAGAAAGAAAGCAGCGACAAAAGTTCTGTTCAAAGAGACAGTACAGATACGGGCTATGATGTCACCCTGCTAATTGTGTGTTGATGATTGAGTGAAGTGAAGGGGTTGTATGTTCAGTGCTCTATACTGAAGGGGGTGTATGTTCAGTGCTGTCATCGTCTGCATCCAAAATGGCACCCTATTCTCTATATAGTGCACTACTTTTGACCAGAGCCCTATAGGCCCAAGTCTAAAGTAGTGCACTATCTAGAGAACAGAGTGTATGTTCAGTGCTAGCATATTGCTCACCACCTATTGAGGTAGAGATGGTATCAGTCTCACATTGGGGCCAGCGGTGTGTTTGTGCTTGTTGTTCAGCTCCTCAGTGCTTTCCGCCTGTCCTCTGGCTGCTCTCTGACAGAGGGTTTACATCCTGCATCATGGTCTTCACATCTTTAAGCCTGGAGGTGGTGTTGTCCTCATTGGTCCCTCTGTCTTTCTGGGGCAACACGACAGCAGACTCTTTCACTTTGTCTTTAGCTGTCGTCTGAGCAACAAAGTATTCTATTGAAATATCGGCCTGCAAAAAAACAAAACAAGCAATGGCATATTTATTTGAGGACAGCATTTAGTGGATATCTCGGGATAGTTTCAAGTTTCAAGCTTTATTAGTCGTATGTACAAGATACGCATGGTATGCATCGTCCAACGAAATGCTTACTTGCAGGGTCCTTCTCAACAATGCAACAACAATAAGACATAATAAAAGATAAGAATACGAACATAAAGCAAACGGCTCAGTAAAATATATATATATTGTTTTGCATAAGTATAATACAGGTAGGCACAATTTATATTCCAATATTTACACGCGTATTGGGGAAGGGGGGACGGGTATAAACTGAGCAGTATAATAAGAGTCTGGTAGCAGCAGTTGTGATGTGTGTGTATCATGAATGTCTGTGTGTGTGTATATGTCTGTGTGGATGTGTGCATGAGTGAGTGCATGTGTGCTAAGGTGCGGAGAATCAGAGCAAGAGGTCAGTCCAGTTCAAGTGCTCAGCAGTCGGATGGCTTGTAGATAGATACTGGATAGTCAATTGTCAGAAATGGTCATCGTCTTCTTCAGCTAAAACTAAAACACCCTCACATACACAAAGAAAATGGATTTGGATGCAATAGAGGCAGAAACAACTAATAGACAACAGACAGTGTTTTTATCCAGCTGGAGACAGTGACCAACACAGCGTCCAAAATTGTACCTTATTCCCTTAATAGTGCACTACTATTGACCAGGGCCCATAGAGCTCTGGTCAAAATAAGTGCATTATATAGGGAATAGAGTGCAATTTGGGAGGCATAACATGGCTTTAATTGGAACAAATGTCTTCAGTTTCAGCAGATGAATTGTAGATATTTGGACTTGTGGACCTGAAAGCCTGGGGACATTCAGCTGATCATGTTGCTGCAAAGTCTCCCGTTAAATAAATGGCACAGCCAGCAGCCTCTAATGCTCAAATTCACTCTAATTTGAATGGAGCATTACTCTTCTTCTACCACGGTGAAATTGTGAACCTACCATCAACTCCATGTTTTTAGTCAATCCTCAGCTGTGCCAGGACACCATTTTCTAAACAAGCAAAAAAAGAGAAGTTGGAATTCTCTCTCTGCTGCAAAGCCTATAAAAAGGGCGGCTGAACTCAGTCCCTCCAGGCTTTTGAGGCTGAGATATTTACTATTAAACATCACTGAGCATCCAAACCAAATTGCATGGAATCTTTAGATCTCTGAGAGGACAGAGGGTTGAAAATATGTTAAAATACTTGACTTTAAGAATCTGTTACACTTAGCTAGTTTTCTGGATCACATACAACTCTGGCATACTACTAACAATAATATCAATAGAATGTAAAATCAAATCAAATCAAATTTTATTGGTCACATGCGCCGAATACAACAGGTGCAGACATTACAGTGAAATGCTTACTTACAGCCCTTAACCAACAGTGCATTTATTTTTAACAAAAAAAAAGTAAAAATAAAACAACAAAAAAAAGTGTTGAGAAAAAAAGAGCAGAAGTAAAATAAAGTAACAGTAGGGAGGATATATATACAGGGGGGGTACCGTTGCAGAGTCAATGTGCGGGGGCACCGGCTAGTTGAGGTAGTTGAGGTAATATGTACATGTGGGTAGAGTTAAAGTGACTATGCATAAATAATTAACAGAGTAGCAGCAGCGTAAAAAGGATGGGGTGGGGGGGCAGTGCAAATAGTCTGGGTAGCCATGATTAGCTGTTCAGGAGTCTTATGGCTTGGGGGTAGAAGCTGTTGAGAAGTCTTTTGGACCTAGACTTGGCACTCCGGTACCGCTTGCCATGTGGTAGCAGAGAGAACAGTCTATGACTAGGGTGGCTGGAGTCTTTGACAATTTTGAAGGCCTTCCTCTGGGTTGTCATGGGTTGTCTGGGTTCCTATGGGTTGTCATAAGATGCTTTGATCTAGCATTATTAAATTGGACATAAATGTTGCATACTATATGCTGATCCAACAGGACAAAAAACAAA
The DNA here is from genome assembly GCF_020615455.1 of Coregonus clupeaformis. Classification (NCBI taxonomy): domain Eukaryota; kingdom Metazoa; phylum Chordata; class Actinopteri; order Salmoniformes; family Salmonidae; genus Coregonus; species Coregonus clupeaformis. The sequence continues at coordinate 17,720,395 of NC_059220.1, forward strand.
ATGGCAGTTGGAACAAACCAACTGAAATTACTTAAGGTGACCTTCTGACCGACTCACCTGGATATCCTTACTCAGGGTGTTGATCCATGCATCCACTGTCTTCTTAATCCTGACATTCTCTGTGGTGTCCCTGTAACAGAGGAAGACATGGAGGCTTTCGCATGCTGGAGCTGCAGCCAACCTCCCTACTTACCAACAGAACGTACACATCCCCCTTCCCCACCACATAACATAAATCACACATCCTTGCTCTTCCCAGGACACTCAATCATATCAACGTCAACTCATATGACACAGTACTTTAGTGTTAACTCATATGGGAAGATCTAACAAGACTATTTAGTATGTTTCATTATAACAGTTGACCGGAGCAATACAATCAGAAGGTATACTACGTTACGCAGTTCCCACTCTCTCCTCTCCTTTTTCCACATTTTGTTGTGTTACAAAGTGGGATTCAAATGTATTCAAATATAATTTTTTGTCAACGATCTACACAAAATACTTTGTAATGTCAAAGTGGAAGAAAAATTCTAACATTTGTAAAAAAATTCCAAAAAAGAAATACGAATATATCTTCATTAGATAAGTATTCAACCCCCTGTGTCAATACAGTGGGGGGAAAAAGTATTTAGTCAGCCACCAATTGTGCAAGTTCTCCCACTTAAAAAGATGAGAGAGGCCTGTAATTTTCATCATAGGTACACGTCAACTATGACAGACAAATTGAGAAAAAATATCCAGAAAATCACATTGTAGGATTTTTTATGAATTTATTTGCAAATTATGGTGGAAAATAAGTATTTGGTCACCTACAAACAAGCAAGATTTCTGGCTCTCACAGACCTGTAACTTCTTCTTTAAGAGGCTCCTCTGTCCTCCACTCGTTACCTGTATTAATGGCACCTGTTTGAACTTGTTATCAGTATAAAAGACACCTGTCCACAACCTCAAACAGTCACACTCCAAACTCCACTATGGCCAAGACCAAAGAGCTGTCAAAGGACAGAACCAGGTTTTATAAATACCAGGTTTTACTCTAGGATTTACTTTTAGTGCCTTATTGCAAACAGGACGCTGGTTTTAGAATATTTTTTATTCTGTACAGGCTTCCTTCTTTTCACTCTGTCAATTAGGTTAGTATTGTAGAGTAACTACAATGTTGTTGATCCATCCTCAGTTTTCTCCCATCACAGCCATTAAACTCTGTCACTGTTTTAAAGTCACCATTGGCCTCATGGTGAAATCCCTGAGCGATTTCCTTCCTCTCCGGCAACTGAGTTAGGAAGGATGCCTGTAACTTTGTAGTGACTGTATGTATTGACACACCATCCAAAGTGTATTTTATTTTTTACCCATCTACCAACAGGTGCCCTTCTTTTCGAGGCATTGGGAAACCTCCCTGGTCTTTGTGGTTAAATCTGTGTTTGAAATCCACTGCTCGACTGAGGGACCTTACAGATAATTGTATGTGTGGGGTACAGAGATGAGGTAGTCATTCAAAAATCATGTTAAGCACTATTATTGCACACACTGAGTCCATGAAACGTATTATGTGACTTGTTAAGCAAGTTGTTTTACTCCTGAACTTATTTAGGCTTACCATAACAAAAGGGGTTGAATACTTATTGACTCAAGACATTTCAGCTTTTCATTTTTTATTAATTTGTAAAACATTCGAAAAACATAATTCCACTTTTACATTATGGGGTTATTGTGTGTAGGCCAGTGACAATTAAAAATTCATGCTGTAACACAACAAAATGTGGAAAAGGTCAAGGGAATACTTTCTGAAGGCACTGTAGCACCATGCCAAAAGCACAGCCAGCTATCAGGACAGAATAAGGAATAAGAGAGAGAGGCTACTGAGGCTTGACAGATGCGTCCCAGCTCAGTGAGGAAAGCCCACCAGGGCTGCTGTGTGTGTGTGCGGTCTCTGTGTGTGTGTGTGTGTGTGTGTGTGTGTGTGTGTGTGTACGCAACTGTGTGTGTCAGGCAGGCAGGGAGACAGGTAGCTCCTCATTTGGATACAAAGGGGAGAGTCTCTGTCGCTGGGCAGAAAAATACTGTCTCCATTTCCCTCTCAGATCCTGAAGCGTGAGAACGAGAGATCTCGTCTCTGCTGTGAGGTGAGCAGCTGGCTGGAGTGGGAGTGTAGAGGAGGGGCGGGTAGAGGAGAGGGTAGAGGAGAAGAGAGGAGAGGGTAGAGGAGAAGAGAGAAGAGAGGAGAGGGAGAGGAGAGGGAGAGGAAAGAAGAGGGAGAGGAGAGGGTAGAGGAGAAGGAGCTTAGTCACACACACAGGACCAAACCTTATTGCAGATGAAGCTACCCTCCATGGTTGCGTTAGCTCCAAGCCCTGGTGTGTCTCTGATTCTGTGTCAGTGTGTGATCTGGGATTGATCTACTTAATCAGGTGCTGCTTCCAGACACTTCAGTGTCATCAGTGCAGCATGTGACCTTCAATAAACTACTTGCTGTGAAAAACACATCTGTATTATTATTCTACAATGTTGAAAGACTCCCATTATGGTGGCATAACAACACCTTGATTATAGTTTTGTTGTGATAGGCTTGTGATCATGGACAAGCCTATCTACTGCTGCTATAATAGGCGTCTTCACAAGATGAAATGTAAAACAAATGTAAATGATAGCTGAAAGTGAAGGCCTGGGAATCATACAGTCAATCAACAACGATTCCTACAGATAGTAGGAAATGGCATGTCTGCAGGCATAATATCCCCATTGGAACAGCCTCAGGAAATTCTCTGGAATATGAAAAACAGAAACAGTGTGTCACTGCCTATGAGGTCTAACAGGGAGAGCATTCAACTAGTCCGTAACTCAACACAGAAACTACAACAGACAAGGCTGCCTGAACCCCTGCCTGGACATTATTTATTTGAAAAATTCAAACAACTGTCTGTGCCAACTGCCAAGGGTTGTGGACGACTGACTGTCTGCTTCCAATTTACAGACAGGGGAAATCAGGATTTATCTTTAAGCCAGGACAACATTTGTCAGGCAGCAAAACATTGAAGAAGTCAAACAAAAAAAATCAGAGGAATGTGAAGAGAATAAATCGAATAGAAAATAGTTTTCGAAGAACAACAAAAGAGTCATGGAATGGTGAAAGTAATCCACCAACCGTAGAAACAGAGATACTGCAGACAGACATTTACATTTTAGTCATTTAGCTCTTATCCAGGGCGACTTACAGATGCAATTAGGGTTAAGTGCCTTGCTCAAGGGCACATTGACAGATTTTTCACTTAGTCGGCTCGGGAATTCCAAACGGCGACCTTTTGTTTACTGGCCCAACACTCTTAAGCACTAGGCTACCTGCCGCCCAAGACCCCAGACAGACAGACGTCCCAGACAGACAAGCCCCAGACAGACAGACGTCCCAGACAGACAAGCCCCAGACAGACAGACGTCCCGGACAGACAAGCCCCAGACAGACAGACGTCCCAGACAGACAAGCCCCAGACAGACAGACATCCCAGACAGACAAGCCCCAGACAGACAGACGTCCCAGACAGACAAGCCCCAGACAGACAGACGTCCCGGACAGACAAGCCCCAGACAGACAGACATCCCAGACAGACAAGCCCCAGACAGACAGACGTCCCAGACAGACAAGCCCCAGACAGACAGACGTCCCAGACAGACAAGCCCCAGACAGAGACCGGTGTGGACCAGGGCCAGGACGCCCGTCCAAGTGTGTTCTCACTGAACCCATCTGGTGAGATATAATACAAGTAAACAGAGCACAAACTGTCACGCAGGGATTGAGATGGAGGCACATTTTTGTTTGCAAATGGCTTCATTGATATGTTGTGTGGAAATGGATGGCACGCATTAAGTCACACCCCTGCCTCGTTTTGCAATGTCATGCAATACAAATGACTGAATCCATCAACCAACCAACCATCCAGTCACATGTGAGGGTGATGTAAGCATCAAGCCATCCACTACAGTTCACTTCTTCTTACCTGAGCATCTGGCAGCCCCATACCCGTCCCGTGACCTTTTCAAAAACGGAAAATATCAAAACTATTATTATGTGGGGGGAGTTAGCTGCATCAATCAGTGTGTTTGTGTTTTCATGCTCTGACATTAGCTCAGAGCTGATTGCGGCCGGCTGCCATTTTGGAGACAATTAGCAAATAAGCTGACATATGAGGTGGAGGGAGTAGTGTCCCACTGAGTCGACGTAAAAATCAGCAAAGCATCATACCGTAGCGATGTGTGTTGTGTGGTTGGGTATGTGATGATACCATCTTAATAACCTGTTCTCTGTGCTTTGCTTTATGTTGGAATTCTATGGTTCCTCTCTTTGCCCGTTCTATGGACAGACTTATCATTCACACCATGTATAATCCACAGAATTAGAATACCACATCGGTCGTATTGAGTGCGACTCAGTCAAGTTAAATTGTCGTAATCTGAGAAGCTTTGTCCCCTCTAGTAATGATATTTCTCTGGTGTAATGTAGCTTCTTCAGTACGGGAGGGAATTAAGTTATATTTCTATGATTAGAAGATCATTTAAAAACTCCTGTTATATTATGAGGGGCTGTAAAGAGTTAACCTTTCATCCAGAGAGATACTTAGTATTGTTATGCTGCAGACTACTCTTCCTGAAGCACCCAGAGAGAGAGAGAGAGCGAGAGAGAGAAAGAGAGAGCGAGAGCGAGAGAGAGATTGCGAAAGAAGGAGCGATAGTGGGGGGAGAATTGGAGAGCGGGAGGAGAATTGGAGAGCGGGAAGAGAATTGGAGAGCGGGAGGAGAATTGGAGAGCGGGAAGAGAATTGGAGAGCGGGAGGAGAATTAGAGAGCGGGAGGAGAATTGGAGAGCGGGAGGAGAATTGGAGAGCGGGAGGAGAATTAGAGAGCGGGAGGAGAATTAGAGAGCGGGAGGAGAATTAGAGAGCGGGAGGAGAATTAGAGAGCGGGAGCGACAGTGAGCTCAGCTTTGGGTGCTCCATCACAAGCCATTAGGCAATCTCACCCAGTGGGAACCTTCTTAATGTCACACTGAATCTCCAGGCAGGAAAAGGCATCGCCCCGCTCCGCTGCCACTCCATAAGATGAATGCAACGCTTCAGATAGTGGGTATTTACGTCAAAGAACCTCTCTCTTTTATCTGAGGAAGTGATTTGACCTTCTTTATGCTTGTTTGAAGGGCAGTAAACAAACACACAAACAACCAAGCAGGACATCTCCTGAGTTTTACAATGACAGGATTAATCAACGGTCTCTCCATGCTTTCACATAAGCTCTCCCTGGTCAATTCTCCAGATAGAAACAATGTGGCAGGTCGGCCAACTGGATACTAACGCTGACAAGGAAGAAAAACAATAATCAGTCAATGCAATGACTCTCTGTAGAGTATCTTCAAAGAATCAGGGCCGTCTTTCAGATGGGACGTTAATTTGGTGTCCTGACTCTCTGTGGTCACTAAAGATCCCATGGCACTTATCGTAAGAGTAGGGGAGTAAACCCCCATGTCCTGGCTAAATTCCCAATCTGGCCCTCATACCATCATGGCAACCTAATCATCCCCAGCTTTCAATTCATCCTCCTCTCCCCTGTAACTATTCCCCAGGTCATTGCTGTAAATGAGAATGTGTTCTCTGTTAACTTACCTGGTAAAATAAGGGTAAAAAATTTTTTCAAGAGTGTCTGCTAAATGACTGAAATGTAAATGAACTGCAGACATAAAAGGGTCAGGGAAAGAATGACATGGATCTGTGTGCCATTCCCTTCCGGTTAACGATGTACTATTGCTCTGGGTAAAACCTCCAGGATGCTCACTGTCTCTCAAGTAGACTCACTGAGAAGAGGGATAGAAGTAGACTGGAAGCCCTGAGCTGTCCTTACAAGTCCCACATCAGCTGCGGTGTAGATGCTCACTGCTCTCCAGAACACTGTGTGTCTATTTATGCAAGGTGCAGTTGAGTTCCAGAGGCTGGGCCAAGGAAGAGGCCTCAGAGCACCCAGTCAGTCACTTCAGCACATCTCACATTTCATTTATTGGTTTGTGCTGAGAGGCTGAGAGTTGGCAGGGCAGCAGTCGGCTCCGTCCCAAATGGCACCATATTCCTTAAAGAGTGCACTATTTTTCATCAGGGCCCATGCACTATATAGGGGATAGGCTATCATTTGGGATGCACCCGTCCTCCCCTCCCCACTGACAGCTGCCTGTCACAGTGATTGTTCCATTTGGCTTAGCCCTCTGCTGCCTCCAGTGTGCTCCGAGGCCAGCTGTCAATCAACAGGAGAGATGCAGTTCAGCGCAGGCAGTCACTGACTTGAATTCTCCCATTTTGCCCTCTGCACATTTTCCACTTCACAACAACAACCCAAAATGTTGCAAGGGTATTTATTCAAATTGAGCAAGTTTCTCCAGGAATAGATTTGCTGAAATGAACATGCTGTAGTGCTGTAGAATTGTTGCCATCCTCACATTGGTGGTGTTACATACTGGTGGAGGAGGGGAGTTACCTCATAAACATTTCAACTGCTTTGAGTGAGAGAAAGGTGCTATTAATTAAATTAGTAATCATTATTATCATGACATATGTTCATAAAGTGGAGAAATGGCCATAACATTGATCTTTGATCCTGTGCCAACACATGAGTGTGCGTGAGTGAGAGGTACGTTTTCCAACCCTGACCTAGATCATGGCTCCAGACAGTGTGTGTTACCTGTTGCAGGAGAGATCCTCTAACTGGGAGTGCAGGGTCTCTCCATCTCTAGCCCTCAGCATGGCCTCCAGGTTCTCCTCCAGTGTTTTCTTGTGTCGTTGGACCTGCCGGAGGACCCTCTCAGCATCCTCAAAAAAGGAGTGGCACGGCTGGAGCAGGGTGGGGGTCAGCCTGGTGGGAGGGAGGACCATGGCCACCGCTTCCTGAGACTGTTGGGGGGGAGAAATAACAGCTTTAGATGACACTTACACAGTTCCACACAGAGACACATATTTAGGAATAAATATCTACATTTAAATACATATCTAGATTACATTCTAAATACACAAAAATCCAAATATATGGCTTTGGTTGGTTCCATTTCAACATTTGCTGGCTGGGCTTAGCTATTGTCAAAACCATCAGATGCATAAGAGGAGTAAAATATTGGGTATAACAGGATCTAGGAGAACTGTTTGAAAGAAACCATTATACTCAAGTTTGATTCTGGCTTTAATAACTGTCACTATAGAATGACAGACGGCAGCAGGAGAGGATGTTAGCCAGGCTATCTGTTCTGTTGCATTCTGTTCCCTCTATGTTTTTCTCTCTCGCTCTCCACCCATCACGAAGCATTCTTTCTTCCCCCGCCCATGCAGGCAGGCAAGCAGGCAGGCAAGCAGGCAGGCAGGCAGGCAGGCAGGCAGGCAGGCAGGCAGGCAGGCAAGCAAGCAGGCAGGCACAGCTGTTTCTTTCATCCTCCCCTGATCTCGTTCTCGTCTCGTATATATATTATATAAATCCATCAGTGCGCCTGGCTGCCCTGTCTGGCTGCGTGGGGAGGAACAGACGACAGCCTGCCTGCCTGCCATCCTTAGCTAGCCGAGGGTCTTTTGTTTCAGCCTCGTGCAGTGCCTGGCGCTTTCTGAAGTTGCTGTCGCAAATAATGAAATATCAAAAACAGTTTACACTTATCAGACACCAATAAACTAATTTTGTGTGTGAGGGAGATATTTGTCTCGTTCGTTTCTGTGGATATTGCATTTTCACAGCAGCCGTGCACTGCAGTAATGGGATGAGGTTCGTCCTTGCTTTTCACATCTGTGCTGCTGACAGCAACTCAGTCATTATGTCTGAAATTCATGTGGCAACTGAAATAGTCTGGCAAGTTACGGTATGGAAGTAGTAATTTCCATGTTGCCAAGTAAATCCCAGAACCTTTACAGAACAGGCATTGTGACAATACCAGAATGACCAAACTCTTAAAGCTAGAATCCTTAATTGAAACAATAACAAAGCGACACCCTGCCTCTGTTTTGGTAAAAAGCTGAGGGATGGGCCTGGAGAAATGTAACCACTCTAAAATGCATCGACAGAGCTATGGATGCAAGGACTGATTAATTTATTCACGATATAAACATTCTAGTTTTAAACATATTTTGAGGCTATATATATGTATATATACACACAGTGTTTGTTAACATTTACATTGTTTACAAACATTGTAGTAAAACAAGCTTATATTTTGGGTTCTGATGGGGTACGACAGTTGAACTAAGCTCATGAGGCATTTTTAAGCTATATTCTTCAAGAATCATGCATGTAGTCCAAAAATGGATGTAGCAACTAAGGATTCTAGCGTTAATCAGAATACATGTCAATCAGCTTCATCGAATTGAGTATAGTATACAGCACACCAATAAGATAGCACAGGACGGTCGGCTACCAACCAACGTGACAATGGTCATCATTTCTCTTTCTCTCTGTAGCCACTGTGCTTTCTCCTCTTTCTCCTTTGGTCCATTTGTAAAAAAGAGATAACAAAAGCACTGATTTATCGGTTTCTGTCCATAAAATGAGAGCACAGCTGAAATTGCAGGGATACAATGGTAGCATTGTGTCTGTCTGCTGCTCGGCGGTGGCTTGCTATGGATGGATGGATAGCAACACAGACCGTACAACACAGAATGTAGGGAGGAAAACCTCCCTACCTCGTAAAGCTGGCACTGCAGAGGCAGGCAGGGGTTGCTATGGAAACCTACCATGGAGACGCAGGGAGGAGGAGGGGGGTGCTTGCTGCTGCTGCTGCTTGTGGTGTTGCTGGTCTTGGCTGATGCCGTCTCTCTGACGGTCTCTGTGCTCTTTGCAGCAGGAAAGGCAGCACGAGGCTGGATGAGAAGGACAGAGGAATCTGAGTGCCGACCGACTGACACAAAGCAGTGTTGGTTGGACCTTTTTCCTACCCAAAATCATATTAGAGGATCTGATCTGGTTGTAAGAGGCCAAATTCGATCATTTGTAGGACACAGAAACGCTGGACTCATACATTTCAATCATCACCAAGCATTTACACACGCTATATAGTATGACCACCTGGCCATGTGAGAGCATGATGACCATTCAATTATCATGCCTGCCACTAAACCCTACTATTATGAACTGCAGCACTAAAACTGCCCTGGTCTCACAGTGTGATAATGACAGGCATTCAATGTAATCCAGACACACAGTGAGGGGACCTGGGTGTCACTGCCGACTCTGATGGCAGAGAGAGAGAGAGAGAGATGCACTCCTTCCTATTCCTGCAGCCGGCAAACAGACAGATAGAAAGCGGCAGGCCAGAGCATTCACACCCTGCATCTTCAATTATATGCTAATGTCTTATCTGCCATGTGCTACATTATTCTAAGCTGATGGAATTTTTCAGCAGCGGCAAAGGCGTGCTCGGAAACTCAATGCCTGGTTGGTGCGGCAACAGGTCAGAGAATTATAGATGGGAACAGGCGTCGGGCGGCATTGGCAACGCATTCATTGGGTAAGGATGAAGAAGTGTTGTAATTTATTAAGGGGAGAGAAGGGGGAGAGGAGAGGAGAGGGGGTAGAAACAATCTCAAATTGCAGTCTTCGTCATTGAAATACCAGACACACTTGTGTCTTGGCTTGATTTCATCAGTGGTAAAGGCACCAATTAGATTAGCACATTCCCAAAGCTAAACACAGTCGAGAGGATGACATTGGCCCACTTAGGGAAACAGGAAACGTCCTGACGGCTCTGTGTGTGTGTGTGTGTGTGTGTGTGTGTGCGCCTCTCGTTGTTCAGAGCAATATGTGGGTAGAGGGATAATCTCATTCTCCAGTCTGAATGTCTCCAATATACCAATAATAGATTTAGGGGAAACTGAGCAGCGCCAGCAATAGCAGCTTATAGACTTGGTGCATTACAATACAAAAGGAAAGTAAATGGAAAAGGCCACACAGAACTGGTGTAATGGGAAAGTAATTGTGAGGCCCTACGACAGTTGACAGATTTTCTCTTGACCTTAATTATCTTCTAGGGGAAAATAAAACAGTTTGACAGTAGTTCGGAGTTCCTCAAGGCTCTGTTCTCGGACCACTTCTGTTCTCATTATATTGCTACCAGTAGAGGTTATTCAAGGAGGCTATAAAAAGTGGAGGGACAATCACTGTATACAGTATTATTGATAAGATTGATATTTGTTGATTGTTCCTCTCAGTGAGTCCATTTCACTTGCAGCAGGGTCTGCATCTCTGTCTTGAGTCGTCCCAGGTCCTGAAGCATATCATTGGCTCGTTTTACAGCTGAGCTGGGTCACTCAGTAACCCCAGAGAATGATGGGAGGCCTGGCTGGTGACCACCTCCTTTTATACCTTGGTGCTTTGTGTCGCTGTGCTTCGCCAATGCTGCAGTGACCAGCTCTCTAAGCCCAGAGGGATCACCAGAGACCTCTTGATGATGTTGGCCTTCCCTGAAAGAAAATAATGGTTGCAATGATGTTATTATAATCAGAAAGTCCCCGCTGAGCTTGGTCAGCTCCTCCATTGGGAAAGTGGGCGAGGAGAGCCAGCCTTCCTTCCTTCCTTCCATCTGGCCTGGAGAAGTGTTTGGAGAAGAGGGCCAGAGTGGTAGCACAGCACCAATAACATGACTCACACATAGGACAGCATCCAAGTAGCCTACGTAATGCTATTGCCGCATCACTATCAAAGACTTCAATTGCATTGACCGGTTGAGGAGAGTGAGTCCTGCTTTGGAAGGAGGGGAAAGCCCATAGGGTCATTCTGAGGACAATGAGGCTGGCTGTCCTATTATAGGCCATGCTTGGCTGAGACTCTGGTATGCATGCTACTATTTCCAATAGTATTCGGCTGTTATTAGTATATGAACAATTAAATATTAAATTAACTTTCCGCCCTTTTTCTGTACAGTGAGTCTCATTGTTTACATTTCAGTTTCGTATGAGCGGTAATGGGCATAAAATCAAATCTGCCTTATATTGGAGCTGAGAGCTGTATTTACAGAGGCAGGGATGGAGCCGATAATGAGCGGACTGCGAGGATCTGAGAGAGGGGTCCATAGAGGTACTGCCTTTCCCACTTCTTGTCTGTGTGTGTGTGCTTCTAATTAACTATTTTCATAGTGTAGGGTTTCCAATCCATCGTGTGTTACCGACTGTGAACTCAATGGCGTCGACACTGCTGGACTTGCCCACTTTTGACGCAAATAAAACACACACACACAGTTTCCATAGTAACACCATCAAAGTAACATATTTTTAAATGATACAAAAGCGACTTCTTCCACATTAGATAGACTGTTATTATTCTTCCCTGTCGGGTACTACAGGCAGGCACAGACCCACATACCGTTAATTGCCAAAACTGTCACTCAAAAGTACCGCCATTGAAAGCACAATGAGTCCCTAGATTGTTTTTATCTTGTCATGTCGCAAAAATATAATCTTCCTTCATTTCTATGGTTTCACAGCGGGCAAAGGATATTTTCTTACTGCTTCTGGCTTAAAACAGACTTAAAAGGGAAGTCCCAAATGGCACCCTACTTTTGGTGAGATCAGAGCCTTTTCCTATATAGGGAGTAGGGTGAGATTTGGGACGCATCCAAATAGTCCCTTCATTGTGGCTCAGATACAGCCAGAGACAGGAAGGTAAATCAACACTGGCACAGAGGATGAGGATGTCTTACCTCTACCTTTACACAATGAATCCCTCTTCATCAATACATCAGAAGGATCAATAGGGAGGAAGACTAGTCTAGAACAAGGGTGTGACTGACCAATCAGAGAACAGAGTGCAGAGAGAGAGATGAAGAGAGAAAGAGAGGGATAGAGAACACTTACACATTTTAATGTAGTGCATCTCACAGAGGGATAGGAGGAAGGAGGGATAGGATGAAGAGGGATATGAGGAAGGAGGGATAGGATGAAGAGGGATATGAGGAAGGAGGGATAGGAGGCAGGAGGGAGAGGATGAAGGGGATAGGAGGAAGGAGGGGATAGGAGGAAGGGGGGATAGGAGGAAGGAGGGATAGGAGGAAGGAGGGATAGGAGGAAGGGGGATAGGAGGAAGAGGGGATAGGAGAAAGGAGGGATAGGAGGAAGGAGGGACAGGAGGAAGGAGGGATAGGAGGAAGGAGGGAGCGAGAGAAGAAGGAGAGAGGCAAGCTGACCTGTGTGGTTCCCACTGAGCCGTGCTCACAAGGCAAAGGTCACACCCACAATGCAGAGGCAGCATCCATCCTCTGGGCAGTGTGTGTGTGTGTGTGTGTGTGTGTACTAACAGAGCGCCGGGCTGCCGTGGGGGTACCAATCATCCGGCCAACTGTCAGAGCAGAAAAAGGCGTTGCACCACACAACATCTAGCAACCATGGACTATTCATTCTTAAGCCCCCCACACATTCAGTGTTGCCTTATACAATACCTAGGCCACTGCCCCTGCACTCACGCTGTCATTCTGTAGGGGGGAAGCTTTCTTTGACGCATCTCAAAGAACCTTACAGAACAGGAATGTTCTGACTCAAACTAACGATGGACAGGGTGTACTGGGGATGCATGGCAGTGGCAGGTATTGTGTACTTGACATTCCACTAGAGGAGAATGTAATTCTAGGGTCCAGGCTAAAACAGAAGGTATTGCTGGGACGGCATCTCTACCGAGTATACCAAGTCCTCTACAGAGGTAGAACCAAGTCAGATCAACTCTGTGGAGTTTACAGTAATGAAAAATGTTGCATTCCGTTTTTTTGTGTGGGGCGGGAATATGACACATTGACATTTATGTAAGCAACTGAGAAAAATGTATGCATAAATGATACAGTATAAAGTTAAAAGAGAAGGAGAATGTAAACATTAACCTCAGACCACCTTCAGACTATTAGATCCATGGACTAACATGGAACATGTCAATCACACAATGATGTTTGGTCCTCATGTTTGTTCTGCCCTCTGAGGGAAACACAGAAAGGAGAAGAAAAAGCGTTGGTTCCCCTTTTGGGGGTGTTCTGTTCTGTTCCAATAAATAAACATGAAGGCAGAATGTCATGCTGTGTCTCCGGTAGCGCTGATGTATTCCACTCAGTGAGACGTCTTCAATCAGCCTTAAAATGTTTCAAAAGGAGCTAATCCATTTGAAGAGCAGGAGTGTGCCTTGTTGACGCCAGCCTTTTTGATCTTGCTCAAATTGATTAGGGTGGAGATACAGGGATGCGGAGACAAAACGTCCCGTTAGAGGTCACCGTATGCAAATGTCTCCTCCATCATTCCATTCTCCCTCTCTCCCCTTCCATAGGAAATGGGTTCAAATAGAACAGATTGTTCAAGTCACTCAGGCTGTCTGAAATAACACCCTATTCCCTATAGTTCACTGTTTTTGATGGCTGTCTGCATCTGAAATGGCACCCTATGCTATATATACAGTGAGGGAAAAAAGTATTTGATCCCCTGCTGATTTTGTACGTTTGCCCACTGACAAAGAAATGATCAGTCTATAATTTTAATGGTAGGTTTATTTGAACAGTGAGAGACAGAATAACAACAAAAAATTCCAGAAAAACGCATGTCAAAAATGTTATAAATTGATTTGCATTTTAATGAGGGAAATAAGCATTTGACCCCTCTGCAAAACATGACTTAGTACTTGGTGGCAAAACCCTTGTTGGCAATCACAGAGGTCAGACGTTTCTTGTAGTTGGCCACCAGGTTTGCACACATCTCAGGAGGGATTTTGTCCCACTCCTCTTTGCAGATCTTCTCCAAGTCATTAAGGTTTCGAGGCTGACGTTTGGCAACTCGAACCTTCAGCTCCCTCCACAGATTTTCTATGGGATTAAGGTCTGGAGACTGGCTAGGCCACTCCAGGACCTTAATGTGCTTCTTCTTGAGCCACTCCTTTGTTGCCTTGGCCGTGTGTTTTGGGTCATTGTCATGCTGGAATACCCATCCACGACCCATTTTCAATGCCCTGGCTGAGGGAAGGAGGTTTTCACCCAAGATTTGACGGTACATGGCCCCGTCCATCGTCCCTTTGATGCAGTGAAGTTGTCCTGTCCCCTTAGCAGAAAAACACCCCCAAAGCATAATGTTTCCACCTCCATGTTTGACGGTGGGGATGGTGTTCTTGGGGTCATAGGCAGCATTCCTCCTCCTCCAAACACAGCGAGTTGAGTTGATGCCAAATAGCTCCATTTTGGTCTCATCTGACCGCAACACTTTCACCCAGTTCTCCGGGCATGTATATGTGCTTTCTTGAGCAGGGGGACCTTGCGGGCGCTGCAGGATTTCAGTCCTTCACGGCGTAGTGTGTTACCAATTGTTTTCTTGGTGACTATGGTCCCAGCTGTCTTGAGATCATTGACAAGATCCTCCCGTGTAGTTCTGGGCTGATTCCTCACCGTTCTCATGATCATTGCAACTCCACAAGGTGAGATCTTGCATGGAGCCCCAGGCCGAGGGAGATTGACAGTTCTTTTGTGTTTCTTCCATTTGCGAATAATCGCACCAACTGTTGTCACCTTGTCACCAAGCTGCTTGGCGATGGTCTTGTAGCCCATTCCAGCCTTGTGTAGTTCTACAATCTTGTACCTGACATCCTTGGAGAGCTCTTTGGTCTTGGCCATGGTGGAGAGTTTGGAATCTGATTGATTGATTGCCTCTGTGGACAGGTGTCATTTATACATGTAAGAAACTGAGATTAGGAGCACTCCCTTTAAGAGTGTGCTCCTAATCTCAGCTCGTTACCTGTATAAAAGACACCTGGGAGCCAGAAATCTTTCTGATTGAGAGGGGGTCAAATACTTATTTCCCTCATTAAAATGCAAATCAATTTCTAACATTTTTGACATGCGTTTTTCTGGATTTTTTTGTTGTTATTCTGTCTCTCTGTTCAAATAAACATACCATTAAAATTATAGACTGATCATTTCTTAGTCAGTGGGCAAACGTACAAAATCAGCAGGGGATCAAATACTTTCTTCCCCTCACTGTAGGCTAGTGCAGTACTTTTGGAATAGGGTGCCATTTCAGACGATACCTTTCCTTACAAGATGTTGTTGTTGACAGGTCTGTATGCAGCCATGCCTGTGTGTAAAACACTGATCATAAAATCATTACGGAGGTAGAGAAATGATGCCACGTTGACAAGGTGATGGGAAATCTATATGTTGATAGTGATTTATTGATGGTCGATATGGAAACCAGATCAATATTACATATCTGTCTTATAATACAACACATCAAGGACGGGTGCTTGGTGCTTGAGGTCTTCATCAATACTTCGGCAGGTAGCTTAGTGGGTAAGAGCGTTGTGCCAGTAACCGAACGGTCGCTGGTTCTAATCCCAGAGCCGACTAGGTGAAAAATCTGTCGATGTGCCCTTGAGCAAGGCACTTAACCCTAATTGCTCCTGTAAGTCGCTCTGGATAAGAGCGTCTGCTAAATGACTGAAAATGAAATGAAATGAAATACTTCCTCATGTTTCAGTGATATTCATCCTAACTGATCCACTTGATAATTTCTGTCAGCAGCTTATTACATTTCACCTTATATTCACCTCATTGTTATACACTGTTTTTCTCTCTCTTTCTTGCATTGCACTGAGCACAGTCTATTTCTCTAGCTAGCCCTTCTCTCCGGCAGAGGGAAACTCACACGTACACGCACAAACACATTGCTACGGTGGTATCTGGTAGACAAAAGAGGGGGAAATACCTTCAACTAAAAGGGATGAAAAAGTAGGGATGATGATGGATGGAGGACGGTGCAAGATGTGGAGGAGAGAATTCCCACCGCTTTCATTTCCTACCAAAATGTAGAGCAAGGTTTCGTCGCCATGGTGAACAGACAGTTTCAAACGTCTCTCTCTTTGTGAGTGCAGAGCAGAGGTGTCACGACAATTCATATCCCCTTCATTAGCCAGATATTTATAGATAGAACTATGACACATGTAAAGTGGGGGTGAGGTGAGAGGGATGTCTGTGACAAAGCAGTGACAGGAATTCAACAAATAATTAACCACATAAATGTTTCTGAATATAATAATACATAATGTAGGCTAGCTCTTGAAACATCGGTCTATGCAGGCTACAAATGGGATCCTCCCCCTCACACATTGTGATTATTTTGGCCTCTTCCTCATCCTGCCTCCCATTCCTTCAACACGCGTTCATTACTGCCACCACCACCCCCAGAATAGCTGCTATTATCCTATCAACACCAGAGCCATATTAGGAAGCCTGCTGGTGGTGGCCCGATCTGCTCTGGTGTTCCAAGCTGTACCATCCACCATCCCTACCCCATCCCAATCCTTATCATCCCCTGCTCTGGCTGCCACAGCATTTAAATGTCATCATCAAGCAGCAGATGTTTAAATTCCAGCCCCTCTATGTACAAATAAACCCTGTCTACCAGATGTGACCTCATCTCCATAGTTTACGTTGACCACCTGATGCCCCAGCAGCTATAATGGGAGCAGACCTGGGTTCAAATACTATTTGAAATCGTTCACATACTTTTAGCATTTTCTCTAGTCTGCCTGGAATGCCAGATAGGCGAGGTTTGTGACTATTCTAATCAGTTCCATTGTGCCAGACAAGGCCAATCAAGCACAGATAAAGATTTTGAAATGATTCGAAATAGCATTTGAACCAAGGTCTGTCTGGGAGTGCCAGACCCTCCTCCAGATCAGTGTTGATCCCTTGTCGGGGGCGAGAAAAGCCCATTCAGCTCATTGGTGGTGTAGCCCAGGCTAGCTCAGCCTCTTGCAGCCTGATGTCACCCTGGCTTTGTAGTCAAAACCACTCAACATTTCTGTTTCATTATGACATCAAAAACCTGGATTTGGTTTAGGCAAATTCTTCTGGTGGAGACTGGAATAAGAAGACCATACTTTGACCACATTTCATTCACCCTCTAGATCTCAGGGCAAAGTGAAATTGGATACCATGAATGGTTATATTCATTTCTTTCCATGCACTGATAAAAGTAGGGGTTTCTTAGAAGCCCCCTCTCAATGTCATTTAAAAGCAATTTCCCTGGATATGTCTGTGCTGTGTTGGAGCTTGAGGGTCCTGGATATGTCTGTGCTGTGTTGGAGCTTGAGGGTCCTGGATATGTCTGCGCTGTGTTGGACCTTGACGGTCCTGAACAAGTCAGAAATGACTGAATCCAATAACCACGAAAACACGTCTTTCAATCATCGCTCTCAAACCTAAATCCAACATGTTCACAATGGCACTATGTATATAATCTAGTAAGGACAACCACTTGGGTGGCTTGAAGGTGATTTATTTCCCTCCTTTATATAATGAAAACCAGAAAGTGCATATGTTACCACACTAAGTATTGGAAAACTGAGGTTTGAGTAAGTCATATAAAGTCATATGACCATACAGTGTTCCATGCTATAAACACACAAAAATTCAATCTGCATAAATTGAGTCTTTTTCGTGATAACAATGCAAAGGGAGGAAGTCAAATCAATGTTGTTGTCAAGGTCACGGTATACATTCATGACGCTCAACATAGCAACTCTATCACAGGGGAACAACGCAGCATGTGGGATGTCTAGGCTGCTGCCTCATACTGAGGACACACTCTCTCTCACACACACACACACACCAATAATAACAACCCACAGAAATCCTGTTCAATCGGTGCAGCAATCATAATTCTGCAATTTCTCTCAGTAATTCATGATCAAATCTGTGTTCTACAGTAGTCACTCATCCATTAATCTAGTGCGATGACACAAACACATTCAATGCCCTAAATATCTACCTTGCCTGGTGGTTTGATATAGAATCAAGCCTGAAATAGAAAGAGAGCGAGAGGCTGTGGGTCCGAGGAGGCAGGGAGAGAAAGACTTAGAAGGAAAAGGTATTTGGGTGCATTAGTATTCTACTCACTACTGTGTTCTGTCCACACAGCCCTCCCCTCATCCTAGCCCAGTGCTCAGACACTCACAGCACCACACACACGTTACTAAAGCGCATCCGTCCGTCCGCCCATTGGATGCCTTCTCATTAATATTTATCTGCGTTAATACAAAGCTCATGCATTTTTTGATTAATGTAAAGGTCCTTTTCTAATAACAATGGGGGCATGTGGACGGATGGATGCTGGCTGGCCATACATATTTATGTTTGTCGAGGAGTGTTTTTCGAGGGCTTATTTATTCTGGTGGCTGGCAGTCAGTCAGTCAGTTAGTCAGTCATTTGGACATGGTGCCTGTCATTTCCCCGGCCTCCCTCTCTCCCTCTGTCTGCCTGCCCTCCTGGCATAATGCTACTTATTCATAGACATTTTTGATTTAGTTCATCTCTCCCGAGGCAGAAAGTCCCAACTAAGCATTCTGCTGTGCTGCTGGATAAAGAAGCTTGAATTATGCAGCAGGCCTAACGGGCTCCTTCCTCTTCCTAAATAGAAACACACTCACGGAATGCATCATAATGAGAATTTTTATCACATGCCACATCTCTGAATCTGAACCCATTCCATTCCATTCCATCCGTCCACATTGTGCAGCTGGGTCCTTGGGTGTTTTGTGCAGAAAGTTACAGAAGACAGAAAATGGACTCCTGACAGACTATCAACCCCCATCCCTCTCCAAGTCATCTGTTTCCAATTGAATGTATGAATATTGTAAGTGCATCCTTCTCAATGCCTGATAGCTAATAATACTGATGAGTATATTTTAGAAGTACAAGTAAAGCCATGTGTGTATTACCACAACCCAAGGAGTGTGACTAGTTAATTTTTTTAATTTTTTTAATTCTGTATTACATATTGTTATTCTTGGACTTGTATTTGGCATTTGATTCTTGATTTATATTGTGCTGAATTGTTGAGGAGAGTTAGCAAGTACCATTTACGCCTGTATTCTGTGCACGTGACCAATAAACTTTGATTTGATTTCTGTGCTAGGCCAGTGTGTCTAATTTACCTACAATATTATGGCACAGATAGAGTTAGCTAGACAAAAGGAGAATTGTCTATTTGCATTTCTAACAGCCTCAAATAGTGCAATACATTAACCCTCAACACACAGCATTGCAGAATTCCTAACTGGTGAAATCCTAACAGATCTGCCCCATAGTAAGAGACGCCATAGCCTGTGTTTTGGCTATGAACAGAACAGCACAAGCTGATTTAAGAGCTGCAGGGTGGTTTAATGGGGCAAACAGGCAGGGAGGGACAGCCTAATACAGTGAGGGAGAGGCCTGCCTGCTTGTCAATGGACACGCAGTATTTAACAGGCTGTCTGGGAATGGGACTAGGACTGGCCGGGTATGGCAGGCAGAGTTATATCACACATTACAGGGAGTGGAACTGAACACAGTCCTGAGCGCTGCAGAGCCAGAGACGCTCTTAAATACATAATATCTACTGCAAACTGGAAAACACACTCCTCAATGAATGTCTTCACACCACAGTGAGTCTCTGTCTTTACAGCCCTGTGCCCTGCACTGCCAGGCTGGTCAAATACACCCAGCCATCTATCCAAAGGTGTTTGTCCTATGATCAAGCTCTGTAGTGATTCATTCGGTGGATGTGAACCTTAGGGGATATAAAGGTCTATTTGAATCCCCCCCCCCCACCCCACCCCACTCCATCTGTCTGTGAGTCACTATTGTTTTTCTCCATCTCGACATGTCATCCTATCTCCTGCATTTCAATTTCCTCTCCTCCCCTCTCAGAGAGGCAAACACTATCTTCCATGTATGAGGCATCTCCTAGTCTTCAACATCACAGAGGGGATTCAGCAGTGGCAGCAGCAGCATATTAGCATAGCTCGATGGCGAGGCCATGGAGCCTTTACCTAGCAACAGAGCTGGCTATGATTGGCTGAGGAGACGTAAATAGCAAATTGGGTATGGGGCAGACTGGGACCAAGCAGCTAAATGAGGAATCGGGAGCCTATTTCTGCCCATGTCATCCCTGCTCGCCACATCAAAATGACAATGGCTGGCTGCTCCTCACCCACACAGAGAACAGAGGAGAGCAGACCAGAGAGGAGCAGCGCAGAGCAAACCAGAGCATTCACATTGACTGACTGAGGCTGGGAACACTGACTGACTGAGGCTGGGAACACTGACTGACTGAGGCTGGGAACACTGACTGACTGAGGCTGGGAACATTGACAGACTGAGGCTGGGAACATTGACAGACTGAGGCTGGGAACACTGACAGACTGAGGCTGGGAACATTGACAGACTGAGGCTGGGAACATTGACAGACTGAGGCTGGGAACATTGACAGACTGAGGCTGGGAACACTGACAGACTGAGGCTGGGAACATTGACAGACTGAGGCTGGGAACACTGACAGACTGAGGCTGGGAACATTGACAGACTGAGGCTGGGGGCAGCAGCCCGGAACAAGACGCAGCAGTAGCACCAGCAGCAACCAGACATTCATCTATCCTTCTGTTTGTTCTTCTCTTCTGATCCAGCCAATAAGGCTACAAATTATTTCTGAGCCATACCGTTGTCGTGGAAATTACCACCAGGGACTCAAAGTCAAACTTAATGAATCATTCTTTATTATCAGCGAACTGGAGAGGTTCCAACAAACTTAACGCACCATACGACACCGTCTAATTTCCTCCACAACCTCCACCATCATCATTATCATCATCATCATCATCATCTTAACACACCTAATATCTTTAGAAAGTCAAGCCAGTCCTCTCTCCACTTGGGTAACCTAAGAGTCGGCTAAACAAACAAACCCAAACAGACCAGCCCTGTTTGGCGTACTGCTTCGGTCTCTCCTGCAGAACTGGGCCAACATTAGCCTGAACCACAGCTCTGTCAATATGACTGGCAGAACGGACAGCGCTGGGTCAGGGGTTTGGAATGTACCAGTGTTTATGTCAGTCACAGTGTTCCTCTGTACACCCACCAACACACTGGGGACATGTGGGTAGAGTTAAAGTGACTATGCATAGATAATAAACTGAGTAGCAGCAGCATAAAAGAGGGGGTGGGGGGGGCAATGCAAATAGTCCCCCCACCCCAATACAGCAGGTATACCACAGACACTTGAAACTTGGAAAGTTCACTGAGGGACATGTCTGTTGCCTAGTAATACCTGAGAGTAAGCGTGTGCATTGTCTTCAGGTAATCAAATCAAATCACATTTTATTGGTCACATACACATATTTAGCAAATGTTATTGCGGATGTAACGAAATGCTTGTGTTTCTAGCTCCAACAGTACAGTAGTATCTAACAATTCACAACAATACACAAATCTAAAAGTAGAAGAATGGAATTAAGAAATATATAACTATTACGACGAGCAATGTCGGCGTGGCATAGACTAAAATACAGTAGAATAGAATACAGTATATACATATGAGATGAGTAAAGCAGTATGTAAACATTATTAAAGTAGCTAGTGTTCCGTTATTAAAGTGGCCAGTGATTCCAAGTCTATGTATATAGGACAGCAGCCTCTAAGGTGCAGGGTTGCGTAACTGGGTGGAAGCCGCCTAGTGATGGCTATTTAACAGTCTGATGGCCTTGAGATAGAAGCTGTTTTTCAGTCTCTCGGTCCCAGCTTTGATGCACCTGTACTGACCTCACCTTCTGGATGATAGCGGGGTGAACAGGCCATGGCTCTGGTGGCTGTTGTCCTTGATTATCTTTTTGGCCTTCCTGTGACAGCGGGTGCTGTAGGTATCCTTGAGGGCAGGTAGTTTGCCCCCGGTGATGCGTTGGGCAGACCGCACCACCCTCTGGAGAGCACTGCGGTTGCAGGCGGTGCAGTAGCTGTACCAGGCGGTGGATACAGCCCGACAGGATACTCTCAATTGTGCAAAAGTAAAAGTTTGTAAGGGTTTTAGGTGAAGAAGGCTGTTGCGCCTTCTTCACCACACTGTCTGTGTGGGTGGACCATTTCAGATCGTCAGTGATGTGTACGCCGAGGAACTTGAAGCTTTCCACCTTCTCCACTGCGGTCCCATCGATGTGGCTAGGGGTGTCCTCCACCTACTGTTTCCTGAAGTCCACGATCAGCTCCTTTGTTTTGTTGATGTTGAGTAAGAGGTTATTTTCCTGGCACCACTCCGCCAGGGCCCTCACCTCCTCCCTGTAGGCTGTCTCGTCATTGTTGGTAATCAGGCTTACTACCGTTGTGTCGTCTGCAACCTTGATGATTGAGTTGGAGGCGTGCTTGGCCACGCAGTCATGGGTGAACAGGGAGTACAGGAGGGGGCTGAGCATGCACCCTTGTGGGGCCCCGTTGTTGAGGATCAGCGAAGTGGAGGTGTTGTTTCCTACCTTCACCACCTGGAGGCAGCCCGTCAGGAAGTCCAGGACCCAGTTGCACAGGGCGGGGTTCAGACCCAGGGCTTAATGATGAGCTTGGAGGGTATTATGGTGTTGAATGCCTAGCTATAGTCAATGAACAGCATTCTAAACAGAGCACATCCTGTGGGGGGTGAGCAGTGGTCCACAGAGGGGTGAGAGAAGAGGGAAAGGCAGACAGGGGGAGAACAGAGCTCCATTAAAATCACACTGAGGGTGAGGCAGCACAGACGACAGACAGGCTGAAGGCAGCACACTGGCTGGATGTGTCAAGTGGCTGGACGCACTACCAAAGAATGGCCAGTAGGGGTCCTCGTGGCAGTATACACAGGCCAGTCTGTATTGGCAGCGTCGGGGAAATTATAAACCCTCAGTACGCTGGATGGCAGCATTTTAGACATCAATGAATGAGCCTCATGAATCTGAAACATGACCTTAGATGAGCAATGACTATTTTACTTCAGGAAATAACTAACTAAGACACATGTCTAAGTCCCAAATGGCACACTACCCCCTTTATAGTGCACTACTTTTGAGCAGGGCACATAAGCACTATATTGAGACTACGGTGCCATTTGTGACACAACCCTTGTTTCACTGTTGTAAACTAGGGAAGTGCCGTGTTCATTTAAAACTTGTTTCTGTAATGTCTTTTACACCTGGGTACAGCTAAAAAACATGCATACTTTCTCAACTGAAGTAGCTAGAGAAATGGTTAGGTCAGATGTTTGAAAAACAGAGAAGCTATCATTGCTGTGGATTGAGACCTATGTATTCACATAACATAAATAGACCTACCGCTAGGCTCCATTATCATTTCTCTCCTATGCTAGAGCAGCACACAAAACTATTCATTTTTCATATTCAGAATCAACCACAAAACCCCCATTATAATCAGGTGCTGTGGTAATCAGGTTTTTAAACGACTCTGAAAGATAGCAGGGCTCACAGGGTGCAGACTATCATTCACCTTGTCAATCAAACACATTCTGTAAGGCAGTAGAAAAATACAATCCTTTGGAGAGTATTGAGGCGGGGAGGAAACACATCCATACCATCCAATCAGCATCACCTAATGGCTCTGTCGCCATGGTAACATGCATCTGGTGGCAGTGGTACAATGGCTCGGTTAGGTTAGTGTGCAACAGTTCATGTTAGACGACATTCTGTTTACTGCAGGTAGCTGGGGGTTACTGCAGGAGGAAGGGAGGAGGCTAGATATACCCTTTGTCTTGATTTATAATAGTGTGTGTGTGTGTGTGTGTGTGTGTGTGTGTGTGTGTGTGTGCGCGCACGCGCATATAAAAAAATAAAAATAGGTAATACCTTAATGCTTTCAATCAGAAAATTGATTTTAATAATGGCATGCTGCTTGAAAAGTAATCCCCCTTGCAATCAAAATAACCACATGCCGTATACAGATGGTAATACTTGGCAGTTAGGTAACTAGTTATGTACCAGGTATATAACAAGTTACCTAACTGCCAAGTATTCCTGGTGATACATGTCAACTGGCATTTCCATCAGTCATAAATGATCATTATGATTACATAATACAGTTCTGTCCAAATTGAAATTACATTTTAGTCATTTTAGCAGACGCTCTTATCCAGAGCGACTTACAGTTAGTGAGTGGATGGGTCATGGATGGGTATTCCAGCATGACAATGACCCAAAACACATGGCCAAGGCAACAAAGGAGTGGCTCAAGAAGAAGCACATTAAGGTCCTGGAGTGGCCTAGCCAGTCTCCAGACCTTAATCCCATAGAAAATCTGTGGAGGGAGCTGAAGGTTCGAGTTGCCAAACGTCAGCCTCGAAACCTTAATGACTTGGGGAAGATCTGCAAAGAGGAGTGGAACAAAATCCCTCCTGAGATGTGTGCAAACCTGGTGGCCAATTACAAGAAACGTCTGACCTCTTTGATTGTCAACAAGAGTTTTGCCACCAAGTACTAAGTCATGTGTGGCGGCAGGTAGCTTAGTGGTTAAGAGTGTTGTGCCAGTAATCGAAAGGTCGCTGGTTCTAATCCCCGAGCCGACTAGGTGAAAAATCTGTCGATGTGCCCTTGAGCAAGGCACTTAACCCTAATTGGTACTGTAAGTCGCTCTGGATAAGAGCGTCTGCTAAATGACCCCAAAAAAATAAAGAAACAAAAAATAAAGAATTTTTTTTTTTACGGTCTTTATTAACAGGACAGGGAAGGTATGGATTTTTGTCTCTCATATAAAAGGCCATATGTTTTTTGCACTGAGGGGGCAGTCCAGGCTGTCCAATACTCTATTGCTGTTTGAACACATTGAGACTCTCTGAATACATTATGTTCCACTGCCAGCCCCAAACTGTGCTTAAAGCCCCAATGTGGTTATCCCCATAGCAGCAAGCCCCAAACTACATCATTCTGCAAAACACATTTCTATGTAGTGTATTAAAATCAAGAAATAATCAAAATAAGAAGGTCTGAATAAAAAAATAAAAAACATTTGTGAAGAGTAGCAACAGCATCTTTTTAATCTCAATTCTACAGAAAGTAGCTCATTGCTGTACTTATTAGTTGATGACAGAAACCCCACAGGGATCACAGAAACGTTCCTTTTCAAAGACTTTTGTCAGCTGTATGAGGAAGTCTGCGAGGAAGTCTGCCGTTGCTGTTTGACAGTAGCGAAACAAGACCGGCAGCTAGCTACATCACCTCTTAATTAGCATCAGCCATCACAGTGCCATTCACACAAAAGACTGGTGGAGGACTGGAGGTGGGAGAGAGAGAGAACGATCCACACTTTACCCAGGTGACGACTGACGAGGGACTCGGAGGGAGGTGACTGCAGCTTTACTACATTGCAGACACATGGAGGAGAGCAACACACACTCTCCATAGCCTATTGGATCTGATAAGGCAGGAAAGTGTTAATAGAATCTGGCAACACTGTCCACAGGCCCCCATTCCCCACAGTCTGTCAAAATACTTATCATCACACTTGGGGTGAAGGCCCTGGCTGGCTGTTGTGGGTTGGAGGTATAATGCAGGTATGATCCCATTCAATCTCCAATCCCTTATCTCCGTGTAATGTTTTGGAAACACTACATCAACACTTTCTATGATGATCTGCTGTTTGTTTGGGCTAGGGAAAGGGGTCTCACGCTGTATTTGTAGCATAGCTCAATTCATTCCTAGGACTGTTGCAATATACAAAACAAAAGCACTGACCTAGACAGCGCTGAATAAAACGGCGGTCAGTGAGTCAGTGTGGATTGTGTTGGGGGTTGTTGTTGCCCTTAGAAGGCTGTTTTCACAGGGAGCAGTCCCCCATTGATAATTCACAGCAAACAGAGAGAGGGAAAGATCAGGAGGGTGTCAGAGCAAACTCCTCAGAGACGATTCTAAATGTCAACAGAAAGCTACTGAGACCTGGCCTTAGATATGGAGATGCTGCTATGAAAGAGAGGAGGCACAGAGCTGTTAGCTTCCTCTCCTCAGCTGTTGTTGCCAATGCTAAAGTAGATAATAGTGTGGTGACATTTAGGCCTACAGACCTACTTGATGTAAAAACTAGGCCTAGGCTACAATCTACTTATCCTGTCCCTTGTTGCAGTTAGAAGTCTTGAAATACATGACTCACTGTGTCTTTCATTCCCAAAGAGAGAGTAAAGTTATCTTAAACAAGGGAATGCTGTGTTCTTCGTGTTAACTATTTTCAATCTGTGGTTGTTATCACAATGTTAGATCAGTCAAGGCCAGAGACAAAGGATGCCTTGATACACAGTCGACTGACTCCCCCGGCTTGGAGCATGTGCTTTCAGTCGTATGCAAGCCTTTCTAAATATGTCTTAACAAAAGACAAAAGGAGATGCTTATATTCCAAGAAATCTGTGCAGAGAAAACTAATGTCAAACTATGTCATACAAAAGCTTAGAGAGAAAGGGAGCGTGCAGGAAGAAGGGAGACATAGCGTTGTATCCTTGAGCGATGAATGTACAGAACATTCTCATTTGTGGCATGAATGTTGTAGGAACAGTGGGCCCCAGTAGAAGCTGATGTTCATGGCAGTCTGCCGTCTGAACTCTGTGCTCTTGGAGGGCTGGGGAGAAACCCAAGCAGCACGTGGCTCAGCACCCCTTCCCTTGCCTAAGATGGCTGCCACAGCCTGGTGTAAACAAGCCTGGGAATGAAAGATATCCATTTCTCCAGTCTCCAGCCTGCATGCCAGGGACTGCAGGGGCTGTACTAGCCCAGAGTTTTCAACATGAGAGAAAAATTACTGACAGCTCTAAAACCATGAGGAGGAAATGCTGCACTGAGCTATAAGGAGTATAATAGGACTAAGTTCAACCAGGATGGAGAGAAACAGATAAAATCTGAAAGGGCTATCATCTGCTACTACAGAGGAGAAAGCAGCTGACCTTGTTGTCAGTGTCTAGTTCTCCAAAAACAACACCCCTCTATTTGTGCCCCACTTAACAGGGGGACCCCTCTATGCTTTGGCGGGAAACTTCAGAAAGGCTGCACTAGGCTTCTTCTCCAGGGGGGAGGGCATTGGAATGCTAATGTTTTGGAATTCTTTGAGAAACCAAAACTTCTTGCACACAAAGGGTATCAGCACTGGAAACCAGAGGCATTTTTTTTAATGAGTACTAGAAACTATTCTGCCAACCAAGTTAAAACATTAATTTGATGAGAGGAACATTTTGACAGACATTTATACACATACACACATTAGATTCAAATACAATTATACTAGTGCAAACAATACATATATTATTGAATACACAAAATATGTTTTTTTAAGTATGATGTTCCAGATCAGCCGTCAAAGGTGATAAACACAAAGACAATCCGCATTTAAACATCAATTTTTTTTGTCCAGCTAATGATCAAAACAAGTGAGTGAAGAGACAAGACACACCCTAAAACGAGATCACAATAAAACAACCTCAGCATTTCCTTTTCTGAGAAATAAAACGGGAGGACGAAGGAGAAAAAAAAAGTGGGAATGAAAAAGGGCAAAGGGCAAATCAATTCCTGGCTGCGCTTCGGCTTGAGGCTGTGCTTCTGCAGAACGGAGTGGAAGGTGGGAGGGAGATACACATCGGCAGCTAGCAGCAGCTCATTCGCCAGAGAGGAATGTTTGAGATTGCATACATTATTATCTGTTAAGGGGGCCCAGGGCTGTGGAAGATAGTGCTGACATCACCGTCTATAAAAGGCTGTGCTTTGAAAGACACTGGGAGGGAAAACAAAATGGGAATAACCCTTTCCTCACACACACAAGCGCATACACTTCCCTAAAAACAGCAAGCTCGAGTCTTGACCAGATGAAAGTATTTTCCTTGTTTCTAGGAGAATAAAGGGAGGTGGGATTTCAATGCGGACCTATGATGTTTGTGCATTTCTAAACAATCTGCAATATGTAACATATACTTTGATAATATGCACCGAATACATACATACATACATGCATGGCATGGACATTGTTTTGTTGCTATTCGGGTAATGTAGAATTACCTCAACTAATGCAAGGTTACAAAAGCAAGCAGGATTATATTCGATGCAAAAAAAAATAATAATATTGAATCGGGGCACGACGCAAGTTAACCAAAAATAGAGAGAATCTGTGTAAGGAGAAAACATTGTCAGTCCAGCACACGCAGGGTTAACCTCCAGTCTGCCGTCTCTATCCATCCATCCCACCCTCCCTCCCTTTGTGTCCGCAGCACATTCCTGAATAAATGATGTTTTGAACAAGGCGGGTAACCCATGGCAACAGTAGAGCAGCACGGTGGCACTGCAGAGTCTGAGTAACCTTTGGAAAGGCAGTTTCTTTATCCACTGGAAACTTCTCCTGACTGGGGAGGAAGGGAAAAGGAGGGCAGGGGGGACTGAGGCTGGCTTCCCTGGCTGGCCAACAGAAGGAAAACAGACTGCAGTGATTTGAGAATGTAAGCTGAAACAGTCAACTCTAAAAGCCTGGCCACTCCAGACTGGGTCTGTTTGAGGAGAGAAATGGGGTTTGAATGATATTTCAACAAGGTGATGGAAGGAAATATTCATTATCAACGAACCCAGTGACTTTCCTAAGGCCTATTTAGTGATTTACTGTTATGAGCAGTTATACTTATTTTCTCTGGAGGTAAATGTGTCACAAGAGGTGCTGGAATGGACTGATTAACTGGTAATGTAGGGCTTTAACACAAAATCCCCATTAACCTAATTTTTTTAAAGACAAAACCTACATTCTACAATACCGAAAAACATTTAAAAATTAATAAAGGATGGTCCCTAAAATATACCTTGGTCAAGGCATCAGAGATATCAGCCAAGCACTTAAGCGTAGGCTACATAGATCATTGGGTGAATGTGGAACAAAGAGGTTTGTCTGTGGTACCAGCAGGACCTCTCGCTTGGCCTCCCCTCTAGGCTTAGCCTATGTAATGGAGCAGAAACTCCCTGCCATTCCATCCCTCCCTCGCACTGCAGACCCCATCAACACCAGCATAACTGCCAGCCACTCCCCATGACACTGCAAATGCTTTGCTCGCACTAACAGCCACGGACTGACATTTACAACGCTCATATTTTCAATCATGTATTTGATCCGATTAGATATGTGATTAGTGCAATTCTTATAAGTTGCAAAGGGAGAGTATATACAAAACACTAATAAAAATGCATTAAGAAAATGTGGTCCTTTTTCCTTACACATCTTTTCAACAGACAACCTATAGCATTGGGTCGGCCACAGGCGAGTTATTTTATTTGGCCTTCCCAAAGTTTTTAGGATTTTAGTTTTTGGTCAAAAAATACTGTAAAATCACCATGAATTCAGCAAAAAAAGTGCTTAATTTAGGAAATCTGTTCCCAAGTAACAAATGTGATCGTGTCTCAATGTAATTAAGGTATGAAATTATTGTATTTGAAAATAACAGTCTCTTTTGGGTTTAGTTGTGGTCAATTTGCAGTGTACAAATTATTATAAAAAATTGTCCCGCGGCTGAATCTAGTTGCCTACCCCTGACTTATAGAATGTGTTTATCAACTAAACGGATTCCTTGATTTCATGCAACATATCAGCTATTCTATACACAATCTAGCATTTAGTTCGTTACCTCAGGTAATTAAGAGGTCTAATAGAGAGAAAAGAAGACAGAGTTGTGTTACAGCCAGAATGAAGGCAGTGGTGGTGAGACGTGTGTGTGTGTGAGGCTGCATTTGAATGTAATGGTTGAGGAGTCTGGTGAATTCTAAACAGGTTGAGAAAGAGAGGGAGAGAGAGCCCTCCCTGATCTCTCCTTAGCATGCACACTGCAACCTGAAACCCAAATGAGTGTTGAGACAGCCAAGGGCACCTTAACCATTGAAGTGCTGTTCTGTTTTAGCATGACAATAGAGACATGCTACGTCCCAAACCAGGTGCTTTGTTGCCTCACAGCACCTGGGATAGATAGACCATCGGAGACGAAGCACTGCAATGCACCATTAGATGGGTAGCTACAATTCAACGCCTCAATCCTAGCCTACGGTTTCTATAAGCCTGTTTGTTTTGGGGGTATGTGCATGTTGGTAAATAGAGATATCGTTTTGCATATACTATAGTCAGACAATACCATCCGGGAGAAAAGATTGAGTGACAAAATGAGTGTGAGATTGTGACATTTGTTTATAAATCACACTTGAAGAAAGGGCGGGGGAGTGTGGGGTTGTCGCTTACTCACTCAGACAGCTGCTTTCCCTATTGCAGTTTGAACTGATGAGCCAATTTGTGTGAACAAAATGTCAGAAACTCAACATTTTACCAACCCGGTCTTCCTCTGGCGTTCAACCAATTATTTTGACCATATAGTAGTATTCCCCAGGCAGTAAAAACCCTACTTTGAAACAGGGACAGAAACCAGGATACAGAGTATCTATAAATAACTATGGCAGTTGGTCGGAGCAGGAGCTATGCTTAGAAGACAGGAGTCTCTGAGGAAAAGTCATTCTCACCTCTCTCTATAGAACATAAAAGAACCATCTCATAACCCACCTAGGAGCAGGGATGGCCCATGATACTGAACAACGAATGCCACCTCCAATAATCAGAGACCCCATCTAAAACACAGACAATGTCAGCCCAACGTTTAGGCTGTTTAGGCCTGGGATACATCTGGGCAGCTGCTTTCATAGCGCCAGTCAAATACTTATCAATGGGCATCTCAAAGCTCCTCTTCTCTATTACCAGTAAGCCTTTAATGTACATCTGCTGTTGCTCTTGGGAAAATAATACTGGTTTGTGTCATGTTTCCAGGACATACATAGTAGCCATTGTCTCGGTCTCTTCCTCAAGCTCACATATTGAAGGCTCCAGTTGAGCCTGGTTGGTATTTATGGGGTTATCTGAGCCATGTGGCACTGGAAACCATGCTGCCTGCCTGCTGCAGACCGTGTGTCAATGTGTACATATGACCATTTGTCTCAGTAACCCAGAGCAGAGCTAGACGATTAGGCTTGACTCGCAGCTACATAACAGGCATGCATCAACTGTGCTCTCTCTCTCTATATATATATATATATATATTTTTTTTTTTCACTGGCCAATGGGACAGTGAGGAACTGTGTCACATGACCAGCCTGCCTGCTGCATTGTAAACGAGGAGGTATACTCAGGCATGTGCAAGCATTTTCACACAGACACACACACCCACAGCATAAACATGGAGAAATCGTAGTACTGCTTGAACATGCACCAATCCTATAATCATCAGCAAGATGAGCCGTCCTCAGTGAGAAGCATGCCATAAGAGCTGACTGTTATAAGCACAAGGAGGAGAGGAGAGCAACTTGACATTCCAATGCCAACTTGTTGAGGACTCTTTTTGTTGTCTTGTTGAGAAGCACAGCTGTTCAAATTGGGGGCCCATCCAATGCAAGTAAACAATTTGCCAATCAGATAGATGCAACTAAAGCAGCCTAACCAACAGACAGATACAGTAGAAATGGGAAACAAACACTGATTCACATGCATTTAAAATAGCTCTGGATTAACGAGTTTGCTGAATGACTAGAATGTAAGGTAATGTTACTTTGACATATTGAAAGAGGGGATGATGAATACGCATGGCACCATCTGATCTCTATACATTTGAGTCCAACGTTAATTTGGCTTTGCAGTAAGGTGTGTGTGTGTGTAATAAAACACATTTGAATATGAAATAAATGACTTTTGAACCAGATCTTAATGTCAAGGTTGTCATCTCCAATTACAGCATATCTTATGTTGGATAACATTGTAAATTGTTATAATGCTATGGTTGAGCAATATACATGGACAAAAAATATATATATTTGTTATACCTCAGTGACCCAGCTATTGTAACAGTCTAAACTTGTTAAATAAACTGACATTTCACCAAGGGTTAATATCAATGGAATTTATTACAATTTACTCAGCTCCAAGGCACGTTACAAGTCTTCTGTTACTACAGAAATGTATAAACAAACAGTTTACGTTAATGTACAGCTTTTTGCTCTACCTTTTTAAGCATCCGTGCATCATCAAAGCGAACGGGAAGAGAAATGAATAACACGTAGTAAAATATTTTCCATCACAAGAAGAAGAGATATTTGCTGTAAAGAAAACATCGAAAATGAAAATATTAAATAAACGAAAAAAAGTCCCCAGAATGATTTGTACCCAATATAGGAATTAGGGCACATTTTCAAAAAATCTAACCTGTTATTGGATATTTACTATGAGTAGTTTCATTTTACATTGGGAGTTTAAACTGGCCTTTTTATAAATGAGAGAAGTGCATGAGTTCAACGGGAAAAAACGGCAGCAGTGATTACAAAGTGAAAGTGCTTTGACTCGTCACTGCCATCCAAATACAACACTAATACCCGTCAAAACACCCTCCATAGAATTAGGTGACATCACATACTGTACTGTTCCGTTGCTTCAAAGACAGAAATATGAGAAGGGGGGACGTCTCTCTACATCAACTATTTTTGTACGTTTTGAGTATTCACATGTGTATACTGTATATATTGGACTAAAATGCACGTTTCTATGAGAGGCCATAAGACACATCTATGGGTCCCTCTCCTTTTTTACCTTAACGTCCCCAGCTAATATTGTTGCTATCTCACCTTGCATGAACGCCCAAGGCACATTAGAACCTACCAGGGGGCACTTTTCTCCGCTAGGACAATACACCTCGCCAGTTGCTCCCTGCGCTTTGATGCTCTCTCGAGAACAAGGGAAACAGAATTTATGGTTGGGAACTGACGGACACTGAACGAAATGGGTATCCTCTAAACGTTCGTGGCAAATGGTACAACACAGAGGTCCGTTGTTTGCCATGGGCGAATCTGGAATGTTTTGCGCGTGGACCTGATCCATGCCAGAATGCGCATTGGACTGGGAGGGACCCCCGGATAGATTGAGCTCTCCGTTACGGGAAGCCAAACGCCTCTGCCCCGAAACAGAGGCGGGCGAGACCGGGCTGCTGCTGTTATGCCTGGTGGATGTGGTGGAGTGAACGGAGTTGTTGTCCTTCGGAGAGTGCGCATTTCCCAACGTGTCCGCGACAGACATGAGCGCGGCCATTGGAGACTGTCCATTCTGGGGCGTTGATTCAGGGGGCGTAGCGCGACTTGAGTGAACAGAATGGCCAGGGCCGAGCGGCGGGGGTGCCCCGTGTGAAGCACCGAATGATCCGGATGCCATCGTCAGTTTTAACGCCTCGCTCTGGCTGGCCATCCACTGCTGCCTCTGTTGTTCTTGTTCAGATAGTTTCAGCGCGCTCTCTGCAGAGTCAGGTTCTGGGGAGGCTTTACGCTTACGCACGCCAGTCCTCGGTGCACTCGCAGATGGCAGGGCACGAGGGATGTTGACCAAAGCAGTGGGCAGCAATGGGTAGCTGGCATCGATGTAGGGCTGTGGCAACATTTCAACACCCAGCCCCTCTTTAAAGAATCGGACCGACTCGGGCAACAAATCACCCAGGAGTCGCCAGTCCCCAGAACCATGCTTTTTCTCATACTCCAAATATTTAAAACCCGAGGAGAGCCCTCTGCCAAAGTCCTTCATGCAGTCCTGATACATTTGTTTGGCCACCCCCGATGCGCTGGAAAATACATTACCAGATCCACTTGGGTACTCGATAAATATTTTCAATTCATAGTCCATTCCAGGCTTTGACACTGCATCGAAAGCAAACACCCTGCCCACGAGTGAATGATCCTTTTTAAATCTCACATCAAATGGGGAGCTGTTGGAAAGAGTAAGCAAAGTGTCCCTTACTATTTTGGGCTTGTTTGCCCAGTCTTCGTTTCTGTTTCTTAAACTTTCACTGAGCTCAGCCAAAGCCTCCGCATTACGCTGTTTCTCTTTCAGATCTCTCTCTTGGTCAGTGCTTGACACAGAACCTGGTCGTTTACCTTGTTCTGACATGGACAAAGAGGGTCCCACAATAGATGGAGGGGGGCGGCTGGACAGGCTATGCGAGGCAATGGCTGTTGCCGAGGAGGGTCCATTCAACATGGTCTGTGGGAGAAGGTTGGGTGGG
Organism: Coregonus clupeaformis; assembly: GCF_020615455.1. Lineage (NCBI taxonomy): Eukaryota > Metazoa > Chordata > Actinopteri > Salmoniformes > Salmonidae > Coregonus > Coregonus clupeaformis. The sequence continues at coordinate 17,754,252 of NC_059220.1, forward strand.
ACATTCATTTGTCCTGGGACCGCAACGAGACCATGGCTCCGACGGGAGTTCGGGCTCTGTCGGTTCAATTCTGGGGGACCATCGTCCGGTTTTGGGAACCCATTTGGACCGCTCATTCCATTGGGAAGTCTGCTGGCATGGGCGCCAATACTGGAGTAGTCAAAGCGAGGTCTCTCTGCGTTCAGAGTGTAGCGGTCCATTCCTGACTGTTGTTGTTTAGATGGTCCGTCCACATGGTTGATTTGCACTGTCTCCTTGGCTGATATTGCAGCCTGGGTTTTGACTGTGGGCGGCGGTGGTGGACCGGGGGATCTCCCCTCTTGGAAACCATGAGCACGTTTGAGGTGGCGTGCAGTTTCGATAACAAACTCGATCCGATCTGCACCTTCATAATTCACACAACCCCTGCACACTGCCTCCGTAAAATCCCAAATCATAGCCCACGGCATACGGGGTAAATCGCACAGGTAACATGACTGTCTCCGAGATAAAGATACGTGTGCAGAAGACATGTTGAATGTCCCTTGGCCTGGTCCTTTTCCCCCCAGATTAATTGTTTGCAATTCTTCTTTTCAGTCCGTGAATTTGCCCCAAAAAAGGAACCCTCTTCTTTTCCTACTCCTCTTCTGATGCCAGTAACGAGCAGTGATCGGTTGTAGGACTGAAATGTGCTTTACGCGCGTCTCACATCCTGACTTGGTTTGTGATTTGGAATTTTGATTGTGCCTCCACGTCTCCTCTCCCCAGTTTGGAATGCCACCTGGCTGGAGCAGTGACGTAAGCACCACGTTCCGCAGTTCATTTAAAAAAAATACATGCCACTTGTTGCTTTCCTTGCTTTCCTAACACGCAAAGCTCAAACCACTCCCTCCTAATCTTCTGAATGGACTGGGAGCTAGCAACACGAACGCACGATGCTGACCAAATTACATAAAGCAGAATATGGGTTTCTACAACACTGGCATTTGAATGTATTTTACTACTGGAAAATTATGTGTCAATATTATATTAGATGTCATTAATATACAATTCACTATTATTAAATACACATGTATTCTGTTTCAAAGAGGCTACTTTTGCTTATGTCAGCAAAACGAAACCTTCAATAGGATAAAGCAATTTATGATTATGAAACAATTCAATTTGTTATGCGTTGTGTTTGTTTTTCGCAATGCAGGAGCAGCAAAAAAAACAACATTCTCTTACTAAAACCACTCTTTGTATCGAGCAAAAAACCTGGTTAAAAGGAAAACGCCTGGCTGTAGTCTACCGTTATGTAATGGAGCAAAAGCCTTTAATATACCTTTATCTAGTTAATTTCTGATCAAAATAGGTTGATCATCTGATTTAATTTGGCAACATATTCATTGCAATAGACATTTGTGATTACAATAACCGTTAATCTATTCTCCAACAGAAAAAATAAGCACAGTGCGATGGCTAAAATAAATAGGGTGTCGATTCCTCTGCAAGATCCTCTGTAATAATAACACTGGGCTAGTTGAACACGAGCTAGTTTCCCTACATTTTCATTGTTTACCTACTGCAAAGACAAGAGTAGCCTGCTCTGCACACCCTCCATCCGCCCCCCTTCCTTCCCCTTTTCCCCAGTCTCCCTTCCTGATTAACAACACCCAGTCGGCAGGCAGAGAATAAATGTTCCCCTGTTATACAACTGGGAGAGAAGGAGAGCGAGGGAAGAAAAACAAGGTAAGGCAGCAGAGGGAGGGAAGTATTTTATTGCAGTCTCCACATACCGCTGGCCTGGCACTGTACTCTATCGTGGTGGTGTGGTCCCTCCATCCAGCCAAGAAGGGACCAAGTATGGCCTTGGCCAAGAAAGAGTCAGCACCACGCCGCTGCTTTTCCAAAACAATGTTGCTTTCACTGCACCAAAAGTGTGCCATGCTGTTAGGCTACATGGGTACTGTTTGAACAACGGCGCACATGTGTGTAGTTGCGAATACTGTTTTGATACATTACAGACTCGCTTTAATTACAAACACTGATGTCTCTGAGGTGACAGAATATGAAGTATGCATCATGCAAAGTGTGACCAAATGAAATAAACGCACCTCAAAAAATAACCACATTTTCCTTGGCTTTACCCCATATAAATAATCAGGAAACCATGATTTTGTTTTATAGCCCTGCCAGTGGCAGGGGAAGCTAGAAATGTCACAAAAGGACCAGAAGAGAAGATGGAGTCCGGTTTTTATTCAGCGTCTGTGCCAGACACAGCAGGCTGAATGACTACCACCAGCAGCCAAGGTTGTTATGTGGACAACTCTCACTCTATTTGTGCACCAGGGATTGTGACGGACAGCCAAATGAAAGAGCAGCCATCATCAGTCAACAGAATAGAGCAGAAAAAGGTGTGGGCCGGGGAAGAAAAAAGGGTGTTTGTGCCATTTATTCCAACACTGGGCCTGCATGCCAAGGCGAGGCTCAATACAATTCCAACACCAATAGTTTTGCTTGATTTGAGTGTGGAGCCCAATCTCAAAGTAACAAAAGTTCTGAATGATCCTAAAAGCATATAGCAAAACAGTGCCTTCTCCGTTAGGCTTTTACACATACAGTGGGGGAAAAAAAGTATTTAGTCAGCCACCAATTGTGCAAGTTCTCCCACTTAAAAAGATGAGAGAGGCCTGTAATTTTCATCATAGGTACACGTCAACTATGACAGACAAATTGAGGAAAAAAAATCCAGAAAATCACATTGTAGGATTTTTAATGAATTTATTTGCAAATTATGGTGGAAAATAAGTATTTGGTCACCTACAAACAAGCAATATTTCTGGCTCTCACAGACCTGTAACAACTTCTTTAAGAGGCTCCTCTGTCCTCCACTCTTTACCTGTATTAATGGCACCTTTTTGAACTTGTTATCAGTATAAAAGACACCTGTCCACAACCTCAAACAGTCACACTCCAAACTCCACTATGGCCAAGACCAAAGAGCTGTCAAAGGACACCAGAAACAAAATTGTAGACCTGCACCAGGCTGGGAAGACTGAATCTGCAATAGGTAAGCAGCTTGGTTTGAAGAAATCAACTGTGGGAGCAATTATTAGGAAATGGAAGACATACAAGACCACTGATAATCTCCCTCGATCTGGGGCTCCACGCAAGATCTCACCCCGTGGGGTCAAAATGATCACAAGAACGGTGAGCAAAAATCCCAGAACCACACGGGGGGACCTAGTGAATGACCTGCAGAGAGCTGGGACCAAAGTGACAAAGCCTACCATCAGTAACACACTACGCCGCCAGGGACTCAAATCCTGCAGTGCCAGACATGTCCCCCTGCTTAAGCCAGTACATGTCCAGGCCCGTCTGAAGCTAGAGTGCATTTGGATGATCCAGAAGAGGATTGGGAGAATGTCATATGGTCAGATGAAACCAAAATATAACTTTTTGGTAAAAACTCAACTCGTCGTGTTTGGAGGACAAAGAATGCTGAGTTGCATCCAAAGAACACCATACCTACTGTGAAGCATGGGGGTGGAAACATCATGCTTTGGGGCTGTTTTTTTGCAAAGGGACCAGGACGACTGATCCGTGTAAAGGAAAGAATGAATGGGGCCATGTATCGTGAGATTTTGAGTGAAAACCTCCTTCCATCAGCAAGGGCATTGAAGATGAAACGTGGCTGGGTCTTTCAGCATGACAATGATCCCAAACACACCGCCCGGGCAACGAAGGAGTGGCTTCGTAAGAAGAATTTCAAGATCCTGGAGTGGCCTAGCCAGTCTCCAGATCTCAACCCCATAGAAAATCTTTGGAGGGAGTTGAAAGTCTGTGTTGCCCAGCGACAGCCCCAAAACATCACTGCTCTAGAGGAGATCTGCATGGAGGAATGGGCCAAAATACCAGCAACAGTGTGTGAAAACCTTGTGAAGACTTACAGAAAACGTTTGACCTGTGTCATTGCCAACAAAGGGTATATAACAAAGTATTGAGAAACTTTTGTTATTGACCAAATACTTATTTTCCACCATAATTTGCAAATAAATTCATTACAAATCCTACAATGTGATTTTCTGGATTTTCTTTTCTCATTTTGTCTGTCATAGTTGACGTGTACCTATGATGAAAATTACAGGCCTCATCTTTTTAAGTGGGAGAACTTGCACAATTGGTGGCTGACTGAATACTTTTTTCCCCCACTGTATGGATACAATTAAAACATAAGCTTATTACAAAACAATGTCACATCAACTAGCCTAACAAACCAATAATGTACATCCATCCATGTAAGTGGCAGTTCTGTACTATAAATATCACACGCAGAACTCAACATCGCAACAATTAAAACATCTGCAAATCCTGCCTCAGAAGACTTAAACAACCAAATACATAGCTTTACACAAAGCAGAGGAGGCTAGTAGTTCCCACCTGCCTCCCTCCTTCCTGAACGGATCCTGTGCTATCCCCACAGCCCCTCATGCATACACTGAGCCGCTCATACACCAACTGTGCTGATCTCTCTCTCCCTCTCTGTGTCTCTCTATGTCCCTCTCTCTTGCTCTATATGGAAAATTTTGCAAGCGTAGGGGTTAATTTTTAGCGTGCCAGACAGATGAATTCTGGGAAAGGCTTGCCAATGACAAACTGCCAACATTAAGCAGGCCTGACAGCTCCTCTCCTCCTCCAAACTGGGAAGCAGTTCAAAGTGCTCTTTTATTTGAGACGCTGGCAGACTGCCAGCAGCATGCAGATTTACATTAGGGCAATTCCACGCTAACGGAATTACGCTGAGACTGACCTTTCACTTTAAAATGTATGCCAAACAAAAACGATTGATTTCAAGATTTAACAAACCATACAACTCTATGCACAATGACTACTTTGAACAATTTACACAGTAAAATTAAATGTAAAATAATTTACTGGAAAAACGGTGTAGATGCTAAGTTTGGTAACAGAATTATGGTAAAATCTCCCTCAGTTTTATTCTGTTACCAAACTTTCTATCTGCACTATTCTTCCTATAAATGCGTTTATGTAAAATTCAGTGGAAATTGTTAAAAGTAGTCCTTGTGCAAAGTTCTATGGTTTGTTCAACTTTGAAATACATGGTTTTTGTTTGGTACACGTTTTAAAGTGAAAAATCTGAGTCTCCGCATAATTCCATTACTGTGAAATTGCCCTTTACCTACTCTCTCCTCTCACTCTCTGATGGAGCTGACAAATTCTGCTGCCGCTGCTATGGGGATCATTCTGAGCTAGGCGATAGAGCGAAGTGGTCCTGTAAATTAAACTTTCAAGTTTTAATGTCACGTGCACAAGTACAGTGAAATGCCTTTCTCGCAAGCTCTAAAACCAACAATGCAGTAATCAATAACAATGTTATAATAAAAAGAACATAAAAAGGTAGAACAAAAACACAAGAGAAATAAAAATAAGAAGAGCACGGGAACGTAAGCATACTATATACAGGGTCAGTCAGTTCCAGTACCATATTTACAATGTGCAGGGATACTGGCTCGATAGAGATAGATACATACAGTGCATTTGGAAAGTATTCAGACCCCTTGACTTTTTCCACTTTGTTACGTTAGTCTTATTCTAAAATTTATTAAATCGTTTTTTCCCCCTCATCAATCTACACACAATACCCCATAATGACAAAGCAAAAATATGTTTTTGAAATGTTTGCAAATTTATAAAAAATAAAAAACTGAAATATAACATTTGCATAACTATTCAGACCCTTCACTCAGTACTTTTGGCAGCGATTACAGCCTCAAGTCTTCTTGGGTATGACGCTACAAGTTTGGCACACCTGTATTTGGGGAGTTTCTCCCATTCTTCTCTGCAGATCCAAGCAGGCTGTCATGTGCCTTTTACTGAGGAGTGGCTTCCGTCTGGCCACTCTACCATAAAGGCCTCATTGGTGGAGTGCTGCAGAGATGGTTGTCCTTCTGGAAGGTTCTCCCTTCTTCACAGAGGAACTCTGGAGTTCTGTCAGAGTGACCATCGGGTTCTTGGTCACCTCCCTGACCAAGGCCCTTCTCCCCCGATTGCTCAGTTTGACCTGGCGACCAGCTCTAGGAAGAGTCTTGGTGGTTCCAAACTTCTTCCATTTAAGAATGATGGAGGCCACTGTGTTCTTGGGGATCTTCAATGCTGCAGAAATATTTTGGTACCCTTCCCCAGATCTGTGCCTCGACACAATCCTGTCTCAGAGCTCTACGGACAATTCCTTCGACCTCATGGCTTGGTTTTTGCTCAGACATACACTGTCAACTCTGGGACCTTATATAGACAGGTGTGTGCCTTTCCAAATCATGTCCAATCAATTGAATTTACCACAGGTGGACTCCAATCAAGTTATAGAAACATCTCAAGGATGATCAAATCACATTTTATTTGCCACATGCGCCGAATACAACAGGTGTAGACATTACAGTGAAATGCTTACTTACAAGCCCTTAACCAACAATGCAGTTTGAAGAAAATAAAAAATAAAGTGTTAAGTAAAAAAAAGTTACAAATAAAAAGAGCAAATAATTAAAGAGCAGCAGTAAAATAACAGTAGGGAGGCTATATACAGGGGATACCGGTACAGAGTCAATGTGCGGGGGCACCGGTTAGTCGAGGTAATTTAGGTAATATGTACATATGGGTAGAGTTAAAGTGACTATGCATAGATAAGAAACAGAGTAGCAGCAGCTTAAAAGAGGGGGGGCAATGCAAATAGTCCAGGTAGCCATGATTAGCTGTTCAGGAGTCTTATGGCTTGGGGGTAGAAGCTGTTAAGCTTGCCGTGCGGTAGCAGAGAGAACAGTCTATGACTTGGGTGGCTGGAGTCTTTGACAATTTTTAGGGCTTCCTCTGACACCGCCTGGTATAGAGGTCCTGGATGGCAGGAAGCTTCGCCCCAGTGATGTACTGGGCTGTACGCACTACCCTCTGTAGTGCCTTGCGGTCGGAGGCCGAGCAGTTGCCATACCAGGCGATGATGCAACCAGTCAGGATGCTCTCGATGGTGCAGCTGTAGAACTTTTTGAGAATCTGAGGACCCATGCCAAATCTTTTCAGTCTCCTGAGGGGGAATAGGCTTTGTCGTGCCCTCTTCACGACTGTCTTGGTGTGTTTGGACCATGATAGTTTGTTGGTGATGTGGACACCAATGGAAACAGGTTGCACCAGGTGAAAACACACTTTTATACATTTTTGCTAATTTATTGAAAATTAAATACAGAAATATCTAATTTACATAAGTATTCACACCCCTGAGTCAATGCTTTGTAGAAGCACATTTGGCAGCGATTACAGCTGTGAGTCTTTCTGGGTAAGTCTAAGAGCAATTCCACATCTGGATTGTGCAACATTTGCCCATTATTCTTGTCAAAATTCTTCAAGCTCTGTCAAAATCGGTTGTTGATCATTGCTAGACAACCATTTTCAGGTCTTGCCATAGATTTTCAAGTAGATTTAAGTCAAAACTGTAACTCGGCCACTCAGGAACATTCACTGTGCCAAATGTGATCTTACTAAAGTAAACTCAGCAAAAAAAGAAACGTCCCTTTTTCAGGACCCTGTCTTTCAAAGATAATTCATAAAAATCCAAATAACTTCACAGATCTTCATTGTAAAGGGTTTAAACACTGTTTCCCATGCTTGTTCAATGAACCATAAACAATTAATGAACATGCACCTGTGGAACAGTCGTTAAGACACTAACAGCTTTCAGACGGTAGGCAATTAAGGTCACAGTTATGAAAACTTAGGACACTAAAGAGGCCTTTCTACTGACTCTGAAAAATTCCAAAAGAAAGATGCCCAGGGTCCCTGCTCAAATTGCAATGTCCGTACTGTGAGATGCCTAACACAGTGCTACAGGGAGACAGGACGGACAGCTGATAGTCGTCGCAGCGGCAGACCACGTGTAACAACACCTGCACAGGATCGGTACATCCGAACATCACACCTGCGGGACAGGTACAGGATGGCAACAACAACTGCCCGAGTTACACCAGGAACACACAATCTCTCCATCAGTGCTGACTGTCCGCAATAGACATCACCGGCACAAACCCACCGTCGCTGGACCAGACAGGACTGGCAAAAAGTGCTCTTCACTGACGAGTCGCGGTTGTGTCTCACCAGGGGTGATGGTCGGTTTCGCGTTTATCGTCGAAGGAATGAGCGTTACACCGAGGCCTGTACTCTGGAGTGGGATCGATTTGGAGGTGGAGGGTCCGTCATGGTCTGGGGTGGTGTGTCACAGCATCATCGGACTAAGCTTGTTGTCATTGCAGGCAATCTCAATGCTGTGTGTTACAGGGAAGACATCCTCCTCCCTCATGTGGTACCCTTCCTGCAGGCTCATCCTGACATGACCCTCCAGCATGACAATGCCACCAGCCATACTGCTCGTTCTGTGCGTGATTTCCTGCAAGACAGGAATGTCAGTGTTCTGCCATGGCCAGCGAAGAGCCCGGATCTCAATCCCATTGAGCACGTTTGGGACCTGTTGGATGGGTGAGGGCTAGGGCCATTCCCCCCAGAAATGTATGTGAACTTGCAGGTGCCTTGCTGGAAGAGTGGGGTGACATCTCACAGCAAGAACTGGCAAATCTGGTGCAGTCCATGAGGAGGAGATGCACTGCAGTACTTAATGCAGCTGGTGGCCACACCAGATACTGACTGTTACTTTTGATTTTGACCCCCCCTTTGTTCAGGGACACATTATTCAATTTCTGTTAGTCACATGTCTGTGGAACTTGTTCAGTTTATGTCTCAGTTGTTGAATCTTGTTATGTTCATACAAATATGTACACATGTTAAGTTTGCTGAAAATAAACCCAGTTGACAGTGAGAGGACGTTTCTTTTTTTACTGAGTTTATATGTATTCACATAATTTTTATCCTGTAATTTGTAAACCAACTAGAATTACAGAAAACTCAGCAACCTTGATTGATAACATATTTACAAAATGTTTTTGATAAGGAATTATTTTCTGGTATCCTTTGCATGGATATTTTTGATCATCTTCCCATATTTCTAATGTCATCGACATTAGTGAGGAGACAGGTTAATGGCATCAATCAACAAAGCTATAGGATAGTCAACCAGCATACAATCAATCATTTTAAGAATCTAATACAGCAAGTTTCTTGGAATGAGACTTTAAGAGGCTGATGATCCTCAGCACGCATCCAGTTTTTGAATGAAATATCCAGATCTTACAATCTTGCTTTCCCTGAAAAAATTTAAATCACTAAAGTACAGCCTAAAATAAGACAACCCTGGCTGACCAACAGCATTATTAAATCCCTTTCTTTTAAGAACAAATTATACAAAAAGTATCTTTCAAACCCTATTCCATACAACCATGTGAGATTCAAAACATATAGAAACAAACTAAATCAAATTATTAAAACAACCAGGGGGCCTCCCGAGTGGCGCAGCGGTCTAAGTGCTAGAGGAGTCACTACAGATCCGAGTAGATCCCGCGCTGTGTCGCAGCCGGGAATCTATAATTTGCTAAATCTATAATTTGCTAAGGCCATTGTGCCCTATTAACTGAAAATTGCCTAAATTGTTCCAATATATAAAGCTGATGATCCAGCAAACTTAACAAATTACAGACCAAATTCAATTTTGCTGGCTATCTCAAACATGTTAGAGAAGCTTGCATATAACAGATTAATGAAATATCTTAACAAGGAAAGTTTGTTATACAAACATCAGTCTGGCTTCAGAAAATCTTACTACATTACTGGCTGTTATTTACTTAAATTGACAAAATACATAAGGCAAATTAACGCAAAGATCATACATTAGGTATTTTTTGGGATCTCTCAATAGCATTTGATACTGTTGATCATCATATTGTATTACAAAAACTTGAAACTATGGGTGTGACTGAACAATCTCTGCTTTGGTTCTCCAGCTATTTAAAGGATAGAAAGCAATATGTGACTTTCAAAGGAATAAGTGTGGTGTGCCTCAGGGATCAATTCATGGACCACTATTATTTCAGATTTATATAAATGATTTGCCCAATGCATCCAAAGTGCTCTCCCAGATATGATTTGCTGATGATACAAGTGTGTAATACTCACAAAAATGTCAATTACCTTATTAATGTTGTTAATGATGAACTATGTAATATCTCAGTGGTTTAAAATTAACAAATTGTCACTGAAATAAATACATATTTTATTATTTGGTCCAAATAAAATACAATACAGATTATATAGGGATCCATATTGATAATACACCTGTTGATCATGCTTGTACAACCTGCTTTCGTGGTGTTCTGATTGAGGATGAATTGTCATGGAAACCACAAATGAAGACAATAACCTTTAAGATCGCCAAAAATACGGGGATACTTAGATATCTCCTAAACAGAAGCACTGCTCTCAATCTCTATTACATAATGATCTTCCCATTCATCAGTTACTGTAACATTATATGGGCCAGCACACACCATACCAAACTACTATCAATCTATTGCCTGCAGAGACACTCTGTAAGAATAACATCTGCCAGTTTTAGAGACGATTCAGCACCACTTAAACTCCTGAGTATTTATCAAATTAATTATTTTCAAGTTGCTCAATTTGTTTACTGCACATTAAATCACTTATCACCCTCTTTCTTCAAAAACTATTTTACAGCCACATATGAATTCCATAACTACGCAACAAGATACAGAGAACAGCTACGTCACCCATATTCAAGAACAACTAATTCTCAATTCCGAATTACCTAGAGGCCCTATGATCTCTAACTCATTCCCGCCTGATTTTACCAAGTTTTATTTAAAAAATAAAATAATTAAGGGGCACCTACTGTCCATCACAGTTCTACACCTCCAGTAGCTTGACTTACTGTTTAGATTTTCTATTCCTTTATCTCTTTCGTGTCTAGTTATTGTCCTGCTGAAATGTGAATTAATCTCCCAGTGTCTGGTGGAAAGCAGCCACCACTATGCTTGAAAATATGGACAGTGGTACTCAGTAATGTGTTGTATAGGATTTGCCCAAACATAACAATTGTTTGCAGTGTTACTTTAGTGCCTTGTTGCAAACAGGATGCATGTTTTGGGATATGTTTTATGCTGTACAGAATTCCTTCATTTCACTCTGTCAATTAGGTTAGTATTGTGGAGTAACTACAGTCGTGGTCAAAAGTTGAGAATGACACAAGTATTGGTCTTCACAAAGTTTGCTGCTTCAGTGTTTTTACACATTTTTGTCAGATGTTACTATGGTATACTGAAGTATAATTACAAGCATTCCATAAGTGTCAAAGGCTTTTATTGACAATTACATTAAGTTTATGCAAAGAGTCAATATTTGCAGTGTTGACCCTTCTTTTTCAAGACCTCTGCACACAGAGTCCATGCAACTTATTATGTGACCTGTTAAGCACATTTTTAGGCTTGCTAGAACAAAGCGGTTGAATACTTATTGACTCAAGACATTTCAGCTTTTCATTTTTAATTAATTTGTAAACATTTCGAAAAACATAATTCCACTTTATGGGGTATTATGTGTAGGCCAGTGACAAGAAATCTCAATTTTATCCATTTTAAATTCAGGCTTTAACAACAAAATGTGGAAAAAGTCAAGGGGTGTGAATATTTTGAAGGCACTGTACATATTACAGTGTATGAAATAATCACAGTGAAAGATGTATTGGCTATACATTATGAGGAATAAGTATCATACAGCTCTTTTTAAAGTGTACAATGGCTCAGGTATGGTACAGATGCATGTTTTTGTTTAGGAGGAGGAAACAGACAAAAGATAGCAAATTATTTTTTCAAATCGTGAAAACATGAAACATTTTTTTCCTTTCTCTCCTACCTGGATTGCACTTGTTGCAGGTTGCCATCGGTGGGTGTTGCTATGGCAACCCTAAGAACACTGCTGCACGCCTCTGGTTGCCAAGCTGCTGCTGCTGTTAGGGATGGCCTCCAGAAGTCTGCCATTTCCTGCAGAGATAGAGAGAGGCACCAGCAATCAGCCACCTGCCTCAGCTCAGATCAGCACTTCATATCTCCCTCTCTCTCAGTATTCCAAACGGGGACACAGTCATTCACATCACACAATGAGCCGATTGCTTCACAGGACCTCCTGGGTTTCTTATTACATTTTCATCACAATCTCTTCTGTAGATATTTTGCTATGCTACATTGTGTGTTCATGTTCTAGCTTGAAGATGTGTCACACAGTAAATGTATCAAAATCTATTGTTGGATGAAGATGGCGCCGGAGAAGATGGCTGCCGTTTTACAGCCCTCTAACCAATTGTACTATTGTGTGTTTTTTCGCGTTATTAATAATTTATTCTGTACATAATGTTTCTGCCATCGTCTCTTATAACCAAAAAGAGCTTCTGGATATCAGGACAGCGATTACTCACCTCGTATTGGACGAATATTTTTTTCTTCAACGAGTTGGACTCAAAGGATATCCTACAGACACCCGACAAGGCCCAAATCCTCGTCATTCGCAGGAGAAAGAGACGGAGATATCGTGGACGTAGGTCGGGTGCCTTGTAAGGATCCGTCGGCGAGCAAGTAAACTGCCTCTTCCATCAATCCTATTAGCCAATGTTCAATCATTTGAAAATAAATTAGATGACCTACGATTACGGTTATCCTACCAACGGGACATTAAAAACTGTAATATCTTATGTTTCACAGAGTCGTGGCTGAATGACGACATGGACAACATACAGCTGACGGGATATACGCTACATCAGCAGGATAGAATGGCTGACTCCGGTAAGACAAGAGGTGGCGGTCTGTGTATATTTGTAAACAACAGCTGGTGCACAAAAGCAAATACTAAGGAAGTCTCGAGGTTTTGCTTGCCTGAGGTAGAGTATCTTATGATAAGCTGTAGACCACACTATTTACCAAGAGAGTTTTCATCTATATTTTTCATAGCTGTCTATTTACCACCACAAACCAATGCTGGCATTAAGATTGCACTCAATGAGCTGTATAAGGCCATAACTAAAACAGGAAAACGCTCATCTCCAAGGCAGCGCTCCAAGTGGCCGGGGACTTTAATGCAGGGAAACTTAAATCCGTTCTACCTAATTTCTACCAGGATGTTAAATGTGCAACCAGAGGAAAAAAATAAAAAAAACTCTAGACCACCTTTACTCCACACACAGAGACGCATACAAAGCTCTCCCTCGCCCTCCATTTGGCAAATCTGACCATAATTCTATCCTCTGATTCCTGCTTATAAGCAAAAACTAAAGCAGGAAGCACCAGTGACTCGGTTAATAAAATAGTGGTCAGATGACGCAGATGCTAAGCTACAATACTGTTTGCTAGCACAGACGAGATCATGTTCCAGGATTCTTCAGATAGCATTGAGGAGTTCACCACATCAGTCACTGGCTTCATCAATAAGTGCATCGATGACGTCGTCCCCACAGTGACCGTACGTACATACCCCAACCAGAAGCCATGGATTACAGGCAACATCCGCACTGAGCTAAAGGGTAGAGCTGCCGCTTTCAAGGAGCGGGATTCTAACCCGGACGCTTATAAGAAATCCCGCTATGCCCTCCGATGAACCATCAAACAGGCAAAGAGTCAATACAGGACTAAGATCGAATCATACTACACCGGCTCTGACGCTCGTCGGATGTGGCAGGGCTTGAAAACTATTACAGACTACAAAGGGAAGCACAGCCGCGAGCTGCCCAGTGACACAAGCCTACCAGACGAGCTATACCACTTCTAAGCTCGCTTCAAGGCAAGCAACACTGAAGCATGCATGAAAGCACAAGCTGTTCCGGATGACTATGTGATCACGCTCTCCGTAGCCGATGTGAGTAAGACTTTTAAGCAGATCAACATTCACAAGGCCGCAGGGCCAGACGGATTACCAGGACGTGTACTCCGAGCATGTGCTGACCAACTGGCAAGATTCTTCACTGACATTTTCAACATGTCCCTGACGGAGTCTGTAATACCAACATGTTTCAAGCAGACCACCATAGTCCCCGTGCCCAAGGACACTAAGATAACCTGCCTAAATGACTACCGACCCGTAGCACTGACGTCTGGATCCATGAAGTGCTTTGAAAGGCTGGTCATGGCTCACATCAACACCATTATCCCAGAAACCCTAGACCCACTCCAATTTGCATACCGCCCCAACAGATCCACATATGATGCAATCTCAATTGCACTCCACACTGCCCTTTCCCACCTGGACAAGAGGAACACCTACGTGAGAATGCTATTCATTGACTACAGCTCAGCGTTCAACACCATAGTGCCCTCAAAGCTCATCACTAAGCTAAGGATCCTGGGACTAAACACCTCCCTCTGCAACTTGATCCTGGACTTCCTGACAGGCCACCCCCAGGTGGTAAGGGTAGGTAGCAACACATCTGCCACGCTGATCCTCAACACGGGGGCCCCTCAGGGGTGCGTGCTCAGTCCCCTCCTGTACTCCCTGTTCACCCATGACTGCATGGCCAGGCACATCTCCAACACCATAATTAAGTTTGCCGACGACACAACAGTGGTAGGCCTGATCACCGACACCGATGAGACAGTCTATAGGGAGGAGGTCAGAGACCTGGTCGTGTGGTGCCAGGATAACAACCTCTCCATCAACGTGACCAAGACAAAGGAGATGATTGTGGACTACAGGGGAAAAAAAAGAGGACTGAGGACGCCCCCATTCTCATCGACGGGGCTGTAGTGGAACAGGTTGAGAGCTTCAAGTTCCTTGGTGTCCACATCACCAACGAACTATCATGGTCCAAACACACCAAGACAGTCGTGAAGAGGGCACGACAAAGCCTATTCCCCCTCAGGAGACTGAAAAGATTTGGCATGGGTCCTCAGATCCTCAAAACGTTCTACAGCTGCACGAGAGCTTCCTGACTGGTTGCATCACCGCCTGGTATGGCAACTTCTCGGCCTCCGACCGCAAGGCACTACAGAGGGTAGTGCGTACGGCCCAGTACATCACTGGGGACAAGCTTCCTGCCATCCAGTACCTCTATACCAGGCGGTGTCAAAGGAAGGCCCTCAAAATTGTCAAAGACTCCAGCCACCCTAGTCATAGACTGTTCTCTCTGCTACCGCACGGCAAGCGGTACCGGAGCTTCAAGTCTAGGTCCAAAAGGCTTCTCAACAGCTTCTACCGGACTATTTGCACTGCCCTCCCCACCCCATCTTTTTACGCTGCTGCTACTCTGTTAATTATTTATGCATAGTCACTTTAACTCTACCCACATGTACAGTGAGGGAAAAAAGTATTTGATCCCCTGCTGATTTTGTACGTTTGTCCACTGACAAAGAAATGATCAGTCTATAATGTTAAATGGTAGGTGTATTTGAACAGTGAGAGACAGAATAACAACAACAAAATCCTGAAAAACGCATGTCAAAAATGTTATAAATTGATTTGCATTTTAATGAGGGAAATAAGTATTTGACCCCCTCTCAATCAGAAAGATTTCTGGCTCCCAGGTGTCTTTTATACAGGTAACGAGCTGAGATTAGGAGCACACTCTTAAAGGGAGTGCTCCTAATCTCAGCTTGTTACCTGTATAAAAGACACCTGTCCACAGAAGCAATCAATCAGATTCCAAACGCTCCACCATGGCCAAGACCAAAGAGCTCTCCAAGGATGTCAGGGACAAGATTGTAGACCTACACAAGGCTGGAATGGGCTACAAGACCATCGCCAAGCAGCTTGGTGAGAAGGTGACAACAGTTGGTGCGATTATTCGCAAATGGAAGAAACACAAAATAACTGTCAATAACCCTCGGCCTGGGGCTCCATGCAAGATCTCACCTCGTGGAGTTGCAATGATCATGAGAACGGTGAGGAATCAGCCCAGAACTACACGGGAGGATCTTGTCAATGATCTCAAGGAAGCTGGGACCATAGTCATCAAGAAAACAATTGGTAACACACTACGCCGTGAAGGACTGAAATCCTGCAGCGCCCGCAAGGTCCCCCTGCTCAGGATAGCACATATACATGCCCGTCTGAAGTTTGCCAATGAACATCTGAATGATTCAGAGGAGAACTGGGTGAAAGTGTTGTGGTCAGATGAGACCAAAATGGAGCTCTTTGGCATCAACTCAACTCGCCGTGTTTAGAGGAGGAGGAATGCTGCCTATGACCCCAAGAACACCATCCCCACCGTCAAATATGGAGGTGGAAACATTATGCTTTGGGGGTGTTTTTCTGCTAAGGGGACAGGACAACTTCACTGCATCAAAGGGACGATGGACGGGGCCATGTACCGTCAAATTTTGGGTGAGAACCTCCTTCCCTCAGCCAGGGCATTGAAAATGGGTCGTGGATGGGTATTCCAGCATGACAATGACCCAAAACACACGGCCAAGGCAACAAAGGAGTGGCTCAAGAAGAAGCACATTAAGGTCCTGGAGTGGCCTAGCCAGTCTCCAGACCTTAATCCCATAGAAAATCTGTGGAGGGAGCTGAAGGTTCGAGTCGCCAAACATCAGCCTCGAAACCTTAATGACTTGGAGAAGATCTGCAAAGAGGAGTGGGACAAAATCCCTCCTGAGATGTGTGCAAACCTGGTGGCCAACTACAAGAAACGTCTGACCTCTGTGATTGCCAACAAGGGTTTTGCCACCAAGTACTAAGTCATGTTTTGCAGAGGGGTCAAATACTTATTTCCCTCATTAAAATGCAAATCAATTTATAATATTTTTGACATGCGTTTTTCTGGATTTTTTTGTTGTTATTCTGTCTCTCACTGTTCAAATAAACCTACCATTAAAATTATAGACTGATCATTTCTTTGTCAGTGGGCAAACGTACAAAATCAGCAGGGGATCAAATACTTTTTTCCCTCACTGTACATATTACCTCAACTAGCCGGTGCCCCCGCACATTGACTCTGCACCGGTACCCCCCTGTATATAGCCTCCCTACTGTTATTTTATTTTACTTCTGCTCTTTTTTTCGCAACACTTTTTTGTTGTTTTATTTTACTTTTTTATAAAAAAAAATGTATGCATTGTTGGTTAAGGGCTGTAAGTAAGCATTTCACGGTAATGTCTACACCTGTTGTATTCGGCGCATGTGGCAAATAAAACTTGATTTGATTTGAAATTGCTTTTCTCTCTAGGCTAGCTAGTCCGATGGATGATATTGGTTGTATTCAGTCATTGTCATCAATGTATTGGAATGTTTAGTATCAGCTACTCTTCCTGGGGTCCAAACAGAATTAAAACAATTACATCACAACAAAACAACAGCCTACATAAAAAATTAAGCAATGCATCATACAAGACATTACTCTATAATTACACATTTACAATATCAAATGTACAATATTACAATGTGTTTATGTGTAGAGTGCATGTTTTAGAGTGTGCGTGTGTTGGTGTTCATTTGCCATAGTATCTTTTCATCAGCTCAGTCAGGGATGACACCCAGAGGAACTAAGAATACAGAGAGAAAGTGAAAGCAGTTAAATAAACAGATGGATAACAGATGGATGGTGCACTCCAACAACAGACAGTCAGTCAGTCAGTAGGATGTCCAGCATCATAATTTCCTCTGGTCAAAGGTCAAAAGGGTCATAGGAGAAAGGTCTCGTCCCACTAAAACAATATGACTACTATATACTACTGGTATGTTGAATCAACGTTGGACAAGTAGGAAGAAAATCAATTGAATGGTATTGCATTTTTAACACACGCTCCTGCATCCCAGTTTTTACAGCCCTGTGTCGTCTTTTCCAAGTCCAACGCCTGCTGATATTTCCAAACAAATTCCAAATCCACTTTTACAGCTGTTTAGCCTAATGACGTCAGACAGATACATTGTTTACAGTTGGGAAATATCATGTATTGTTGCTGTGGAAACAAATTGTATTCACCACCACAATAAATATAATGATTCTGAGTAGAGTCAAGTGCCTATTACAATGCCATTATGGCTGGATGTTGTGTGACTAGGGTTGCAAAATTCCGGGAACTTTCAATAAATTCCCTGGTTTTCCAGAAATCCTGGTTGGAGGATGAGGGTTTCCTGCCTATACCCTCCGGGAATTCTCCAACCGAGAATTTATTGAAAGTTCACAGAATTTTGCAACCCTATGTGTGACATATGTCACTGGATAGTGTGAGCAAATATACAAATAAACAAAGCAATATACTTGCTAAACCTCTGGAAGAATTCTGCCAACTCATTTTAAACAAAGCAATGTTGTGCATAGGTCTATATATTGCTCCCACACAGTGCAATTCCTTTTCTTTTAGCTCAGTACCTGGTAATCTTGTTCACCAGACACTTCCTCATAATATAGGGGCCAGACATGACTCTAAGTGGTATCTCTCAGGGGCTGTAATGGCAGCTCAGAATCCAATCAATGATGAGTGTTAAAACCTAATGGTGGACTTGGCTGAAGGTAACTATAAAAAAAGAGCATTCCAAAAAAATATACGGTTAACTCAAACTACGTATATTAATGTAGTCATGTTTTGGGTCACCCGGAAGAAAGTAGATGTTACCAAATACATTAACAACAGATTTCCTTTGCTTATCATAAATGTGTTTTGCGCTGGTTCAATTATGAGTCTACAAAAGCTATTCGGGCTTAAAGGAAATACCCCTAAGAGGAGACGATTAGGCCGTGTAATTAATTGGAATTAGGTCCAGGCTGACAGATGAATGATCTAACCGTGTGTGTGTTGTTATGGCTGGGACTGATTCTGTGTGTCATGACTGATGACGAAATACTTGATGACATCACATTTTAAAAATAGGAGATTACCGACCGACTGTTTCTTGAGGACACTTGGAGATGTAATGTAGTTGTGTTCCAGTCAGATTCCTCAACGTTATTAAATAATGAGAATTAGATTAGGCCAAAGCAACTCCAATGTGAGACAGGTAATATGAGGTATTCATGAGCCAAAATTCAGCTACATCTAGCTAGTCCCTCTACATTTATGTACAGAAATCAGATACCATGGTCATTATGATTGACGAAGGAACTGTCCCCACTTGTGTTCGCCGATTTCCATAGTGAGATTGACCAAATATTGAAAATAAATAGATTCTAAAAACGACGGTTCACACATAACCCTAGTCTTCTCAATCTGCAATTATCTTCTAGTGTCATTATGCCAAGTGTTTACATCATGTAAACGATGGTGTTCTGTTCTTTACAGACAATATGAGTGACAGCGACCAAGTGTTCTGAATCATGTTAATTTCAGGGCATGGGTTATTTCACATAAGGTTTGATGATGTGCTTAAGAAACAAAGGCAAGGACTAAACATAGCCAATTCCCAAAGAGAGCGCAGTCCGGCAGCTGTAGAGAGAAAGAGTTCAAACTAAAAAAAGAGAACGAGAGGTGCAGGGAGGAATAGAAATAGCATGGTTGCCATGACAACTGGCTTGGAGGTACTACCAGATACAAAATGGTGCCACTTCAGACATCTTATGGCATAACATACTCCTTCTCCTTTAAACATGCACTAATCGTTACAATAACCAGAGAGTCACACCACATATGTACAGTATATCACTGTACTTGCTGTGCACGGCCAAACACAGTTCATAAACATTTAAGTCCATCTTGAACAAACTAAATCGACAGTAATTGCAACCAAGTAATGATAAATTGTAATCTTCAATAGGACTATATGAACATATATTGTGACCTGACCAAGTCAATAAAAAAATATATGGACACATTGGACAGACAGTTATTCGATACAAATGTCAAATGTCTGTAACTGATTTAGTGCAGTCCCTTATCACCACTGTTGTGTCCCTATGACTGCATTGCTGGCTGCATTGCTTAGGGAGGCTGGTCTAGTAATACTGGTCAGTTGGCCAAACAAAGCAAGGGTATCGAGTCAATCTTACAAGACTAATGCATTTCCCAATTCTCTCTCTTATACACCTACACACCCCCGCACACACACTCAGTGATCCATACACACACACAAACTGATGCTTTCTGTGCCATAATTAACTCCATTCTCCCCCACATATCCATCACTATGGTCACCAGGCAGCACAGCTCTACTCCTGAGAAAGCAATTCCACATTGGTGTGTGTGTGTGTGTTTGTGAGAGAGAGATTGGCGAGCAGCACCATTCTAGAGGGAGGCAGATTAGATTCAAGGGGAAGATTGTCCAAGGCTCTCAGACGGGTGTAGCAGAGAACCAGGCACTGACCTTTCCTACACAACATGTAGCCTGCTGCCTGCACACAAAATTACAGTTCAACCGAGGACAAAGGAGGAGGAGGACAAGCCAGTAATAGCCTAGGTCTGTGGTTGAATGACACAATGGATAGAATAGTAGTACTTTCATGGCCTTTCTGTTGTTGTCAGACATCAACAATAACTAATTTCTTCAACCCTCAATCTTTTCAAATAGGTTTCTTATAATTGACTTGTCAAGGATCACCTCCACATCAATAAAAACATTATATATTTTTAAAAAGCCAACAATTTTTTCCTTAAGTATTTCAAGAGGGTGGGGCTATCAATAAACTAAACTCCATTGTACTTCTATTGAACACTGAAGGGCGCTGTCTGTCTGTCTATTTGCACAGTTGTGCACCAGCCAGTGACATTGTTTTCACCTGAAAGGCCCAGTACAATAAAAAACTAGATTTTCCTGTGTGTTATATATATTTCCACACTATGAGGTTGGATTAATACTGGGAAATTGTAAAAATGATGATAATGCCCATTTAGTGTTAGAGCTGTTTGAAAAGACCGCCTGAAATTTCGGCCTGTTTTGGTGGGATGGAGTTTTGGCCTGCCTGGTGACAACACCCACTCAGACCACTCCCAGACAGTCCTAGCAAAATTATTGCGTGAGAAATTGCTATTTGCTAAGAAGCTATTTTTGTTTCTTTTTGACCATTTTAATTGAAAACAATCACAGTAAGGTACTTAATTGTTACCCAGAAATTATTTGATATTGAGATAAAAACAGCTGCATTGGGCCTTTAATTGAGTTTTACACCAGAAGAGAGGAGCATACCTATTTTTCCCATGTAACTGAATGGATATTGGCAGCCAGCATAATATAATAGCGGTACAGAGTTGATATATTCATGCTGTACGGTGTGTGACTTTTTACCACTATTTTCCCACTTTACTGTAAATGTGGGCTTTAAAATAGTCAGTGGTGCTTTGTATGGATCTAATTATGATCTCCAGTGTTCAGGAGGAGGCTGCATTCCGAGGCTTGTGGCTAGGGAGACGAGAGGGAGACCGAGCCAGGCCCGGCGGCCATTGTAATAACTCAGAGTAGTCTTGGTGCTCGGCCAACGGAGCCAAACACATGGACATTATGTATGATTATGACAAAACCAAGACGGAGAATTGACTGGCCACCAAAACATGAGCTATATGTATTGCGTATTTATCGTTGTATCACCCAACATGTTAATAAACCAGCCATAGGCCTACTTGTAATTAATGCAATTACAGTGGGGAAAAAAAGTATTTAGTCAGCCACCAATTGTGCAAGTTCTCCCATTTAAAAAGATGAGAGAGGCCTGTAATTCTCATCATAGGTACACGTCAACTATGACAGACAAATTGAGAGAAAAAAAATCCAGAAAATCCCATTGTAGGATTTTTAATGAATTTATTTGCAAATTATGGTGGAAAATAAGTATTTGGTCACCTACAAACAAGCAAGATTTCTGGCTCTCACAGACCTGTAACTTCTTCTTTAAGAGGCTCCTCTGTCCTCCACTCGTTACCTGTATTAATGGCACCTGTTTGAACTTGTTATCAGTATAAAAGACACCTGTCCACAACCTCAAACAGTCACACTCCAAACTCCACAATGGCCAAGACCAAAGAGCTGTCAAAGGACACCAAAAACAAAATTGTAGACCTGCACCAGGCTGGGAAGACTGAATCTGCAATAGGTAAGCAGCTTGGTTTGAAGAAATCAACTGTGGGAGCAATTATTAGGAAATGGAAGACATACAAGACCACTGATAATCTCCCTCGATCTGGGGCTCCACGCAAGATCTCACCCCGTGGGGTCAAAATGATCACAAGAACGGTGAGCAAAAATCCCAGAACCACACGGGGGGACCTAGTGAATGACCTGCAGAGAGCTGGGACCAAAGTAACAAAGCCTACCATCAGTAACACACTACGCCGCCAGGGACTCAAATCCTGCAGTGCGAGACGTGTCCCCCTGCTTAAGCCAGTACATGTCCAGGCCCGTCTGAAGTGCATTTGGATGATCCAGAAGAGGATTGGGAGAATGTCATATGGTCAGATGAAACCAAAATATAACTTTTTGGTAAAAACTCAACTCGTCATGTTTGGAGGACAAAGAATGCTGAGTTGCATCCAAAGAACACCATACCTACTGTGAAGCATGGGGTTGGAAACATCATGCTTTGGGGCTGTTTTTCTGCAAAGGGACCAGGACGACTGATCCGTGTAAAGGAAAGAATGAATGGGGCCATGTATCGTGAGATTTTGAGTGAAACCCTCCTTCCATCAGCAAGGGCATTGAAGATGAAACGTGGCTGGGTCTTTCAGCATGACAATGATCCCACACACACCGCCCGGGCAACGAAGGAGTGGCTTCGTAAGAAGCATTTCAAGGTCCTGGAGTGGCCTAGCCAGTCTCCAGATCTCAACCCCATAGAAAATCTTTGGAGGGAGTTGAAAGTCTGTGTTGCCCAGCGACAGCCCCAAAACATCACTGCTCTAGAGGAGATCTGCATGGAGGAATGGGCCAAAATACCAGCAACAATGTGTGAAAACCTTGTGAAGACTTACAGAAAACGTTTGACCTGTGTCATTGCCAACAAAGGGTATATAACAAAGTATTGAGAAACTTTTGTTATTGACCAAATACTTATTTTCCACCATCATATGCCAATAAATTCATAAAAAATCCTACAATGTGATTTTCTGGATTTTTTTTTCTCATTTTGTCTGTCATAGTTGACGTGTACCTATGATGAAAATTACAGGCCTCTCTCATCTTTTTAAGTGGGAGAACTTGCACAATTGGTGGCTGACTAAATACTTTTTTTCCCCACTGTATATATTGTCAGACAATAATTCCAAACATGCATTTGACTTAGTTTAGTATGCAACGCAGTCTGGCTCATTGTACAACGCAGGTTTTCAATTTGGTGGGTAACATTTGACGATATTTTCTGTAATGCAGATACTGACACGTGTGTGTTGACCTGACTGCAACGTGTTGAAAATGGCCCAGTGGAAATCTGTCATGTTTACATCAACATAAAGCGACTAATGACTTAATTGTAAATAATGAGAGGTTGTCAAACAGGAGTACAGAAGGCAAATGGTTATTAGTTTTAAAAAACTGAGGTTGAAAGTAACATGCTTGTTTTGTTTTCCATCTCATCAAGGGGGTGACAAATAGAAATAGCAAGCACCAACATCAACAAGGACAGGAAAAAACACAGTGACATTGTAGCCTATTAAACAGTGTTTTCAGATTTTTTTGGTGAATAAACACTTCCTTTTTAGAATCTCCAGCCTTCTGCAAAATCCTGTGCTTCCTACAGAACCAGTAGGTTGGAGTGACGCTACTGCCCCCTAGTGGTGAAAATGACTCTTGCATCTGATGGAAATCCATGGCTACATCCGAAATGACATCATATTCCCTATATAGTGCACTCCTTTTGACCAGGACCCACATGGCTCAGCGCAAAAGTAGTGCACTATATGGGGAACAGGGTGACATTTCAGACCCAGACCATGGTAACTTAAGAGATGCAAAGAGAGACACTTTGATGACTAACCTTGCACTGTGTGGGGTGTTTTCTGTGTCCTGGATCTGTGCAGCTGTGTAGTGATGGGATGTAGCTCAGTTGGTAGAGCATGGCGTTTGCAACGCCAGGGTTGTGGGTTCGATTCCCACGGGGGGCCAGTATGAAACATTTAAAAAAATAATGTATGCACTCACTAACTGTAAGTCGCTCTGGATAAGAGCGTCTGCTAAATGACTAAAATGTAAATGTGGGGTTTAGTGGTGTTCCAGCGTGTGGGCTTTGGGATGACCCTGCGAGGAGCTAGGATGGATGACCCTGCGAGGAGCTAGGATGGATGACCCTGCGAGGAGCTAGGATGGATGACCCTGCGAGGAGCTAGGATGGATGACCCTGCGAGGAGCTAGGATGGATGACCCTGCGAGGAGCTAGGATGGATGACCCTGCGAGGAGCTAGGGGCTCCAGATGGGCTCATACCCCCTCCTCCCCTCCACTGGCTGGATTGGTCTGCAGAGGCTAGAGTAGAGGAGAGAGACTAATATATATTTTTTCACAACTAACTTATAAAAGCAGTTTCCACAAAAATTGACAATAAAGTATCTTATCGTAACTAACCAATGAGGGTAAAGTTTTAATTTAATAAATGACAGATGTCAATGCCATTCTCATCATTTGTTTCAATAAAGCAACTGACTAAGGTAACTGGGTAGCCTACCTGTTGCTGGAACCACAGTGGGAGAGTCTGCAGCATCAAGGTGGGTAACATGAACGTGACCGGGTGATACTTGCCGTGCGAGTTGTTAGATAGCTAGATAAACAACCAATGCAGTCCTTCTCTGCAACTTGCTGGCACTAAGACCGCACTCAATGAGCTGTATAAGGCCATAAGCAAACAAGAAAATGCTAATTCAGAGGCGGCACTCCTAGTGGCCGGGGACTTTAACGCAGGCAAATTTAAATCCGTTTTACCTCATTTCTACCAGCATGTCACATGTGCAACCAGAGGGAAAAAACTCTAGACCACCTTTACCCCACACACAGAGACACATACAAAGCTCTCCCTCGCCCTCCATTTGACAAATCTGACCATAATTATATCCTCCTGATTCCTGCTTACAAGCAAAAACTAAAGCAGGAAGTACCAGTGACTCGCTCAATACGGAAGTGGTCAGATGACGCGGATGCTACGCTAAAGGACTGTTTTGCTAGCACAGACTGGGATATGTTCCGGGATTCATCCAATGGCATTGAGGAGTATACCACCTCAGTCACTGGCTTCATCAATAAGTACATCGACGACATCGTCCCCACAGTGACCGTACGTACATATCCCAACCAAAAGCTATGGATTACAGGTAACATCCGCACCCTGCTAAAGGCTAGAGCTGCCGCTTTCAAGGAGCGGGACACTAATCCGGATGCTTTTAAGAAATCCCGCTATGCTCTCAGACGAACCATCAAACAGGCAAAGTGTCAATACAGGACTAAGATTGAATCTTACTACACCGGCTCTGACACTCGTCGGATGTGGCAGGGTTTGCAAACTATTACGGACTACAAAGGGAAACCTAGCCGCGAGCTGCCCAGTGACACAAGCCTACCAGACGAGCTAAATGCCTTTCATGCTTGCTTCGAGGCAAGCAACACTGAAGCATGTATGAGAGCACCAGCTGTTCCGGATGACTGTGTGATCATGCTCTCCGTAGCCGATGTGAGCAAGACCTTTAAACAAGACAACATTCACAAGGGACCAATTTGTAAGTCGCTCTGGATAAGAGCGTCTGCTAAATGACGTAAATGTAAGGCTGCGGGGACAGACGGATTACCGGGACGTGTACTCAGAGCATGCACGGACCAACTGGCAAGTGTCTTCACTGACATTTTCAACCTCTCCCTGACTGAGTCTGTAATACCTATATGTTTCAAGCAGACCACCATAGTCCATTCGCATCGACAGGGCTAAAGGGGAGCGGGTCGAGAGTTTCAAGTTCCTTGGTGTCCACATCACCAACAAACTATCATGGTCCAAACACACCAAGACAGTCGTGAAGAGGGCTGAAAAGATTTGGCAGTTCCTCAAGGAACTGAAAAGATTTGGCATGGGTCCCCAGATCCTCTAAACGTTATACAGCTAAACCATCGAGAGCATCCTGACCGGTTGCATCACCGCCTGGTATGGCAACTGCTCAGCATCTGACCGTGAGGCACTACAGAGGGTAGTGCGTACAGCCCAGTACATCACTGGGGCCAAGCTTCCTGACCTCCAGGACCTATATATTAGGCAGTGTCAGAGGAAAAATTGTCAAAGACTCCAGTCACCCAAGTCATAGACTGTTCTCTCTGCTACCGCACAGCAAGCGGTACCGGTGCACCAAGTCTAGGTCCAAAAGGCTCCTTAACAGCTTCTACCCCCAAGCCATAACACTGCTGAACAATTAATCAAATGGCCACCCAGACTATTTACATCCCCCCACCCCCGACTTATTTATTTTACACAGCTGCTACTCGCTGTTTATTATCTATGCATAGTCACTTTACCCCTACCTACATGTACAAATTACCTCGACTAACCTGTACCCGCGCACATTGACTCGGTACCGGTACCCCCTGTATATAGCCTCATTATTGTTATTTTTTTGTGTTACTTTTTACTTTAGTTTATTTAGTAAATATTTTCTTAACTCTATTTCTTGAACTGCATTGTTGGTTAAGGGCTCGTAAGTAACGTTAAGCATTTCACGGTAAGGTCTACACCTGTTGTATTTGGGGCATGTGACAAATACAATTTGAATTGAACTTAACATTTTAAACTTCCCGCTACACAATTGTTTGTTGGCGTTAGCTTGCTAGCTAGTAGGCACCTCCAAAAGGTTAAAAGAACAGCACGGCAAACTCGGTAAAAAGTAGCTAAACCTGTGCTATTTTAAACAATCGTGATACGTTGGGAAATGAATGCAACCTGAAGTCAGAATCGAAAAATACAACATAACTTCCCTACTGTTAGCTACTGAATATGAAAACACAGCAGCAGTTGCTTTCAACAGTAACTTCCGGTCAAGGACATGATCTGGTACGTGAAATATCGCCATCTGCTGTGCATGATAGGGTGAGAACGTTAACCCAAACCCCCAATTAAACAACAAAATCATGATAATTAAACAACCACGGGAGAGAATGTTAATCCAAAAACACAATATCAGCAGTAACCAACAAAATAATGATTAAACAAGTGCTGTTGATATTTATATAGGTTTAAAAGGGAGGGCTAGCGACAAACACTATAATGAGGAACTGAAACATTACCTCGTGTCACACCGTAGTGTTTATGCAGTAACACTAAATCCACAATTAAACATTTCAGTTATTATTTTCGATTTTGAATCCCATACATACGCACACAAACGTATAAAATATTTAACATTATTCTAGTAATGTTTTATGTTTTAAGAACAATGTCTAATGATTATAGAGTATTCTGTACCTTTCAAGCCTCTCGAAACTGAATTGGTGCCGCAGCCACTGCAGTCCCCTTTTCACAACATGTTTTTCGGAACCTGAGTGGGTGAATGACTTCGTTGTTGTGTTGAAGAAAAGGTGATTGCACACAATTTGATATCTAAATGTATGTCATGTTGTCAAAGTCTTAATTGGATCTGCTGGGCTATTTAGTTCGCCTGTGAACCTTACCAAATCAGCTTGGGAGCTTTTAGCTGCGTACTGAGCTTGCTTGCGAGCTAACACTACAAAAAGCCTTCAATTATGCAGCTGCTATTAATGCATGGTCAGGTGTCATATATAGCTAGCTAATCAGCTAGTACTCTGTAGCAAGCTATTTTGGTAATTCAG
Source organism: Coregonus clupeaformis (assembly GCF_020615455.1). NCBI lineage: Eukaryota > Metazoa > Chordata > Actinopteri > Salmoniformes > Salmonidae > Coregonus > Coregonus clupeaformis. The sequence continues at coordinate 17,781,863 of NC_059220.1, forward strand.
TACTCCCTATTCTTAGCTAGTTATAGTGAACGTACATCATACATAACATGGATAGGGCTGTCATTCAATCAGTTACATCATGGGTGTAATTTTAATCCAACAGATCTCTAATTGTACCACCATGGCTGCCCAGGTAACAGAAGCAGACCAGATTAAACAGGTATATCGTGAGGATACTTCTCATACACAATTCAATCTTGTTTAATCTAAGTGAGTGTTAAAAAATGAATGCATTCGTAAAATATTGTTTGTGTTCACAGTTCAAAGAATTTCTTGGTACCTACAACAAACTCACAGAGAACTGCTTCATGGACTGTGTGAAGGATTTTACCACTAGAGAAGTAAAGCCAGAGGAGGTAGGTTGACTTCCTTGATGTTTTCAAGAGTTCCTTCTCAAAACCCATTGGATGAGAAAGTCAAGAGTTCCCTTCCCTCTGACCTTCTCCAATGGGCTTTGAGAACGAGGCAACGAGAGAGGACCCGAGGTGTCAAAGAAATGCAGTTGAGATTATCCCTTAATCATGTCTGGGTAGTAGGTAGTATTGTGGCCATCCTTCTAAATCCTGTCTCGTTGTTGGAGGCTAGGTAGTGGATAGTCTCATCCACCAGAAGGTTCTATTTCTGTAGCAATCGAGCCTGGGGATGAGGTTTGGTAGCGGGTAAAATAGGACACGTGGTAACATTGGTCAACAAAATGTTATCACAGAATGTTCCTGTATGTTGTTAAATGTAACATTCTACCGGGTTAGCTTCTTTAGTCGGAGTAGAAGCCTTTGCAGTGGACACAGCAATATTTGAAGAGGTGTGATATGTGACGTCATATAACTTTATTGGTTTCCCTCTCAGTCCACCTGCTCTGAGAGCTGTCTTCAGAAGTACCTGAAGATGACCCAGCGCATCTCCATGCGCTTCCAGGAGTACCACATCCAGCAGAACGAAGCTCTGGCACAGAAAGCAGGTTTAATCGGACCACGGTAGAGAACTACCGCCCTTTAAACATGGACAGATAACACCAGGAGTCCCCCATTCAGTCTGATCACAACATGATCTCCACACCACCATGGAGCTGTTATTTGTGAATCAGCGGATGGCTAACCTACATCATCTACTTTTCAGGCTGATGACTGCTTGGACACTTCTAACCAGAAGCCTCATAAGGAAAAGCCTGATCATGATGTATGAGATCATGCTGATTTTTGATCCAGGCAGATCTAGAATTTTTGTTTGTTATTATAGTGTATGTAAAGTATTATTTGTGTCTATGCGAAGTAAGAATAAGATACTGGTAATAACAACTTGGAGTGTTAATAATTGTCCCCTTTTTCCCTATACAAATCCTTATTTGTCAATAAATGTCTTGTTCCACTCAACATTCCCGAAACAACATTTTACCTGGGCATACTGGTCAATTTCCCATTGTGTAACGTCTTATTTTGTTTGACCGCTAAACTATACTGAACCAAAATATAAACGCAACCTGTAAAGTGTTGGTTTCATGAGCTGAAATAAATGATCCCAGACATTTTCCATATGCACATAAAGCATATTTCTCTCTAATTTTGTGCACAAATTTGTTTACATCCCTGTTAGTGAGCATTTCTCCTTTGCCAAGATGATCCATCCACCTGACAGGTGTGGCATATCAAGAAGCTGATTAAACAGCATGATCATTACACAGGTGCACCTTGTGCTGCGGACAATAAAAGGCCATTCTAAAATGTGCAGTTTTGTCACACAATACCTCAATATCTCCAGTTTTGAGGGAGCGTGCAATTGGCATGCTGACTGCAGGAATGTCAACCAGAAAATTGAATGTTCATTTCTCTACCAACGTCATTTTAGAGAATTTGGCAGTATGTCCAACCGGCCTCACAACCACAGACCACGTGTAACCACGCCAACCCAGGACCTCCACTTCCGTCTTCTTCACCTGCGGGATCGTCTGAGACCAGCCACCCAGACAGTTGATGAAACTGAGGAGTATTTATGTCTGGAATAAAGCCCTTTTGTGGGGAAAAACTAATTTGATTGGCTGGCCCTGGCTCCCCAATGGGTGGGTCTATACCCATGGCTGCACCCCTGCCCAGTCATGTGAAATGAGGGCCTAATTTATTTATTTCAATTAACTGATTTCCTTAAATGAACTTTTGCATGTTGTTTATATTTTTGTTTAGTATAATTTGAAATATCTGCCATCTGTTGGTGGTTATAGATGGAAAAAACAAACAGCTCAAGGACATAAGTCCTCACTTACATACTTCTGATGTCCATCACTTGAAGGTTATTGGCATACAGATTTATAACCAGAGGTTATTGAAGATGAAACACTGATGCATCAATTTGGGATTGAGGTTTCAGGCAATCCAAGCAAAATGGTTTGTGTTCCCCAACCTGGTAAAAGGACAAACAAAACAAGATCTGAGTGCTGCTTGAATCTAGTGTCGGGGCTTATACACTGATATTATTCCAGAAAATTCCAAGGGAAATAACAGTAAGAGTTAGGACAGAGGTGGACGCAGAACGGCCCTCGGAGCCAGTGTCCGTCCACATGTTAGCCTCTCTAAAATGATCAGTAATTCACAAGGGAAATATTTAAAAACTTTATTAGAAATGAAGAGCTCTGCTTATTTTACATTAAGATACAAAGGCTTTGCTCAGGGAATCTTAATACCTTCTTTCCTTCATCCAGGAATCTGTAGATAAACTAAGCTTTTAAGGAAGTACTGTATGTTTTTCACAAGTCTATCAGGCATAAAAATTTTCAATGTTCTGAATGCTTCCATTACGCTCTTCTTTAGGGTTAGTTTCAGACTAATGCTGAAATCCACTGGGTCAGTATATACAGTCTGATTGTGTGCACGAATGTTTCTACGAACTTGACATAGAAAAAGGTTTTAATATACCGGTACAAAGATGGTTTAAAAAAATAAGTCATTCTTTACAGTTTGTCAAATGTATTTTTCAAATTCATGGTTTTGGAAGATCTATATACAAAAACAATCATAAGAAACCTCTGGGCTTAACATACATATTCCTTAAGAAACTTTTATTTAATTGGTCAGAACTCATGTTGAAATAATAGATGTTTTAAATTATAACAAATACAAGTACCAAGAAACAAAGTGAAGGCCACCAAATGATTGTGTTCCCCAGACTCCGTCTAGGGAAAAAAACTAACCTGTAGAGAAAGCAGAGGGCCCTGTTAAATGTGGGATACATGTACTGCACAGTAGTGAAACTTCACAGTCAGTCTGCTTTTAGATGAGCACACAGCATTCTTTCAATATCAGATTTTCCCATTGTCCAAACTGTGGAAGGTTCATGTCTCCATATTGTAAAAAATACTAAAATGTGTCCACTGACAGAATAAATATATTTAACAATGCAAGAAACCTTTTTTACACAACATTTCAGGGCTAGAAATCTTTCATTAAATAACTTCACTGCTGTGATATATACTTTTTGAAATTTTCCATACTAAAATAAAAACTCTGCAATTACATATAAAAAGACAAAATACTCTCGCAAAGGAAATTAGTCCACTGAAAACATTTTCTCCTGAGTTCCACTGTAAACCTTTTACTATTCATTTTTTAATTACTTTTCTTAAAAAGAGACCCAAAAATAGTTTGCATAATTAATCTGTGCTGACAATGCAATAATGGAAGACAACGGCTGCAGTTTTCAGTAAACTACATTCCCTTTCGCAATTGAATTTGTCCCACTTTTCCAAAATAGGGCACTCTGCTGTAACACGTGTACTTTGGCAGTTCTGATGGAGCAAGCGAACATAATTTACCTTTTTGCAAACAATGTCCAAGCTGGTTAAGTGACCGTTATTAACAAGGGTAGGGACCCTTTACATTGTAGGTTACATACATTGTGTATGTCTGGTTCTGCTGATAGAGACATCATTGATTCATTACTGAATCCAAATTGCTCCTGTTTAGGGAACCAGAGGAGGTTATATCTGTTTCTGTGGTTCTGACAGAGTAAGAAGGAGAAAAGTGCCATGGACTGTTCAAGGATGGAGAGTGAAGGGGTTTGGCTAGGAGTATCTGGGGTTTGTGGTTTCCTTTACATTCAACTCACGTAGAATCCATTTCCTGACAACACTGCGATAGGTGGACTACAATATCTACAAGGCAGGGAAGTGCAAGAAGTGGGAGTGGCCAAGTGGTGGATTGGATGCGGTAGGAGTGATGGGGGGTGAAAGGAGACAGAGGGGGGCAGTCGAGTGCTTTTGTCCGCTTGCTCTGGTGTGTCAGTACGTGGGTACGTCTGAAATGGCACCCTTATGCCCTATATAGTGGACTACTTTTGACCAGGGCTTCTGGTCATTTAACATGGGCTTCTGGTCAAAAGATACGCACTATAAAGGGAATAAGGTGCCATTTCGGACACAACCCGTGTCTCCAGGGTGGTCGTCATGGGAACCATGGGGGAGAAGGCGTGTCATCACCTGCACTCGACAGCCACAGTGTTCTGAGTGGGTGAGGCGGAGGAGGGGCTCATCCCAGTGTCTGACGAGCCAGACGACGTTGAAGCTGTGGTGTGGGACACTGGGAGGGAGGAGAGAGCAGGTTAGACAGCCGTATCAGTCTTTCATACTCTACACAGGATTGTGGTGAGCAAAGAGACCATGGAAACAAAGCAAACCATTACAATGAAAGCTAAATAGACAGTAGTAGGAGAGGGAAGAGAGAGCAGGTTAGACAGCTGTATGCATATAATAATACTTTGTAGTGTGTGTCAAAAATAGTTTAAGGAATCATTCAAAAACAAAATATTTACAATACAAAGCTATTCAAGTAGTTTGCTCTGGAACATGACTGAGGACTAGAATAACATTGGGTCTTCAGATAAATCTGAAATCAGAGTTGGGATGGAAGTGCAGAAAAGCCATCCTACCCTCTCTTTCTTTCTTCTTTAACCTCTTCCTCCTCCTGTCTATGGAGGCCACTTCAGACTTGAGTGACATGTAGTACTTCCTTATATCCTGTAGTTTGTCTTGTAAGAAGGATATCCTCTCAGCACTTGACATGCTGTCCAGTTCATCTGCTCAGAGACACAAAGGTTCTTATTATACTGGTCTGAGACCATCTGAACAAATAAAAACATACTTTCACCATTCAGCTATAAAGATATGAGTGCTTTCGAAGCCATTTAATTTAGAACAGTAAATACAATATTAAGTTAAAGAATATTCACATAATTCAAGCTAAAATCCAAACCCTTAGGGCCGGTTTCCCGGACACAGATTAAGCCTAGTTCTAAAAATAATGGAGAACCTACATTGAAAGGGATTTTTTGTCCAGGACTAGGCTTAGTCTGTCTGGGAAACCGGATGCTATTGTTATTCAACACCTGAGATCAGTGTGATGAACTGGGATGTAATCATTAATCCAAACAGTTTCTATTGGACAAATTCAGGTAGGTCCCTCCCTGTTTGGTTCAGTGTGGTTCTCTAGTGAATACACCCCTGATTAGTGATACGTTCTACTTACTGAGCTGAAAGGTCCACTTGTATGTGCGCGGGGAGGGGAAGGAGGACTGCTTGTGTTTGTGCTTGTCCTTCTCTAACTCCTTACTGTTAGGAGAGACCAGCTTCAGGCTTCCTTTAGACATGGAGTGTTTCACAGGAGTCATCTTACAGGAGGGGTCCATGACAGCCAGGTCCTCACTGTCACTGCTGTACTCTGTGGGGACACATTTTAAATACTTTATTTGAACCCACAAATCACATTACAGTCAAGAATGATTAAAACATTGACATGTTTTTTTAGGTGAGTCGACGGCCTGTCATTAATGGAAGTAAACCATTCGACTTACCTGCTCCGTTCTTCTCCATTTTGGACGTTGTGGTTGGCCGTTTCTGGTTGCGCTTCTGCTTCTTTGCAGAAGAACTCATATTGCAGTCCATCAACCTTTTCTGACCTAATTATAAAAAGGGAGAATATTGAGAATTATAATTTCAGAGGACTGAGATGTTTCCCCATGAGCATACATTGAACAACTAAAACCTTATTTGCAATGAGCAAAACATGTATAAAAACTAATGTGTGATGGAACTGTTTGCAATAGACACATTTTTACATTTTAGTCATTTAGCAGACGCTCTTATCCAGAGCGACTTACAGGAGCAATTAGGGTTAAGTGCCTTGCTCAAGGGCACAGAGATTTTTCACCTAGTTGGCTTAGGAATTCGAACGAGTGACCTTTTGGTTACTGGCCCAACGCTCTAACCGCTAGGCTAAATGGATATAGCCTATTCTATACCATTCTATGTGTGACCCACCTCTGTCCTTGGTGTCCCTCTCCTGTAGTGACATGCTGGAGTTGCTAGAGCTGGTGCTGGCTTCAAAGCAGTTGGAGTTGGCCGACTCGTTATCACCAAGCCCCTCCTGAGACTCCCCGGCTACGCTGTCAACCTCGATGGTGACGTCACTCTCACTCTTGGTGCTGATGGACTCATCAGGGCTGGGGGCCGAGGTGGGGGAGAAGACTCGTGGAGCAGCAGCGCCCCCGGAGGACGGAGGAGGGTTGTTGTGGGTCTGGGGGTGGTGGGAGGAGGCATTGGACGGAGGGGGAGCATGTACCTTCCCCTGACTCATCATCATTAGGAGGTCTTCTGCTGAGGTCTTGTCCTTCTCATCCAGGTCGTCCAGATCCACCTCGTGGCAGACCAGCGCCTCAGGCCCTATCTGGGGCATCAGCTCCTCCTCTGCCCCCGAGCCTGGCTGCTCCGACCTGGGCCAACCTCCTGTGATACCTCCCTCTCCTGGACCTCGACACTGCACCTCAGGAGTGAGGGCAGGCATCTCTGTTTTAACCTCCGGCTCCGTTTTACCCGTCACTGGCGTCAGGCACTCTTCTCCTTTCTGTCCCCCCGCCTCCAGCCTCTGCTCTGGAGTCGTGGGCCTCCCGGCTGGCGACTCAGTGGGCCTCCCCGCTGGCGACTCAGTGGGCCTCCCCGCTGGCGACTCAGTGGGCCTCCCCGCTGGCGACTCAGTGGGCCTCCCCGCTGGCGACTCAGTGGGCCTCCCCGCTGGCGACTCAGTGGGCCTCCCCGCTGGCGACTCAGTGGGCCTCCCCGCTGGCGACTCAGTGGGCCTCCCCGCTGGCGACTCAGTGGGCCTCCCCGCTGGCGACTCAGTGGGCCTCCCGCTGGCGACTCAGTGGGCCTCCCCGCTGGCGACTCAGTGGGCCTCCCGCTGGCGACTCAGTGGGCCTCCCCGCTGGCGACTCAGTGGGCCTCCCCGCTGGCGACTCAGTGGGCCTCCCCGCTGGCGACTCAGTGGGCCTCCCCGCTGGCGACTCAGTGGGCCTCCCCGCTGGCGACTCAGTGGGCCTCCCCGCTGGCGACTCAGTGGGCCTCCCGCTGGCGACTCAGTGGGCCTCCCCGCTGGCGACTCAGTGGGCCTGCCCGCTGGCGACTCAGTGGGCCCCGCTGGCGACTCAGTGGGCCTCCCCGCTGGCGACTCAGTGGGCCTGCCCGCTGGCGACTCAGTGGGCCTGCCCGCTGGCGACTCAGTGGGCCTGCCCGCTGGCGACTCAGTGGGCCTGCCCGCTGGCGACTCAGTGGGCCTGCCCGCTGGCGACTCAGTGGGCCTCCCGCTGGCGACTCAGTGGGCCTCCCGCTGGCGACTCAGTGGGCCTGCCCGCTGGCGACTCAGTGGGCCTGCCCGCTGGCGACTCAGTGGGCCTGCCCGCTGGCGACTCAGTGGGCCTGCCCGCTGGCGACTCAGTGGGCCTGCCCGCTGGCGACTCAGGGGGCCTCCCCGCTGGCGACTCAGGGGGCCTCCCCGCTGGCGACTCAGGGGGCCTTCCCGCTGGCGACCTAGGGGGCCTCCCCGCTGGCGACTCAGGGGGCCTCCCCGCTGGCGAATCAGGGGGCCTCCCCCCAGGCGAATCATGGGGCCTCCCCCCAGGCGAATCATGGGGCCTCCCCCCAGGCGAATCATGGGGCCTCCCCCCAGGCGAATCATGGGGCCTCCCCCCAGGCGAATCATGGGGCCTCCCCCCAGGCGAATCATGGGGCCTCCCCCCAGGCGAATCATGGGGCCTCCCCCCAGGCGAATCATGGGGCCTCCTCTCAGGCGATCCCATTTTGGCAGTCTCCTCCCTCCAGTCTAGACGCACCTTCTTGTCTGGCGTCCTGTGCTCTGTGGCTTTACGCTTGGCCACGACTCGCTGCTCCCTGCAAATCTCCTCCTCCGTGGCGGAGTCTGTGTCGGAGTCCATGATGGGGAGGTCGGGCATGCTGGGTAGGTGCTCAGCAGGGAGACAGTGAAGGACCACCATGGGCTCATCCTGCCTCTTCAGGGGGCGTGGGCTGGGGGACGACTCTGTCTCAGTGTGGTTGGGAGTGGTGGTGATGATGGTGTTGGTGGGTGTTTCAGACTCAGTGTTGTTGGTGTTCCTCTCTGGCTCTCTAACGTTACTTCTACGTGCTGCTTTAGACCTGGGGGATTTCGGGGTAGGGGGGTCCTCTTCCTTGGGTCTGTTGGGTTCAGGGGTCATGGGGGGCGCCTGGGGCTGCTCCTCAGCCTCCTCTTTCTCCTTCACAGGCTCCCTCCTCTCAGGGAGTTTGTCCTCCTGCTGCTCCTTCTCCTGAGGGCTGCTGGGGGGCTGGAGCTGTGCTGCTGCTTGGGCTGCGGCGGCCACTGCCTCTGCTCTTCCTCTCTCCACCCTCAGGTCCTCCTCCTCTTCCTGCTTACGGGCCGTGGCGGGGTCCGTTCTCTCCGCCCATGCAGGCTTCTTCTCAGGAGAATCCTCTGACTCACTGTCCTCGGACGAATTCCCTGACTCTTCTAAGAGAAGTAGAGGGGGCACATCAAGGGTTAGCTTCCATCCTAACAAAATTCCTGGCTTCAATCATTTAAATAACCATTACTTCCAAACACCAAGGGGTAGTTTCCCCAGACACAGATTAACTGTAGTCCTGGACTCAAAATCAATGCAGAATGTCCACTGAAAGGGCTACTTTAGCCCAGGACTAGGTTTAATCTGTGTCTGATAAAATCCGCCTCACGTGGCCAGAAACACCCTCTAATCATCCTTAGATGTGGACTATCATAGTTATCCTAATTAAAGTAGTGACTACACTATACTGCCTCTGTATTTAAAGGTATGTACTTACCATTGGAGTTGGCATCCCTGTCCGAGTCATACATCCCAGAGGTTCTTCTTGTGCGTCGGCGAGGGGTACCTGTTCACAGACAAATTGAATGAATAAAGTTCTCACGATTCTACATGACAGACGCTGCAGATCTATTCTACGTTTCGGTCTGAACATTCTATAACATTGCACCCTGCTGAACAAGCCCCACAGGTCCACCCTCTCCATAGGACTGATAATAGGTGCAGATTAAGGTGATGAGATGAGAAAAGAAAGCCAAGGTTCACTATTGGGATGCACCCGTGGAGTCATGTTACATGCTGGTTTAGGTACAGGTCTCGTGTCTCTTACCCTCTCCGTTGGGCAGGGCTGATGAGTCAGATTTGCTCTTGCTGCTGGAGCGCCCCTCACGGCTGGGGGTCTTGGAGACGCTGCGGTTGGCACTGGGGGGAGTGGTTCTGAGAAGAGGGCGACCTCTCAACCCACCCAGCTTCCCCTGCTTGTCCTTCTCTCCATCTTCTTTGTTCATGACTTTCTTTTTCTGTTTATTTTTTGTTCCGCCCTTGTCGACAGGCCAGATAATCCGGTCTGCTTTGACCCACTCATCATACCTATAGAGGGGAAATTAAACCGTAAACATTATAGCTAGACTCACTCATTAAATCTCTCAGATTATACACATGCAACAGTAACACACTGCTTGCACTAAGAAACAAATTACAGGTTTATTTCTGGATCAAAAAGGGGCTTAGGCGATGGGCGTGGCAGGGGGCGTGGCAATGATAGTGGTCAATTTCCTGCAATTCTACGAATTTCTCAATGGAGCTGAGATTTACTTTTAAAGTTAATTTCCGGCAATTCTACACATTTTGCCATGGAGCTGAGAGAAAATGTTGCAGTTTTAAAGATAATTTCCAGCAATTCTGTGCATTTTGCCATGGCTAATGCAGTGTTCTTAAACTTAATAACAAAATCAATACTGTTAAATTCAATGTTTTGGGAATTTTCAACTCCCCTGACTGTCAAGCTTTTATTTTGGTGACTGTTAGTTCTCAAAGATTATATTATTTAAAAAAATATATAGGTCCATTATCTTTTCTACATACTTTATATCTGGTTTTAGTTTAAGTTTACACTGAAAGCGTTCTTCCATCCCGAAAATGTAGGTCTAAAAATATTATATTTTACAGTTTGGACTTAGGTGTCCCAAAAAAAACGCTTAAGCAGCCCGCCCAAGGGTTTCTATGGCAGAAAGATCCTCGCACTACATTGACAGTCAAGTAACTTCAAAAACAGAAAGAAATAGAGACAGGTGGATAAGTAATACTGAAAATACTGCCATGACCAAGACAGCGAATCATAAACACACAGAAATCCCCATAATGTCTTTGAGGTGGGTGAGAATGGAAGCATGTGTCCATGGGTTACCTGACGTTCCAGCCATAGTAGTGGACCAGGTACAGGACATCTCCGGCATCATCGTTCTCAGTCTTCTTGATGTTGGCCTCGTATATCTTCTGGGTCTTCCCTCGGCCGTACTTCACCTTCACCTTAGTCCCTGTCACAGAGTCTTCTGAGTCCTCGTCCTCAGCCCTGTACACACGCACGCACATCAAAACAGGGCCAAAGGAAAAACCTATGCACAGAAAAGCTTAGCCTGATGACTCATAATCCTGAATAGTTCCGCTGCTCTTCTGACGATCACTACATACATTGTCTGAAACTGACATCCTAGAATTTGTTTGTGTGACATCAAAATGAGGGGCGTACAAAACAAATTCAACAGCGATTAACCAATCAGAGTATCAACGTTGACGTCATTATGTAGGCCGGCTCTGGCCAAACCCATCGGTTTCTAGGACCAACCAGAAAGGTCAGAATGTGTTTGCATTACAGAAGTCGGCAGGGAGGGAGGAAAATCCAGGGCCTTGTTCAGTTGCCAAATATTCTTGAATGTTGCAGATAGAAATGCCATGAATAGAGCCGATGTGATTCCTTATTCTACATGTCGGAGTCGTGTTTGATCTACATAGCCTATTTCTATTTGAACACGCCCCAGACTCATTGTAGAGAAAGAACATTAGTGGGCGAGGCGTTTGGCCGGAGCAATGTGGATGGGTAACCAGGCAACAGAAAAGCTGTCCCAAATAGCCTTTTAAATCTTTTAGTAACCCGACCCATGCATACTTACGGTGCCCATTCACAAAAATAAAAGCTAGCTGCTCATGTTTAGCTGATCACCCTTGCCTAAAATATCCCTAATCATGACTTGAATCAAAAGGTGATTGTGTAAATCAACATACAAGTTCCAAATGCAGGTAAAATAAAGAAGCCGCTGCTAGCTAACCTCCAAAAGCAGGTTACTAACACCATTAACACAGGTTCAAAGCTTGTTCAACATACAGTGCCCTCAGTAAATATTCATACCCCTTGACTGATTCCACATTGTGTTACAGCCTGAATTCAACATTTATTAAAAAGTATTTATCACCCATCTACATACAGTGGGGGGAAAAAGTATTTAGTCAGCCACCAATTATGCAAGTTCTCCCACTTAAAAAGATGAGAGAGGCCTGTAATTTTCATCATAGGTACACGTCAACTATGACAGACAAAATGAGAGAAAGAAATCCAGAAAATCACATTGTAGGATTTTTTATGAATTTATTTGCAAATTATGGTGGAAAATAAGTATTTGGTCAATAACAAAAGTTTCTCAATACTTTGTTATATACCCTTTGTTGGCAATGACACAGGTCAAACGTTTTCTGTAAGTCTTCACAAGGTTTTCACACACTGTTGCTGGTATTTTGGCCCATTCCTCCATGCAGATCTCCTCTAGAGCAGTGATGTTTTGGGGCTGTCGCTGGGCAACACGGACTTTCAAATCCCCTCCAAAGATTTTCTATGGGGTTGAGATCTGGAGACTGGCTAGGCCACTCCAGGACCTTGAAATGCTTCTTACGAAGCCACTCCGTTGCCCGGGCGGTGTGTTTGGGATCATTGTCATGCTGAAAGACCCAGCCACGTTTCATCTTCAATGCCCTTGCTGATGGAAGGAGGTTTTCACTCAAAATCTCACGATACATGGCCCCATTCATTCTTTCCCTTTACACGGATCAGTCATCCTGGTCCCTTTGCAGAAAAAACAGCCCCAAAGCATGATGTTTCCACCCCCATGCTTCACAGTAGGTATGGTGTTCTTTGGATGCAACTCAGCATTCTTTGTCCTCCCAACACGACGAGTTGAGTTTTTACCAAAAAGTTCTATTTTGGTTTCATCTGACCATATGACATTCTCCCAATCCTCTTCTGGATCATCCAAATGCACTCTAGCAAACTTCAGACGGGCCTGGACATGTACTGGCTTAAGCAGGGGGACACGTCTGGCACTGCAGGATTTGAGTCCCTGGCGGCGTAGTGTGTTACTGATGGTAGGCTTTGTTACTTTGGTCCCAGCTCTCTGCAGGTCATTCACTAGGTCCCCCCGTGTGGTTCTGGGATTTTTGCTCACCGTTCTTGTGATCATTTTTGAATCAACTGTGGGGTGAGATCTTGCGTGGAGCCCCAGATCGAGGGAGATTATCAGTGGTCTTGTATGTCTTCCATTTCCTAATAATTGCTCCCACAGTTGATTTCTTCAAACCAAGCTGCTTACCTATTGCAGATTCAGTCTTCCCAGCCTGGTGCAGGTCTACAATTTTGTTTCTGGTGTCCTTTGACAGCTCTTTGGTCTTGGCCATAGTGGACTTTGGAGTGTGACTGTTTGAGGTTGTGGACAGGTGTCTTTTATACTGATAACAAGTTCAAACAGGTGCCATTAATACAGGTAACGAGTGGAGGACAGAGGAGCCTCTTAAAGAAGAAGTTACAGGTCTGTGAGAGCCAGAAATCGTGCTTGTTTGTAGGTGACCAAATACTTATTTTCCACCATAATTTGCAAATAAATTCATTAAAAATTCTACAATGTGATTTTCTGGATTTTTTTTCCTCATTTTGTCTGTCATAGTTGACGTGTACCTATGATGAAAATTACAGGCCTCTCTCATCTTTTTAAGTGGGAGAACTTGCACAATTGGTGGCTGACTAAATACTTTTTTTCCCCACTGTACAATACCCCATAATGACAACGTGAAAACATGTTTTCAGAAATGTTTGCAAATGTATTGAAAATTAAATATCTAATTTACATAAGTATTCACACCCGAGTCAATACTTTGTAGAAGGACCGTAGACAGCTTTTAGTCTTTCTGGATAAATCGAAGTGCTTTCCACACCTGGATTGTGCAACATTCACCCATTACGCTTTTCAAAATTCATCAAGCTCTGTCAAATTGGTTGTTGATCATTGCTAAACAACCATTTTCAGGTCTTGCCATAGATTTTTAAGTAGATTTAAGTCTAAACTGTTCATTGGCCACACAGGAACATTCACTGTCATCTTGGTAAGCAGCTCTAGTGTAGATTTGGCCTTGTGTTTTAGGTTACTTAAAGGTTAATTAAATCTCCCAGTGTCTGGTGGAAAGCAGACTGAACCAGGTTTTCCTCTATGATTTTGCCTGTGCTTAGCTCCATCAAGTTTATTTTTATCCTGAGAAACTCCCCAGTCGTTAACGATTACAAGCATACAGTGCCTTTAGAAAGTGTTCAGACCCCTTGACTTTTTCCACGTTGTTACGTTACAGCCTTATTCTAAAAACCTTTATTTTTATTTTTTATGTACCTTCAATCTACACACAATACCATATAATGACAAAGCAAAAACAGGTTTGTAGAAATGTTTGCTAATTTATAAAAAATAGAAAACTGAAATATTACATTTACATAAGTATTCAGACCCTTTACTCAGTACTTTGTTGAAGCACATTTGGCAGCAATTACAGCCTCAAGTATTCTTGGGTATGACCCTACAAGCTTGGAACACCTGTACTTGGGGTGTTTCTCACATTCTTCTCTGCAGATCCTCTCAAGCTCTGTCAGGTTAGATGGGGAGCGTTGCTGCATAGCTATTTTCAGGTCTCTCCAGAGATGTTCGATCGGTTTCAAGTCCGGGCTCTGGCTGGGCCACTCAAGGACATTCAGAGACTTGTCCCGAAGCCACTCCTGCATTGTCTTTAGGTGCCTTTTGGCAAATTCCAAGCGGGCTGTCATGTGCCTTTTACTGAGGAGTGGCTTCCGTCTGGCCACTACCATGAAGGCCTGATTGGTGGAGTGCTGCAGAGATGGTTGTCCTTCTGGAAGGCTCTCCCATCTCCACAGAGGAACTCCAGAGCTCTGTCAGAGTGACCACTGGGTTCTTGGTCACTTCCCTGACCAAGGCCCTTCTCCCCCGATTGCTCAGTTTGGCCGGGCGGCCAGCTCTAGGAAGAGTCTTGGTGGTTATCATTCTTAAATGGAAGAAGTTTGTAGAGGCCACTGTGTTCTTGGGGATCGTCAATGCTGCAGAAATGTTTTGGTACCCTTCCCCAGATCTGTGCCTCGACACAATCCTGTCTTGGAGCTCTACAGACAATTCCTTCAACCTCATGGCTTGGTTTTTGCTCTGACATGCACTGTCAACTGTGGGACCTTATATAGACAGGTGTGTGCCTTCCCAAATCATGCCTAATCAATTGAATTTACCACAGGTGGACTCCAATCAAGTTGTAGAAACATCTCAAGGATGACCAATGGAAACAGGTTGCACCTGAGCTCAATTTGGAGTCTCATAGCAAAGGGTCTGAATACGTAAATAGGTATTTCAGTTGATTATTTTTAACTTTGTAAACATTTCTAAGAGCCTGTTTTCGCTTTGTCATTATGGGGTATTGTGTGTAGATTGCTGTGGAACATTTTTTATTTAATACATTTTAGAATAAGGCTGTAACGTAACAAAATGTGGAAAAAGTCAAGGGGTCTGAATACTTTCCGAATGCACTGTACCCATAACATGATGCGGCTACCACTATGCTTGAAAATATGGAGAGTGGTACTCAGTAATGTGTTGTATTGGATTTGCCCCAAACATAACACTTTTATTCAGGACAAAAAGTTATTTTCTTTGCCACATTTATTTGCAGTATTACTTTTGTGTCTTGTTGCAAACAGGACGCATGTTTTGGAATATTTGTATTCTGTACAGGCTTCCTGTTTTTCACTCTGTCAATGAGGTTAGTATTGTGGAGTAACTACAATGTTGTTGATCCATCCTCAGTTTTCTCCCATCACATCCATTCAACTCTAACAGTTTTAAAGTCACAATTGGCCTCATGGTGAGTGGTTTAATTTCTCTCCGGAAATTGAGTTAGGAGGGACATCTGTATCTTTGTAGGGACTGGGTGTACACCATCCAAAGTGTAATTGATAACTTCACCATGCTCAAAGGGATATTCAATGTCTGCTTATTTTATTTTTACGCATCTACCAACAGGTGTCCTTCTTTGCGAGGCATTGGAAAACCTCCCTGGTCTTTGTGGTTGAATCTGTGTTTGAAATTCACTGCTCGACTGAGGGACCTTACAGATAAATGTATGTGTGGGGTACAGAGATCAAAAATCATGTTAAAAACTATTATTGTGCTCAGAGTGAGTCCATGCAACTTGTTAAGCACATTTTCACTCCTGAACTTATTGAGGCTTGCCATAACAAAGAGGCTGAATACTTATTGACTCAAGACATTTCAGCTTTAAATGTTGTATAATTGTTTTTTTTTGGTTTTTTTGGGTTTTTTTCTCCGCTGACATTATAGAGTATTGTGTGTAAGCCAGTGACCTTTTTTTTATGGACATTTAATCCATTTTAAATTAAGGTTGTAACACAACAAAATGTGGAAAAAGTCAAGGAGTGTGAATGCATTCTGAAGGCACTGTAGATGGAGAAGCTAAGCTGACCTCTCGACAGACCTCGCTGTTCATAACGATGCAAACGCTTATTTTCATCAAAACCCTGGGCAGGACACGTCGCTTTACCCTGGTAGGCCAGGCTACTCAAGGGTTCTCTACAGACTCCTTTTCTGTGATCGAACAAAACAGTCCTACAGTAACATCACAAAAGACCTTTGGGCTCCCTGTAGAGCCATCAGAACGAGGCCCTCAAACTCAGTGAAGAAGCTTTTCAGCCAGTACAACTGGCACTACTCCAATTTCACATGATATAAATGGGACTCATTCATTAGTTCACACCGTAGCAAAACGTTTTGCAACAAAAATGTGTGTTTCTTATTGGACAAGTTTAGGTAGGTCTTCTCTCCCCGTTTCGGTCAGTTTGCTTCCTAGTGAGAATACGACAGTGAGCTCGGCACACTACAGCAAAACAAAACAATTCAGCTGCACTCCCATCCAATAGGAAACCAACCAGAAAACATGGCATCACAAGACTTTCAGCAAGTATGTGAAACCACACAGATTATAATTATATTCTGCCTGTGTGTTACCCAATTCACAACATTCTATTCTGTTCAATGGCAACACATCCTGACAAGTACAAAATGGAGGAACTTGAGAAGATTCATACTTGGCAGCCAATAGACTTGCCCTGAGGTGACATTCATTCATTACCTCATCTTAAACATTCCATTAAATCGATCACCATTAATATTACACTGTGATGTTTCATTAACATTCAACAGTACCGTTCTCCAACTCTCCTCTCGCTGTCCTCATCTTCCCCTTCGTCCTCAGACTCTTTATCGGACTCCTCCAGGCGTCGGCTGCATTTCTTCCCCGGGGTGTCCCCTCCGTCTGACCTGCTGCTTTCTCTTTGACCTCCCGTCTCCTCTCCGCTGGTCTCCCCCACACCCAGACCACTCGGCTCCTGCTCTTTGATCTTCTCCAGCTTGACAGGTTCCTTCGTCTCAGCTTTGACCGGGGTCACAGTGCACCGTCTCCTCCCCTGAGGGAAAGGATAGAGAACAGATTAGTGTCTGGAACTCTGCAAAAAATCTACAGTAACTATAGTACAGCGCTTTCTCACTTTTTCCTCGCCTCTTCCTCAAAACACATTAGATGAAAAGATCAGATGGGATGAACCCAAGTTCAATTAATTTTGAGAAGGCGAATTGGGAGGAAATCTAACAGAGTTCAGAAAAAGTTGTGTGCAAATCACAAGTAAACCACCACACAGGACAAAAGTTGTTTTTGAAAACTCCTACTAACCCTGGGAGAGGAGATATCTGTGTGGCCCTCTTTGTCACTCTCACTCCCCGACTCAGCCTCCTCCTGGGCAGGCTTGTCCTCTGTGGATGCCACAGACTCAGTCTGGACGGGTGGTGTTGGACCCTGGCTCTCCTTGTCTTTGTCCTTCACCGTTACCTGAAGGACCTGGGCAGCCTTATGCTCTGTCTGGGACTGGGAGGACTGGGAGGCTGGACGAGCCTCGTTGTGGTGGATGGTCCTGAACACGATGCAGGCTGAGCGGCAGTACTCCTCAAAGCCATACAGGTACCTACACACAAATACACACACAATGTATTAGCACTCCCTCAAGCACAGTAAATGTCACTCACCACACACTTCTAAATAATCTTGGTGCAAAAAACGTAAAATATCCATCAATCAAATGTATTTATATAGACTCACAGTAATCCGGCCTAGAACACAGTTTGAATTTATCACGGCAACAGACATTGAGTTCATTTCTCAACGTCAACGCAAATGACTGTCAATAGCTTCAAAATAAAGACTTGTCTGGTAAAGAGCGCTTTTCAGTCTGAGTGAGGTGAACAAACACCTACTTTCTGTAGGCAGTCTTCACATTGTAGGAGGCAGCAGAGTTTAGGATGGGAATGCCCAGGTCCATGTAGATTTGTTTCCACACAGATCCACTTTCAATCTGCAAATAACAACCATCAACGTAACATATGAATAATCATTCATGTAGGCTACGCTATATCAATAATATCTTCAACAAAACAAACAGGGAGGTAGTGAGACAAAACGCTACCAACGTCAAAATTGTTAAGTCATATTTCAGGCCTGTTGTTTTCTTTGCCCTCATAGCAGCTGACGTGCAAAACACCAGCCAGACAGCCCCTCCATGACCTTGATAGTCCACTAAAAAGCTAAATGCTGCAAGTCTGCTTACAGAGGCAGAGGAGAGACAAAGCTGGTGAGAACAGGTTGTTCACATTAGATGACGAGACCAGACAGTCTGTGAGGAGGACTCAGATGAAAGGGGGGGTAGCTGTATAGATGAGATTCACTCACTTTGTCACAGCCCCCCTGCTGGTAGACTAGCCTGAAGAGCTTGAAGAGGTTCAGATCCTTGTAGCCGAGCACAGGAGGCTTGTTAATTGGCGTCCCTGAGGATGAGAGGACGAGAGGAGCAGTGACGTTACACAGAGGAAAAGCAGCACATTCTAGGGCATTCCAAATCACAGGACCATTGTTCTTATTTCATGTGTTGTCGTTGAATGACTGATAAGGATGCATTGTGTGATAAAGAACTGCAGTGAAATCAAATGAAGGATGGATGGGGCATTCAGAGCCAGAGCCGGCCAGGTAGTGTGTTTGTGCGCTTGCAGTAAAGTGTTGTGCGCAGTAAGTCATATGAAAGATCACCAATTGGCCCATGTCAAAAGTAGGGCACTATATAGGAAATAGGGTGCTATTTGGGACATATAAACGGGGAGATGGCAGGAGGATATGGGACAGGGCTGAAGGCTCACCTCGATCCTCCATGAACTTATACAGCTGCTGCAGGAAGTGATCCCTCTCCTCTGGGTCCGCCTCGTCCTCAGGCTGCTGGGAAGGTAAACGCAACACACCTTGGTTAAAATAGGCAAATGAGGCATCAACCGACGATATGTTAGTCATTATCAGTCAGCGATTGTGCTGCTATTTTGACAAGGTCTCTTGACAAACATATTTTAGCCCCAAATATCAAAGCAACTAACTTGGTAAAATAAAGGTAACGTTTTTAAAAAGACGGAAGACAACGAGGCATGCACGTAAAACCCCATCAGTCTTGACATAGCTACCGTTGAAGTCGGAAGTTTACATACACAGTGAATTATAAGTGAAATAATCTGTCTGTAAACAATTGTTGGAAAAATTACTTTTGTCATGCACAAAGTAGATGTCCTAACCGACTTGCCAAAACTATAGTCTGTTAACAAGAAATTTGTGGAGTGGTTGAAAAAGTTAATGACTACAACCTAAGTATGTAAACTTCCGACTTCAACTGTACATTCCTGTAGAGCTAGCAATGCTACTAGAGCAGAGGAAAATGTTACGTATACCAAGGCCAGTAGTCAGTCAGGTAACAGATTATTTTGAGCTCATACTTTGCTTCTGAAAATGTTGCTCATTCTGTTACTTGTCAAGCCACTTGCATGAAATAATTTACACAAAAAAAAGTCAAGGGGTCTGAATACTTCCTGAATGTACTGTGTGTGTAATGTGTGAACTATACCATGATTGACATAAAATGCTCCAGACACAAGTAAATACACAGTAAAGTGAACCTATTTTAGGACAGCCTGGCTGGCACGACTCCACTGGACCACAGCCAATCCCCACAGCCCCTCTCTAAACGATAGGAAGTAGCTGCCGGTTGCTATGGGAACAGTGTCGGAAACCACACAAATGGCCATTTGTCCAAAACTCTGGGAGCAAGAAGAATGAAACCATTGTTGTTCCTGAGGCAGGGGCTGTCCCACACACTGGGGGTGTGTCCCAAATGGCACCCTAGTGACTATGGGCCCTGGTGAAATGTAGTTACACTAAAAAGGAATATAGTGCAATTTGGGATGCATCCAGGGTCTATTGGGAGTCTGGCTCAATCAAGGTGATTCAGTAGCCATAAGATGTCAGAGTGGGAATGCAATGAAGGCATTGTACAAGCCAACTTCTTTGACAGACCAGGCAGGTGAGGTCACTACAGTGTGCAATACAACAGCTGGGTTTACATTACTCAATGGAGACGGCTCTCGTTTTGAACCCTTATCATGGCAAAATAAGATAAGAACTTCCTTTTTTCTCCCTCCGTGAAGTAGTACCTATTACGATAGCCAAGCCCAGGCTTCACAAGCAGGTTATGATGGCAATTGTTAGAACATTACACTTCAGTATACAGTTAAACTACTGCTTTGTCAAAACTGATAGAAATGTCTAATTTCTGAATGTGGCAAGGTGCTGGTCCAGTCAGCACCTAAAAGGAAAGTGGTTTACTTGTAGGCTTGAAATAACCTTCTAGCCTGAAACAGAACAGTGTTCTTCTTACCTCGTCGTCATCCTCCTCCTTCTCCTCCTCCTCCTCACTATCTTCTCCTTCCTTGTCCTCCTCCTCATCACTGCTGGAGGATTCTAAGATCTCGCTCATGTCCATCTTCCAACTGTCAGGGACCACCTTGGTTTTGAGGAAATACACTGCCTCCTCCAAACCTGGGAATAGCCAGAGGAAGTCAAGAGTTACAGGTTAATTTTATGTCAATTCAGTTGACTTGGACAATACATTTCTCCATAGGAACACCTATTCAGTTCTTGAACTAACTGGAATTGATTGTTGAGCTCCCTAGGTGAGCCAACCTTACCATTCCTCGACGAGAACTCAGCTTTAGATACGCTATCCATGTTCACTTCATGGATCTCCTTTCTTGCCACCGTGCGACTGAAAACCCCCCACAAAAAAACATCTAAATGCATGTGTATTCAGCTACAAATGTTACCAATTCTGAGAACACTATAATAGCAAATAATAGCAAAAATACATGCATGTTTACATTGCCCTTGGCTAGAAAATGTATGGGGCAAATATCAAACAAGACATAATATTTGTAAACTGACCAGAATTTCCTTAACTCTACAACACAAGAGTAGGATGAACAATACTTACAATTTGGAGTCTGCAAATGATCTCACTAAACATTGGTCTTTCCTGACTGTCAGGTCATCGTTGCAGCTGGGTGATATCACCTAGACAAAACCCGTAAAGAAAGGGAAAGTTAGGAGCAATTACAAATAGTGCTGGGCGATATATTGTGAATACCGATATGGATCCACGTACCATCTATAAAGGTATTTTTATACAGTGCTCAATAAATGAAAAGTTCAACAAGTTGGACAACGTCACTGTCAGTTTCTTCCTAGTTTGGTTGAGTACAAAACCATCAGAATAGAGAAAGCCTATTAAAATCACTTAGAATTCAGGTTGCCACCATTCTAGGGTTATGCACTACTCATAAATCATATTTAGAACTTGTATTATTCAGAAACATAAAATACCGTCAAATATGAGAAAAATATCATACGATATTTTGTCTGTATCACCCAGCCCTAATATCAAAGTATCATCATACAAGAAGGACCAAAGGCCAAGGAAGGTTATTATCCATTTGCTTTCAGTTTCACAATGGGTTCTGTTTTTCAGGTGGTTGTATAAACCAGTAGTTTCCAACCTTTTTTGAACCGTGGCACACCTTGATGGGATCCCCCCCCCCAAAATGTAAAGATCAAATGGGGTTTATTGGAACGTCATGATAATTAATTTGTGTATACCCCTTTAAGAGTGTCCTGCGAATTGGTGCTAGAAATAAAAAAAGTTTGCTCCGGTAAAATAGGTCTTCAGTTTGGAGACAAGCGGTTTTCTGCTTTGTAAATGAGCAACCACGGACACTAAGCCATGTTTGTTTCTATGCCAGAGGCTGTGGTACAGCTAAACCTAATCAGACATGCTTGTGGTAAAGGTTCTCACAGGAAAAGTCAAATAATACAAATGACTTTGCTCATGCACTCCCCTCAAATAATACAAATCCAACAACAGCCTGAGCACACCGGACTTGAAACAATGATACAGATGTAACCATGTGCTATTCAATGTATTATCTGAGCGGCACTGGTGCTCCCAAGTCAAAATTCCATTTGCATTCCATAGTTAATGTTTATAAGGAAGAGAGACCGACAGGCAGAGACCGACAGGCAGCGAGAGAGACCGAGAGGGGCAGCGAGAGAGAGAGGCAGCGAGAGAGAGAGAGGGGCAGCGAGCGAGAGAGAGAGAGAGAGAGGCAGCGAGCGAGAGAGAGAGAGGCAGCGAGCGAGAGAGAGAGAGAGCGGCAGCGAGCGAGAGAGAGAGGCAGCGAGCGAGAGAGAGAGGCAGCGAGCGAGAGAGAGAGGCAGCGAGCGAGAGAGAGAGCAGCAGCGAGCGAGAGAGCGGCAGCGAGCGAGAGAGAGCAGCGGCGAGAGAGAGAGCGGCAGCGAGCGAGAGAGAGAGCGGCAGCGAGCGAGAGAGAGCGCAGCGAGCGAGAGAGAGCAGCGAGCGAGAGAGAGGCAGCGAGCGAGAGAGAGAGAGGCAGCGAGCGAGAGAGAGAGGCAGCGAAAGCGAGCAGAGAGAGAGGCAGCGAGCGAGCGAGAGAGAGAGGCAGCGAGCAGCGAGAGAGAGAGAGAGGCAGCGAGCGAGAGAGAGAGCAGGCAGCGAGCGAGCGAGAGAGAGAGAGGCAGCGAGCGAGCGAGAGAGAGAGAGGCAGCGAGCGAGCGAGAGAGAGAGAGGCAGCGAGCGAGCGAGAGAGAGAGAGGCAGCGAGCGAGCGAGAGAGAGAGAGAGAGGGAGCGAGCGAGCGAGAGAGGAGCGAGAGAGAGAGAGGAAGCGAGCGAGCGAGAGAGAGAGGCAGCGAGCGAGCGAGAGAGAGAGAGGCAGCGAGCGAGCGAGAGAGAGAGAGGCAGCGAGCGAGCGAGAGAGAGAGAGGCAGCGAGCGAGCAGAGAGAGAGAGGCAGCGAGCGAGCGAGAGAGAGAGAGCAGCGAAAGCAGCGAGCGAGAGAGAGAGGAAGCCAGCGAGAAAGAGAGCGCGGCGAGAGAGAGACGCAGCGAGAGAAGAGAGGCAGCGAGCGAGAGAGAGAGAGGCAGCGAGCGAGCGAGAGAGAGAGAGGCAGCGAGCGAAGCAGAGAGAGAGAGGCAGCGAGCGAGCGAGAGAGAGAGAGGCAGCGAGCGAGCGAGAGAGAGAGGCAGCGAGCGAGAGAGAGAGAGGCAGCGAGCGAGCGAGAGAGAGAGGCAGCGAGCGAGCGAGAGAGAGAGAGGCAGCGAAGCGAGAGAGAGAGGCAGCGAGCGAGAGAGAGAGAGAGGGCAGCGAGCGAGCGAGAGAGAGAGAGGCAGCGAGCGAGCGAGAGAGAGGCAGCGAGCGAGCGAGAGAGAGGCAGCGAGCGAGCGAGAGAGAGAGGCAGCGAGCGAGCGAGAGAGAGAGAGGCAGCGAAAGCAGAGCGAGAGAGAGAGAGGCAAAGCGAGGCGAGCGAGAGAGAGAGAGGCAGCGAGCGAGCGAGAGAGAGAGAGGCAGCGAGCGAGCGAGAGAGAGAGAGGCAGCGAGCGAGCGAGAGAGAGAGAGGCAGCGAGCGAGCGAGAGAGAGAGAGGCAGCGAGCGAGCAGAGAGAGAGGCAGCGAGCGAGCGAGAGAGAGGCAGCGAAGCGAGAGAGAGAGAGGCAGCGAGCGAGAGAGAGAGAGGCAGCGAGCGAGAGAGAGAGAGGCAGCGAGCGAGAGAGAGAGAGGCAGCGAGCGAGAGAGAGAGAGGCAGCGAGCGAGAGAGAGAGAGGCAGCGAGCGAGAGAGAGAGAGGCAGCGAGCGAGAGAGAGAGAGGCAGCGAGCGAGAGAGAGGGAGGCAGCGAGAGAGAGAGAGAGAGGCAGCGAGAGAGAGAGAGAGGCAGCGAGAGAGAGAGAGAGGCAGCGAGAGAGAGAGAGAGAGAGGCAGTGAGCGAGAGAGAGAGAGGCAGCGAGAGAGAGAGAGAGAGAGAGGCAGCGAGAGAGAGAGAGAGAGAGAGGCAGCGAGAGAGAGAGAGGCAGCGAGAGAGAGAGAGGCAGCGAGAGAGAGAGAGGCAGCGAGAGAGAGAGAGAGAGAGCAGCGAGAGAGAGAGAGAGAGAGGCAGCGAGAGAGAGAGAGAGAGAGAGGCAGCGAGAGAGAGAGAGGCAGCGAGAGAGAGAGAGAGGCAGCGAGAGAGAGAGAGAGCAGCGAGAGAGAGAGAGAGAGGCAGCGAGAGAGAGAGAGAGAGAGAGAGGGGCAGCGAGAGAGAGAGAGGCAGCGAGAGAGAGAGGCAGCGAGAGAGAGAGAGAGAGGCAGCGAGAGAGAGAGAGAGAGAGAGAGAGAGAGAGAGAGAGAGGCAGCGAGAGAGAGAGAGAGGCAGCGAGAGAGAGAGAGAGAGGCAGCGAGAGAGAGAGAGAGGGCAGCGAGAGAGAGAGAGAGGCAGCGAGAGAGAGAGAGAGCAGCGAGAGAGAGAGAGAGAGAGAGAGAGGGAGCGAGAGAGAGAGAGAGAGAGAGGCAGCGAGAGAGAGAGAGAGAGAGAGAGAGAGAGGGCAGCGAGAGAGAGAGAGAGGCAGCGAGAGAGAGAGAGAGGCAGCGAGAGAGAGAGAGAGAGAGAGGCAGCGAGAGAGAGAGAGAGAGAGGCAGCGAGAGAGAGAGAGAGAGAGGCAGCGAGAGAGAGAGAGAGAGAGGCAGCGAGAGAGAGAGAGAGAGAGAGAGAGAGAGAGGGGGGGCAGCGAGAGAGAGAGAGAGAGAGAGAGAGAGAGGGGCAGCGAGAGAGAGAGAGAGAGAGGGCAGCGAGAGAGAGAGAGAGGGGCAGCGAGAGAGAGAGAGGGACAGCGAGAGAGAGAGAGAGGCAGCGAGAGAGAGAGAGAGAGAGAGAGGCAGCGAGAGAGAGAGAGAGAGAGAGAGAGGCAGCGAGAGAGAGAGAGGCAGCGAGAGAGAGAGGGACAGCGAGAGAGAGAGAGAGAGAGAGAGGGACAGCGAGAGAGAGAGAGAGGCAGCAGCGAGAGAGAGGCAGCGAGAGAGAGGCAGCGAGAGAGAGAGAGACCGACAGGCAGCGAGAGAGAGAGAGAGAGACCGACAGGCAGCGAGAGAGAGAGAGAGAGAGGCAGCGAGAGAGAGAGAGAGAGAGGCAGCGAGAGAGAGAGAGAGAGAGGCAGCGAGAGAGAGAGAGAGAGAGGCAGCGAGAGAGAGAGACAGCGAGAGAGAGAGACCGACAGGCAGCGAGAGAGAGAGACCGACAGGCAGCGAGAGAGAGAGACCGACAGGCAGCGAGAGAGAGAGACCGACAGGCAGCGAGAGAGAGAGACCGACAGGCAGCGAGAGAGAGAGACCGACAGGCAGCGAGAGAGAGAGAGACCGACAGAGTGTGTGTGTGGCTAGGGTCTATGCATGATGTGACTTACCAGGGCCAGGTACCAGGATGTCCGGTCTGTCCCAGTCTGAATACTGGCCACTTTACCCAGCAGGTCATCGTTTAGCCTCCTCCTGTCCTCATTGTCGTCATCACTGGAGGACGAGTCCTTTTCATCATTCGCACTGATGGGTTGAACAAGGGGACTACGTCAGAACATAATCTTTACAGGTCAGAAGCTATAGTCTGTCTCTGTCAAAACCTTCAGTCTCAGTCAGAAGCTTCTACAGAGCTCTATAGAAAGCTCAACACTATCAACCACAAAGGCCTATGGGAGCCAGTTACAAATGTTCAACTGTAAACAGTCATTACATTTTATTCAACTTCATCATAAATCTAACTATGTTGTTGTTTACTGTGGGTGCAGAAAGTATTCAGACCCCTTGACTTTTTCACATTTTGTTACGTTACAGCCTTATTCTAAAAATGTATTTATTTAAAATTCTCAATCTACACACAATACCCCATAATGACAAAGCAAAAACAGGTTTTTTGAAATGTTTGCAAGTTTATTAAAAATTAAAATATTACATTTACATAAGTATTCAGACCCTTTACTCAGTACTTTGTTGAAGCACATTTGGCAGCAATTACAGCCTCAAGTATTCTTGGGTATGACCCTACAAGCTTGGAACACCTGTACTTGGGGTGTTTCTCACATTCTTCTCTGCAGATCCTCTCAAGCTCTGTCAGGTTAGATGGGGAGCGTTGCTGCATAGCTATTTTCAGGTCTCTCCAGAGATGTTCGATCGGTTTCAAGTCCGGGCTCTGGCTGGGCCACTCAAGGACATTCAGAGACTTGTCCCGAAGCCACTCCTGCATTGTCTTTAGGTGCCTTTTGGCAAATTCCAAGCGGGCTGTCATGTGCCTTTTACTGAGGAGTGGCTTCCGTCTGGCCACTACCATGAAGGCCTGATTGGTGGAGTGCTGCAGAGATGGTTGTCCTTCTGGAAGGCTCTCCCATCTCCACAGAGGAACTCCAGAGCTCTGTCAGAGTGACCACTGGGTTCTTGGTCACTTCCCTGACCAAGGCCCTTCTCCCCCGATTGCTCAGTTTGGCCGGGCGGCCAGCTCTAGGAAGAGTCTTGGTGGTTACAAACTTCTTCCATTTAAGAATGATAGAGGCCACTGTGTTCTTGGGGATCGTCAATGCTGCAGAAATGTTTTGGTACCCTTCCCCAGATCTGTGCCTCGACACAATCCTGTCTCGGAGCTCTACGGACAATTCCTTCAACCTCATGGCTTGGTTTTTGCTCTGACATGCACTGTCAACTGTGGGACCTTATATAGACAGGTGTGTGCCTTTTCAAATCATGTACAATCAATTGAATTTAGCACAGGTGGACTCCAATCAAGTTGTAGAAACATTTCAAGGATGATCAATGGAAACAGGAAGCACCTGGGCTAAATTTCGAGTCTCATAGCAAAGGGTCTGAATACTTATGTAAATAAGGTATATTTTTATTTGCAAACATTTCATAAAACCTGTTTTTGCTTTGTCATTATGGGGTAGTGTGTAAATTGATGTAAAAAAAAAAATTTTTTGAATAAGGCTGTAACGTAACAAAATGTGGAAAAAGGGGTCTGAATACTTCCAAATGCACTGTATAATGACCATGTCTGAATGTTTACAGGCAGAGCATCTAAAGAAGCATGCTGTAAGCGGTAGTGCAGGTTAGGTCATCAAACCGTATCCAAAGCAAGAACAACACAGTGGTTCCACATGGCCCACTGCAGGTCAAACCGTATCCAAAGCAAGAACACAGTGGTTCCACATGGCCCACTGCAGGCTAGCATTAAAGGAAAACTCCACTCAAAAACGTTTTGGGTATATATTTTTTCCATTAGTCCACTGTTGATACAATCCTAAAATGTTTTGCATATCAGCAGTCAAGTTTTCAAGCTATTGGACTTTCAAGAAGCAAAATGCATCATATGATGATGTGGCAAGTGACATTTTGCTTCTTGAAAGTCCAATAGCTTGAAAACATGACATAAAATAAACCAAAAGGTTGGTTTTGAGTGGCGTTTTGCTTTAAAAGGTTAACTTAGAGGAGGGGGGGGGTAAAGGTGTGTTTTAAAATAAAATAGGGGTTAAGAGAAAGGTAAAAGAAGGGTCTACTTACTGAGCCTGAGATGACCTCCTTCCTCCGCGGTTTCCCTTCTTCCCGATGACGGGGGTGCCAAAGTGCTCCGGGTTGGTCAGGGGCAGTTGGTCCAATGTCTAGATAACAACAGAGAGAGATAGAGAGGAGTGAGGAGAGGGAGCAAGAAAGAGAGGGGTCTTAATCAATATATCAAAGAGCAAAAATAACAGAGAGACCACCAAATCAAATGGCCAAGAAGATAGTGAGGTCAGAAGACCAGTCCTCTTACCTCGCTCTCAGCAAAATGTCTCTCTCCCTTCAGACACAGAGACGTCCTGCGGAGTGTCTTCTCATCCCCATCGTCAAACACTGGAACACAGTGGGAAGCAGTTCCCTTGTAATGTTTACATTTGACATTTATTCTTAACCAGAACGACTTACAGGAGCAATTAGGGTTAAGTGCCTTACTCAAGGGCATGTCGACAGAGTTTTCACCTAGTCGGCTCAGGGATTTGAACCAGCAACCTTTCGGTTACTGACCCAACGCTCTTAACCGCTAGGCTACCTGCCGCCCAGATTGTATTTATGTTAAACATTAACACCAAAGTATACTGCTTCCCCAGGATCATATAGACAAATAGTATTATTGACCAAGAGTCAGTTATGACAGAGAATAGTCAAAATGCAACCAACCAACAAAGACGTACAGTGCCTTGCAAAAGTATTCATCCACCTTGGCGTTTTTCCTATTTTTTGGCATTACAACCTGTAATTTAAATGGATTTTTATTTGGATTTCATGTCATGGACATACACAAAATAGTCTAAATTGGTGAAGTGAAATGAAAAACATAACTTCTTGGCGATGGTCTTGTAGCCCATTCCAGCCTTGTGTAGGTCTACAATCTTGTCCCTGACATCCTTGGAGAGCTCTTTGGTCTTGGCCATGGTGGAGAGTTTGGAATCTGATTGATTGTTTGATTGCTTCTGTGGACAGGTGTCTTTTATACAGGTAACAAGCTGAGATTAGGAGCACTCCCTTTAAGAGTGTGCTCCTAATCTCAGCTCGTTACCTGTATAAAAGACACCTGGGAGCCAGAAATCTTTCTGATTGAGAGGGGGTCAAATACTTATTTCCCTCATTAAAATGAAAATCAATTTATAACATTTTTGACATGCTTTTTTCTGGATTATTTTGTTGTTATTCTGTCTCTCACTGTTCAAATAAACCTACCATTAAAATTATAGACTGATAATGTCTGTCAGTGGGCAAACGTACAAAATCATCAGGGGATCAAATACTTTTTTCCCCTCACTGTATGTATTCACCCCCTTTGCTATCAAGCCCCTAAATAAGATCTGGTGCAACCAATTACCTTTAGAAGTCACATAATTAGTTAAAGTCCACCTGTGTGCAATCTAAGTGTCACATGATCTGTCACATGATCTCAGTATATATATACACAACTGTTCTGAAAGGCCCCAGAGTCTGCAACACCACTAAGCAAGGGGCACCACCAAGCAAGCGGCACCATGAAGAACAAGGAGCTCTCCGAACAGGTCAGTGACAAAGTTGTGGAAAAGTACAGATCAGGGTTGTTGTTTTTTAAAATATCCCACATTTTGAACATCCCACGGAGCACCATTAAATCCATTATTAAAAAATGGAAATAATATGGCACCACAACAAACCTGCCAAGAGAGGACCGCCCACCAAATCTCACAGACCAGGCAAGGAGGGCATTAATCTGAGAGGCAACAAAGAGACCAAAGATAACCATGAAGGAGCTGCAAAGCTCCACAGCGGAGATTGGAGTATCTGTCCATAGGACCACTTTAAGCCGTACACTCCACAGAGCTGGGCATTACCGAAGAGTGGCCAAAAAAAAGCCATTGCTTACAGAAAGAAATAAGCAAACACGTTTGGTGTTCGCCAAAAGGCATGTGGGAGACTCCCCAAACATATGGAAGAAGGTACTCTGGTCAGATTGAGCTTTTTGGCCATCAAGGAAAACGCTATGTCTGGTACAAACCCAACACCTCATCACCCTGAGAACACCATCCCCACAGTGAAGCATGGTGGTGGCAGCATCATGCTGTGGTGATGTTTTTCCATCGGCAGGGACTGGGAAACTGGTCAGAATTGAAGGAATGATGGATGGCGCTAAATACAGGGAAATTCTTGAGGGAAACCTGTTTCAGTCTTCCAGAGATTTGAGACTGGGATGGAGGTTCACCTTCTAGCAGGTCAATGACCCTAAGCATACTGCTAAAGCAACACTCGAGTGGTTTAAGGGGAAACATTTAAATGTCTTGGAATGGTCTAGTCAAAGCCCAGACCTCAATCCAATTGAGAATCTGTGGTATGACTTAAAGATTGCTATACACCATCCAACTTGAAGGAGCTGGAGCAGTTTTGCCTTGAAGAATAGGCAAAAATCTCAGTGGCTAGATGTGCCAAGCTTATATAGACACCCCAAGAGACTTGCAGCTGTAATTGCTGCAAAAGGTGGCTCTACAAAGTATTGACTTTGGGGGGGTGAATAGTTACGCATGCTCAAGTTCTGTTTTTTTTGTCTTATTTCTTGTTTGTTTCACAAGAAAAAATATTTTGCATCTTCAAAGTGGTAGGCATGTTGTGTAAATCAAATGATACAACCCCCCCCCAAATCCATTTTAATTCCAGGTTGTAAGGCAACAGAATAGGAAAAATGCCAAGGGGGGTGAATACTTTCGCAAGCCACTGTATGTAGTCTACCATTATCAGGTGATAACAGAGGAGCAGGACTTCTTGTAAACTAGTTTGAGTGTTGTTGCTGTACTCACCCACTGTGTACCAACTGGCATCTGTGAGTTTGTTGATGGTTGCCTCACTGCAGATCCCCTCTGCACTCTTCACCTCCACTGTGGAGCCCACCTGCAAAAGGATGCCAGGGAGATGAGACTTTGAGACACCTCATATGCGCTGCTCTTTTAGTCCCATTTCAAAAATAACTCAAAATGGCAACAGTAAAAGCTGCAATATGTAACTTTTTGGGCGACCTGACCAAATCCACATAGAAATTAGAGTTATAGATCTGTCATTCTCATTGAAAGCAAGTCTAAGAAGCGGTAGATCTGTTCTAGGTGCGCTATTTATATGCTTCCCGTTCTTACGTTAGTTTTTTGTGTCTTACTTTCGGTTTTGTACACCAACTTAAAAAACAATATTTTTGGTTATGGAAAATATATTTTACAGCGGTTTTAGATAATACAATGACTTTCTACATTGCTTGTTTTGTCACAAACTGAAATTAGGCAACCTATTAGAATTTTAGCAACCAGGAAATGGCGGAGCAATTTCTGCATATTGCACCTTTTAACATTGCATCTCAAATCAAGTCTTCTCTAAATAAAGAAAGTAACGTGCCTGGGCAAAGTGAAAGCCCATGACACGTGTGTTCGAACAGTGAAAAGGGAACCACACTGGGCATACAAAATATCAGGATAGAAAAACTGAGGCCATTTTAAACCTTTAGGCAACTTAAAATGTTTAACACTCTGGCGTTAAAAATCAGCACAAAAACAACTGCAGTACCATTGATGCTTACAGTTGTTGAAAAACAGGTGATCAGTGTAATTTGCCAGGGCATTAGTCACATGACCATGAACTTCATGTCGACAATACCTTATCTGTACCGGTTCTATATGCCTGCACCCTGTAGGACATTATGTTGTCACAAGTACAGAACCATTGTTATATCCAACAGATCGGAATCTCAGAATCATGTGACAAACAGATGATTCTGAGAATCAAAAGAACACAGAGGGCCAAATTAATCTTTTCCATATCATACTGTGGGGAGTTCGGTGATGCGATGCCAATTAGTTCCAAACTTACCTTCAACTGTCCTTTCACTTGGTCATCTTGAACAACTTGTGAAGTGGTGTCTCCTTTGAGCATCACCTAGTGAGAGAGGAGGGAAACAAAGGAATTCAGTCAAGGTGAAATAATCCAGTTGAGTAACAGACAACTTTCCTCTTCCTGACTAGTCACGAAATATGTGACAAATTACATTTTCTTTGACCAGTCAGTTACCAAGGGGCCTATAGATGAACCTCACATGCCAACGCTGGAAGGCACAGTTGTAAAAACAGGTGTTTCCAGCTACAGACAGATCTTAAACCATCTGATACAATAGTAGGTATGTGCTTATAGTATTACCAGGGAATGGTGCATCATAGCCTTCACCTATCTTTCTATGTGGAGAAAGTTCAATGGGGCTTCCTACCTCACCCCATGAACACTAGACCAATGAAACAATCAATCAAGGGAACTCTGACCTTGTTGTGACAATCATAATGGAAGAGCAGAAGCAAAGGAGAATAGTGGAGAATACAGGAGGTCAGGTCACAATGCTGCTAACTGGCGATTGGTGTGGGATCACTTGATTTTAAAACAATAACCATCATCAGCCCTGACCTATAAGCTGGTTCACCAGTTCAGTGGCACCCACATTTTCACAACAGGGTTTTGAAGAATAAAAAAAAGCACATTTGAACCTAAATTCCTAGGCCTATCGGTTGTTCGAAAACATACTAAACCAGACATGGCTGCTAACCCAATGTCCAAGCATTGTCAGTTGCTATACTAAACAAAAATATTTTAAAAATGCAACATGCAAGAATTCATATAAGGAATACAGTTCATATAAGGAAATCAGTAAATTGAAATGAATTATTGAATCTATGCATTTCACATGATTGGGCAGGGGTGTAGCCATGGGTGGGCATAGGCCCACCCACTGGGGAGCCAGGCCCAGCCAATCAGAATGAATTTCCCCCCACTAATGGGCTTTATTACAGACATAAATACTCCTCAGCACCCCCCCTAAGATGATCCCGCAGGTGAAGAAGCCAGATGTGGAGGTCCTGGGCTGGCATGGTTACACATGGTCTGCGGTTGTGAGACCAGTTGGACATACTGCAAAATTATCTAAAACGACGTTGGGGGCAGTTTATGGTAGAGAAATTAACATTCAATTCTCTGGCTACAGCTCTGGTGAACATTCCTGCAGTCAGCATGCCAATTTCACACTCCCTCAAAACTTCAGACATCTGTGGCATTGTGTTGTGAGAACTGCTCATTTTAAAGTGACCTTTTATTGTCCCAAGCACAAGGTGCACCTGTGTAATGATCATGCCGTTTCATCAGCTCCTTGATATGCCGCACCTGTCAGGTGGATGGATTATCTTGGCAAAGGAGAAATGCTTACTAGCAGGGATGTAAACACATTTGTGCACAAAATCTGAGAGAAATAAGCTTCTTGTGCATATGGAACATTTCTGGGATCTTTTATTTCAGCTCAAGAAACCAACACTGTTCAGCGTATTTAATGTGAATTTGAACCATGTGTTTTACCCAACAGGCTCTAACCAATGCAGTCATGATGACTGACTATCACCAGTGTTTGTTGTGTTATGATTATGTTATGACTAAATTAACTGTTTTCAGAGTGTCTAGTTGGGACTGCGTAGGTTACAGATTAGCCCAGGGGTCTCCAACAGGTACATCGCGAACTACCAGTAGCTCGCAGCCCAACTATGAGTAGCTCGCCAATCAATTCTGAAAGTACATACATTGGTAACACGAGATATGGTTAGTCCATCAGTAGGTGCCTTACATACTATCAGTAACATTTCAACTAACTATCTACTAACCCTAACCTTAGCAAGCAGTTGCTTAGCAACAGATAGTATGACCATCTGTAGGGCATCTACAGATGGAAAATCCGGACTATCCAAATAAAGTGTGATCCATGCATTTTTTTCATGTGTTCCATCGTATATGGTCAACCATAAACCACCCGGCAACTGTCCAATCAAAGACACAGTGACATTATCCCACCGCTGGTTAGCCACTGTTGGCTTAAAAAGCCAAAACGTAACACAATATATGGCAATTACAGTAATTTCCAGCAATATTGCCGTCTGTCTGTTTGGTGCGCGTATTTATCTATCACTCTGTATGTAGCCAGTTAGCAATGCTAATGATAACAGTCTTGTGGGTAGACAAAGACTTTCCCAAAAAACTCTCAATTAAATGCAAAGTAGGCTTACCTGACAGAACTATATCATGATTATTTGTATCAATTGGGTGGCAATTGTTTTGCAAACTCTGCCATGACATGTTCCTTTCTTGCTAGATGCGCAATTAAAGCGGAATTACACTAAAATCAAAATGTGTTCTATATTAATATTTTTTTACCTACAAAATGGTCTTTCTGTGTGATTTAAGCATTGACATGACTCAGAACATCACTTTTTGTTGTTTCTCTATGAACAATTGAAATTTTAACAAAACAAAAGTTAAAAAATACCAAATATGATTTTATGGGGCCCTTTAGAGTTGTTTACTAACCATTATTTTACCAGTTATATTGACAGAAAACACGTCTCTTGTACACCAAGGACCCAGGGAAGAGTCGCATGGTTGAGGAGAAGAGAAGAACGTGCCTATTTGAAAGCTTTTTATTTTATTTTATGCTAGAAAGGGTTGGAGACCCCTGGATTAGCATAAGGCTTTCTGAAACAAACTGAGCAAAACTGTTCATAGAACAAGTCTACTTGAAAGATGTCACTGGCATACACAAACATTTAGATGGGGGGGGGGGGGTCCTTTTGCAGCAAAACTGTGACCGAAACTGGCCAATCAGCTTGTCTACTAGGCCTATATAAACAACATATCCTTGTAAGATTTGGACATCAAAATTTGGAACATTTCACATTACTTACTCCCTTGTTTGATTACAATGTTGTCTGTGTCCCAAATTGCACCCTCTTCCCTATATAGTGCAATACTTTTGAAGACAGCCCCATTCTGTTTATAGTAGTGCATTATAAGGAGAATGGGGTGGCATTTGGGATGGAGTCATTGTTGCGTTGTGCTTTTACCTTAACCTTCACTGTCCGTTTAACAGTCTTGATTTTTGCCTCACAGAAGGCACCTCTGTATTTGGCGCTGACCTCAGTCCCCACGGTCAGGTAGGCAGGCTCGTCCGCTGCCTGTGAGAAAAACAGACACTCCTATAACATTTATCATTGTACTTTCTTATAAATAAAACACAGGCCATGTTTGGCCACTATTGAAAGAGATGTCCATGAAGCATGATGCCACACATAAACATGAAATTGCATTAGAGGTTTTTCAACTCAATAACATTTGTCTTGTCCTGAACAAATGTTAAGAGGTGGACAATGATGTCTAAAAATAGTCATTTACGGTGAAGCCTACATGAAAACTTTTGGCATTGAAATTATATATGAAACATGTATATGTGCAACATTCTGACGCCTTCAAACTGTCATATGTTGTTGCCAACCATATAGACAGTTGTCCCCCAGTCTCTATGCAAGCCAAGTGAAAGAGGCGTCGGCTTCACCGCTGTTTTCAACTGAGGTTAGCCAAGTGACTTACCTTCATCGTAGAGGCTATTTGAGGGAGTCCAGCTCGATTGGTTTTGATTGCTGTAAAACAAGATCGGAATTACAGATGAATAAAGATGTCAGAATGGCCGTGATTAGGACTAAATCAAATTTAGTCGAAAATGAGTAAATATGCTAACAGGCTAACGACGAACTAGCCTGCTACTTCTAACGCATTCTTTTCAAGCTCGATGCAGCCCCCTCCCTCCAGATTCACAAAAATGTGTGGCTACTGGCTAGCTAGTTTAGCTGTATGCTCATGCTGAATGTTAACAGACAAAAAATCGACAAAAGCTTTTCAAAAGAATATTATCAAGTTATTTACAGCCCAGCGTTGGCATACTACAAGGACGTTGCACATAGACAACAAACAGAATAGTGCGTGTTCCTTCCCGCTTTGCTCGCAATCTGTGACTGTGTCACGTCGCCATCATAGCTCGCCGTGCTGCACCATGTCAGGCTGGGAGAAATACACAGAGGAGCTGGCTACAAAAGGTGTGCCACACAGTCATCTTAGACAATTATGTTTTACTAGAAACAGAGATTATAAAGATTGTGGCAGTCTTTTGGTTGAAGTGAGGAACGACAGAATATTTCCCTCAACTCGGGAGCGAAATTTAGCTAGTTAGCTAACTTAAACATGCTAGCTAACGTTAACAGTTTCTCGATTTAAAGCGCCTTGTTAGTCATTGAGTTGGCCAGCTAGTTCAGGCAGAACATTTCAAACTGTGGTTCTCATTTGGATAAACGAGAGGCAGGCAGGTAGTTCGACGATAAAACAAAAAATTATCAGGACAATAATTATTTATTATCCAGTTTCACAAAAGGCGCATACATTTATTCACTGCAAAAACAAGCCGACTAGTCACTGGCACTGCCATTCAATTCTTTACCAGCCTAAGCTTACAATAAAAAATAACGAAAAATTGAGCTAAGTCTCGTCCGATAACTAACGAAACAGGTGTCACATTGATCTAAATAGCTTGAACTGTTAAACGTTTGTAATTCGTTTGAGAGGAATATTAATATGTTTGATACTTACATGCAACGACACCACTGATCACGACTTGCTTGCTAGATTTGCAAAGCAATACACGAATAACAAGCTGTTGAGCCGAAGCTGGGTCTCTCGAAATCCGATTGGCTGCCGTGACAGTGGTGGTCGAATCGCAGAAATATGATTGGTCAACACTTGCTTCAAATCCTATAGGACATACCTTCTCTGGATTTATGGTTGGTAGATGGAAATCGGCGCTTTGAGAGAAAATGTGCTATTGGTCTTCCCAAACGTAGCTTCTTTCACAAAAATAACACCCCAACATGGAAATATGATTGGCTTTACTTATCTCAAGTCAAGCCATTCACTGGTTAGAAATATTTTACAATGGACCGCCTATTTTCGACACTGGCTTCCTTGTCACTCCAAGGATGGAAATATACTATATGTGAACTGAAAACACAAGCAATTTCTACTCACTCGTTGGATGGTGCTAGCGGTAACTCGTATTTTAATTAATGAGTTACTAGCTATGTTGTCATGTGCTGGGGAGAGGATGCGGGTTACGAGTTAAATATAAAGTATCGATTTGTTTGAAGTTGAGGCCAATGGCGCCTTGTTCATGTTTGTAGGACGTCAGAGGGCAAGTTGGTTACGTAACCGGAAGGAAGCATGTGCAGGTAAAAGCTATGTGAAGTGATTGCTGTCAAATCTTGGTTACTACTTACCTAAGGCCAGACAATGAATGCATATAGCCGTGTTGAGGGGTGTAACTTAACATTGGCTAGTCTTCTGGCTGAGTATCCTGAGATGTGAAATTCCAAGCCTTAATCTACTAGGTTGACTTCAGCACCACTACAAGATAATCCGTCCCAGGAAGGCAGAATGGCATGTCTTTATCAAATGTACAGATGAGGAGCTAATCAATCCCTCAGATTCAAGACACTGGTCAAGTCTTTCACATCATCTTAAATTGTATCCAAGCAGGGACATAACCAGATGAGGCTGGCATGGAGAGGCACTGAGAGGTGGAGGTCCATCTGTAAGGTCAATGTGGAGACCACTACCCTTCGAGTCACTGTGACACATGTCATACCTGAAACATATCACACTGTGCACTGAAAGAGTCTTGGTGTTCTTACACAACTGCGCCATCAGTAGAAGGATCAAGTGACAGTCCTTGAGATATTATGAACTAAATACACATCCAATTATAAAAACAAATGACAGAGGCAAACCCTTGTTGACAGTATTTAGAGTATCACAAAAAAGGCCAAAAATGCTTTGAGTATAAACAGTGCTTATCTTCAACTTTTATTTAAAGGCTGAAATCCATCAAACCCAAAAAAATTACATGGTCCATTAATTACAAAACAACGTCTGTGTCTCTTGGAGAGCCGTCCTGTCAGTAGGTGTTTGACGAGTGGAGAAACCACAGAAATGAGTTTACATGTTGTCTTCATCAGAGTCATCCTCCTCCTCCAAGGAATCCTATGGTGGAAGCAAAAGGCATTGCGAATCAGACACCAGCAAGACAGATATAATGGAAGTGGTTCAGTGAACCATTCTCACGTGATGAGTAACCTTGCCTGGGACCTGAAGACTTGAGTTAGCTCCCTGGGCTAAAGCTTGGGCTTTAGCTCAGCAGGCTAACTCAGTCTTGTGGCACACAGGAGACTCAAGTTCAAACATTTTACATTTACATTTTAGTCATTTAGCAGACGCTCTTATCCAGAGCGACTTACAGGAGCAATTAGGGTTAAGTGCCTTGCTCAAGGGCACATTTACGTCATTTAGCAGACGCTCTTATCCAGAGCGACATACAAATTGGTGCATTCACCCTATAGCCAGTGGGATAACCACTTTACCATTCTTTTTTTTTTTTTTTTATTATTATTATATATTTTTATATATATATTATTTTTTTTTGTGGGGGGGGGTAGTAGAAGGATTACTTTATCCTATCCCAGGTATTCATTCCTTAAAGAGGTGGGGTTTCAAATGTCTCCGGAAGGTGGTGAGTGACTCCGCTGTCCTGGCGTCGTGAGGGAGCTTGTTCCACCATTGGGGTGCCAGAGCAGCGAACAGTTTTGACTGGGCTGAGCGGGAACTATGCTTCCGCAGAGGAAGGGGAGCCAGCAGGCCAGAGGTGGATGAACGCAATGCCCTCGTTTGGGTGTAGGGACTGATCAGAGCCTGAAGGTACGGAGGTGCCGTTCCCCTCACTGCTCCATAGGCAAGCACCATGGTCCCTAGACGTATTGTTGGTTTGAACCCAGTAGGTCACAGAAATGCCATGCTAAATAAAAATGAATGACTGGTGGTCGTGGTACATACCTTAGCGTACTTCTCTGCCTCCTCCCTGACGTCTTTTGGAACCAGCTCATGTTTTCCATTTGTCACTGGTGAGGGGAAATTAAGGTCATAAGTTACACTGCTCAGTTCAAGCAGATCAGCTGCGATCAATTTGAATGGACCAGGCGATGGCCCGTCACATAGTTAGTCAAAACTGGTTAGGGTCGAGTATCCAACAGAATCATAACCCATTATTGCACATGCTTGCCATACATCACTTTGTTATGAGCTGGGTTAACTGTCACATTTAAATGTATGACACTGCTCACAACCAGGGACAAGTTTGTTCCAAAACAAATGCAATGGCTGCTTACCCGGTGCACTAGTTGTGGCTTAGACCAGTGTACAAAACTCTGCCTTTGTTACATTTGTCATATACAGATGTACAAAGGGAGACAAAACCACACTTAAAAATACATGTGTAGGTCTAAGGCACTGCATCGCAGTGCTAAAGGCATCACTACAGACCTGGGTTCGATCCCAGGCTGTATCACAACCGGCCATGATCGGGAGTCCCATAGGGCGGCACACAATTGGCCCAACGTCGTCCGGGTTAGGGGAGGGTTTTGCCAGGGGGGGGAGGGTTTGGCCAGGGGGGGTGGCTTTACTTGGCTCATCGCGCTCTAGCGACTCCTTGTGGCGGGCCGGGCGCCTGCAGGCTGACCTTGGTCGTCAGTTGAACAGTGTTTCCTCCTACACATTGGTGCGGCTGACTTCCGGGTTAAGCGGGCGGGTGTTAAAAAGCGTGGTTTGGCGGGTCATGTTTCGGGGGACGCATGACTCGACCTTCGCCTCCCGAGCCCGTTGGGGAGTTGCAGCGATGAGACAAGATCGTAATTGGGGAGAAAAAGGGGGTAAAATACAAAAAAAGAAATACATGTGTATATGAGAAAGTGGCATTACCTTCTCCAACCCAGCTGAGTTCCAACTCGAACGATTTGTCTTTCACTTCATCGTGTACAATGTAGATTCTACAAAACAAACATCCAACAGTACATGTTAGTAGCAACTTAATACTCAGTGCCTTGATTGGAGGCTATTCATGAGAGTGAGTAACAGTGTGGGTGTGTGTTCCTTTAATAAAACAAACAAAAACTTACATTTTGGCCACCTCTTTTACCAACTCCCTGCAGGTCATGTCTTTCATCTGTTGATAGCAATGGCATACAAAATCAAAGGCAAACTTTTAAGCAAGATCTTCCCTTGTCTTAAGAAAATTGGCTCAATTAATATTCTTACCTGAAGCTTTTCAATTTCTGTCTTGGCGGCTTGCTTGGCTTTTCCAATAGCACATCCCCAGTAACCCTTGATAAAACAAAACAATGTATAAGTGGTCATCTAATATTTTCACAACATTGCCTAATGTTACACATTTCAGGTCATAATTTAAGGTTGCATGATGAGATACAGATTTCGTAAATGTTCGCAACTGATCAACATTCCCTCTGAATACATTGCATAGGTTCAAACACATTAAAGGGCCATTTTCCATGACCCAGATTAAAACTAGTCCAGGACTAAACCACATGCTCAAGGTAAAATCTCCACAGAGAATGCCTCTTATTCCTGGACTAGTCTTAATCTGCTTCCGGGAAACCGTCCCTAAACATGTAAAGTGTGACAACAGTAAATTAATGACAGAGCTTGTTTGGGGATAAACTCCCCCCAAAATAACTCACATATGAGATTCCAGAGGGGTCAACCATGTACAGCTGAGGACCATCATCTTGATCGTAAGAGCCCAAAATGAAGCTACATCCAAACGGCCGCACCGCACTGTATAACGTGTAGGCATGGACGTACATGGCCACTCTCTCTGAGAGATGCTGTAAAGAGAGATTATATGCAATTCATCTCAAATCAAGGAATATGCCAATTGTCCATAGGACTTGGGGACAAAGCAAAGCAACTCAGAATATGTTGACAACATGTAAATACAGTCACACACTTAACCAGTTGAATCAGGTGTGGTTGTACTGTAACGGAACAGACCAAATATGTGGAACTGACAGGGTACACGAGGAGGAGTTTGAGGGAAACACTGACCAAGAGCATCAGAGTTATTTTTTTACCTTCAGTGGGATGTTGTGTCCATAGTTGGATCTGAAGTTGGAGGCCTCCTCTCTGGCCACCTCAGACAGGGATCGAGCATCAGCCAGTAGTCCAGCCACTGCCTATTGGTAAGAAAGTTAAAGGTAGATTCAGCAATGCACAAAGTAAACAGCAGAGTCGGGACGACGTCGCAAATAATACGAGTGTTATGGCCAAGATCCACTAACTAGCGATGCTTCGCCTAGCCACGCTAGCTTCCTCCAGAGTGGCTCGTCATGTGGGTGCTAGCAAGCCGACAGCATGCTTGGTATCAACAGCCAATCCAGTAGGGTCTGGAAGCCAGTGAGCTTCAATTGGTCAATTGCACCGCGATATTGCAGAGTATTTGCATAAAGTTCAGCTTCCTCCAACTTAAGTCCCACCCTATTCACGTCGCCCAACAGTCCCCAGGCCACTTCGCTTGGCATCGCTTTTCTTCCTTTGAAAAGAAATGGCTTCTGTTGTTTCATTGCCAAACATCGTCCAGAGAGGATCTCGTCCATTAGGAGTGAGGCTAAACTTCTCCGTTGTTTTGGTCCCATAGCTATCACGTTGCAGCAGCGTGAAGCGCAGATACTCTGAATGCACGACCGCCTTGCATCGCGCATGTCTGTGGCTCATCCTCCTGCTCGTGGAAACGTCATATTGCTGAGTCTCATTTTAATTGAGTTACTAATTGAACCAGCCCTTTATATGAGCTGAACACAGATGGCGACGACCAATACCTGCTTAAGATTTTTCAAGAAAAATAGACTGGTGGAATGACAACGTCATGACAAAAATGCAGGCACAACCCAGAGGTATAAGACTGTTGTCACTGATCAGCCAGATAGCTAGCAACATTGACTAGAAGCTGGTGTGCTGTGAATTGTAGATGGCTTGTTTCAGCTAGTTGTATTTTGTGCTTGATACCATCTCTTGTTTTGACGCATGTCACGTCTATGCAAATGTGGCTATGGTTAGCTAGCTAGCCAGCAACTGTAACTATGTATTTGAAATAAACAGCATATAAATTGCAATGGGTAAATGTCTTGATTTTTTCAATAACATTTGCAGACGAAATAGCTTACATTTTAATCCTTTGATTGTAAGATTATTATTTTTTCTCTGTGTGGTTGCGTGCGCATCAGTTTTGTTGGTAAACACCACATGTATATACTGGGGATGTGGTCTGTGGATGAATACATACCATCCCTACGTGACGGTCGACATTGAAGATACGCTTGTTTGAGCCTTGTTCGTAAAGTTTGGAGAGAACCAATTTTTCGACACCGAACACAACCCCATCCTTGCATCGGATCCCAATTGCTGTGCTGTAAGGAGAAAGGACAAGAACCAACAAATTGAGACACTTGAGTACAAAAAAAAGTGATTTGTGCATATTCCTGTCACTTTCCATCTATTTATTTATTAGTCATTTAGCAGACGCTCTTATCCAGAGCGATTTACAGGAGCAATTAGAGATAAGTGCCTTGCTCAAGGGC
Source organism: Coregonus clupeaformis (assembly GCF_020615455.1). Taxonomy (NCBI): domain Eukaryota; kingdom Metazoa; phylum Chordata; class Actinopteri; order Salmoniformes; family Salmonidae; genus Coregonus; species Coregonus clupeaformis. Next base: position 17,823,569 of record NC_059220.1, read on the forward strand.
ACATCGACAGATTTTTCACCTAGTCGGCTCAGGGCTTAGAACCAGCGACCTTTCGGTTACTGGCACAACGCTCTTAACCACTAAGCTACCTGCCGCCCCATCATGTGGGTACTACATTCAAAAGGATCACATACCTGCTGTTTTCTACTGCCTTCATGGCATATTCCACCTGGAACACCCTTCCATCAGGGGAAAAGGTGGAGGCAGACAAGTCATACTAGAAAGGGAGATTTGGATGTTATACTTTGATGGCCACTGCTGTTGATAAAACACGTGTCATTGACAGGAACTGCAAGGCTTCATACATCAATCTAACCAATACTCATTGGTGTCACTTTTCCCAGTATTGGCTGGCAAAAACATGGAAGTAGATTCACGATAGTGTAATCCCATTTCAAAGGCTCCGTGCAATCTAGGCTCTTTGGGACGTCCATAGGATACCGGATAGCACCGACCCATTTAAAAGTGCATGTGTCAGTGTGTCAATCTAGCTAATTAAAGGATTCAAAAAATGGCTACCTTGTAAATATCATGATGTGAAATCAAACCTGTTGATAGATAGCAGAGCAACCGATATCCAACACCAAATCAGTTGAATTGGTTTCAATTTCGATTTAGCTTAGCCAGCATTGCTAGCTAACTAGCCTGTAGTGCAAGTGACTCAGCAGGCATGACAACATGGCTTAGTAGCAAACTAACAGTAGTACTGCAAGGAAAGAACAGCTAGGTAGCAGTAACCAGTGTAAAATGTACTTCATCACTATATACGATTATAGATCTTAAACGAATGACGTGATTAAATGTGTTATTAGCTAGTTATCTACTAAAACCTCAAACTAGCATAAAGCAGTCACAGCTAACTACAGTAGTTAGCAAGTTGGCTAACTTTGTTGCTAGCCTGGCTAAGATGAGCCGAGGTTAACAAGTTACCAAACATTTTATTTGTTAGCATTACAAAAATGAAGAGAAGTGTCTTATCAAATTTACCCCAGTTCCAATTGAACTCATTGTGGTAAAAACTCTTCAAAAAGCCTTTATAACAACTCCGTCTGATGTGTTTCAGCGCATCCCAGTCACTCTCCAACCAACAAGAAAATGGCTTTATGTTCAACAAAACAGCAGCCGCGTTGAACATGCTTGAATACCGCCACCTACTGTGGTGGAGTGTAATATCATAGAGGTAAACGTTTAAATAAAGTGCACTGCACACTCATCAGAAACTGAATCTTAAATATGTAATATCTACAGGAAGAATGTATACAGTAGGCATACTAATAAAATAAAAAATGTTTAGTCTTCTATGTTTAACCTAATTTAAAATGACGAAATGTATTGGGAAATATGCTGGTAAACACAGTTCAGCCGTTTATTTATTATTATTATTATTTATTTTGTTTACTATCAATCCTGGCTACATTTTCACCTGCAAATTGCCGTAATTAATAACATCAGCACTAGAAAGTTTGTGACTTTACTTAATATTCATGCATTTAATTCAAGCCCTCTTTTCTCAACCTTCGTGGGAAAAGTAACTGGGTTGAGGTTAATGAATGATTTAGTTTAGCTAATCCTCGACTGCTCCCTGGTGGACAAAAGATTAACAATACCATAATTCCAAATTGAGGGGTGGGTACGGAGATCCGGCTGGAAGATGGCGGAAGTGGTGGATGAGTTCGAATTAAGCAGCGCGTCGAGTAAATTTGGTGAAGACGAATGTCCTGAATGGATAACAGTAATATCGAAAACTGGATCAAAAAGGAAATTGTCTATAATTGGAGTGGAGGATACGTGTGTAAATGATCATGAATCGCTTCTTGTTGGGATGCATATGTGGGAAACCCGTTTGAGGTGTCGAAAATGGTGAAGAATGTGTTTGGAAAAGTGGAGTCTGTCAGAGTGACCAGGAGTGGTCTTATTTTGATGAATTGTATATCTGACGAATTGCAGTGGGCCTCAAAAGAATCCAACAACATAAGTTTTGTGTTTTGAACTTCAGAGTAGAGCACCCGTCAAAGAAGTCATCTCAGAGGTGACGACGGATGTTCATGTTGAATAACTGAAGATAATTCCTGGTGTGGTTGGTGCCCGGCGTCTGACCCGTTGGGTGAATGGAAAAAAATAATAAAGTATGTCGGGCCTGTTGTTTTTTGATAAAGAGCAATTACCTACGCATGTGAAGCTTGGTTATGTAAGATACGCCATACGAGCTTTCATCCCCAAACCACTGCAGTGTAAGAATTGTAAAGGATTTGGCCATGTTTCGAGTGTGTGCAGACGAACAGAGTATACTGAAGAACGGTGTGTAGAAGGACGATGGTGTTGCAATTGTGGTGGGGATCATGATCCTGAGTTCCTGCAGTGCGCTTTAAGGATGAATGAAATTGAGGTGGAAAATGTTAGAGGGGTCAATCGGAATCTCCTATGTAGAGGCGATCAAAATAGAGAAAACCAGTGATGCCAGTGAAGAGATGGTAGTGGATACACCACAGCCTGTAGTAAATGTTTGCTGACAGACAAAATATACCCTGTGTGTTAAAAAGGTGGATTTTGTTGCGTTCATCGCCACAGCACAAGTCTCAAATACGTTTTAGAAACTATACATTATTGTGGCTGCAGCAGAAACGTTTCTGGGACTCAAGATTTTATATCCGTACTGGCGCCGGAAAACCCGTCCTCCCAGGTTCCCCTTGAGCCTGTGTAGGGATCAGATCTGTTTTATTTATTTATTTTGAACAAAAAAGTTGTTTTATTTATTTTGGTCGTTTTTTTGGTAGTTCAGTTTTTTGGGGGAATACTGTTTCCATCCCGCATAGTAGGTGGTGGGATGTACATTAAATTGTGTAATCGCCAATATACCATAGAAGAGGAACAATTCCAAATGGAACATAAACTATATCAATTGCACAGAAAGGACTGTAGCGGTGTGCTATATGTTTGCTTGATCAATTCAAGAGATACCCCTGTCTGGTTACATTTTTGATTTTTGTGGTAAGTGCTTCAAAGAGGTAACGCTATATTGTCATGTGAAAATAAGCGTTATATGGTTAAATAGCGACGCTACTTTTCAATTAAGTTAGATAGCTAACGTTAGCTAGCTAGCTTTGCTCGCTAACATTATATAGCTAGCTAGGTTGCCCCTCACGGCTGAGAAAGCAGTGGATGAATTTTATGATATTTGTGCACGTGGGAGAATGTTTTTAGATTCGAAATTTGTGCAGAACGAGAGCCACACTAACTAAATATTAGGGTTTGGCAATAGCTCCCATGTTAACTATTTGACAAACATTACATGACCAAAACTATGTGGACACCTTCTCGTCGAACATCTCATTCCAAAATCATGGGCATTAATATGGAGTTGGTCCACCCTTTGCTATAACAGCCTCCACTCTTCTGGGAAGGCTTTCCACTAGATGTTGGAACATTGCTGCGGGGACTTGCTTCCGTTCAGCCACAAGAGCATTGGTGAGTTTGGGCACTTATGTTGGGCGATTAGGGCTGTCTCGCAGTCAGCGTTCCAATTCATCCCAAAGGTGTTCGATGGGGTTGAGGTCAGGGATCTGTGCAGGCCAGTCAAGTTCTTCCACACTGATCTCAACAAACCATTTCTGTATGGACCTTCTGCACAGGGGAATTGACATAATGAAACAGGGAAGGGCCTTCCCCAAACTGTTGCCACAAAGTTGGAAGCACAGAATCGTCTAGAATGTCATTGTATGGCCTCCTGTAGCTCAGTTGGTAGAGCATGGCGCTTGCAACACCAGGGTTGTGGGTTCGATTCCCACGGGGGGCCAGTATGAAAAATGTATGCACTCTCTAAACTGTAAGTCGCTCTGGATAAGAGCGTCTGCTAAATGACTAAAATGTCAAATGTAAATGTATGTCCCTTCACTGGAACTAGGTGGCCTAGCCCGAACTATGAAAAACAGCCCCAGACCATTATTCCTCCTCCATCAAACTTTACAGTTGGCACTATGCATTGGGGCAGGTAGTGTTCTCCTGGCATCCGCCAAACCCAGATTAGTTCGTCGGACTGCCAGATGGTGAAGTGTGATTAATCACTCCAGAGAACGTGTTTACACCACTCCAGCCGACGCTTTGCATTGCGCATGTTGATATTAGGCTTGTGTCCAGTTGCTCGGCCATGGAAACCCATTTCATGAAGTTCCCGACGAAGTTCTTGTGCTGACGTTGCTTCCAGAGGCAGTTTGGAACTCGGTAGTGAGTGTTGCAACCGAATCCACTAATTTAAAGGGGTGTCCACATACTTTTGTATATATAGTGTATATTAGGCATGCCAATAACATGCCATAACAATATTATGTCTATATATAGAGGGTAATATGCTTGTTGTATAACTATCACGTAGTTGTCTGTCAAGAAAGTTTACAACACAATTGGTATCTGATTTCTATAATGTTACTGTAGCCCAGTGCTTCCCAAACTGTGGGGTGCGCCCCAGGGGTCGGAAGGGGGAGTGCGGGTTTAAATCTTTATTTTTTATTTTTTAAGGAACTCAGTCCGGCTTGAAACGTACTCTTGAAAGTTGTAATAGTAGAATGCACAAGGTGCAACTTTTAAATGAGGTAGTGCATCATCAGTTCCTCTTGTCATGTTAGTTAATGCATATGTTAGAGAGCTATTTTATAACTTGTCAGAAATGTCCAGATCATCTAGCCCATGTCAGCTAACGTTTCTTTATTTAGCCCACAGATCCTGTTGTAATTTTTTAGTCACTCAAATATCACATGAATACACATTAGACATAGCAAAATCTATAGAGTTGCAAGAAAATTAGCTTTAAAACTGCAAAATTCTCTCCACCAACAAGAGTGATGTGAAAAGTTTGTGTCATGAACAGTGCTTGTGCCCATAGAAATAGACGTGGCGCGCGTGCAGGGGTGTTGTGGGATGTTCTGGAAGGGGGGCCCCGAGAGAGAACATTTGGGAACCCCTGCTGTAGCCTAGTCTGCTTGACGCCTCGATCACACCGACAGCGTCATTGCATTTTGGTACGCCAGAAGTACAGTACTAGTCCAAAGTTTGGACACATCTACTCATTCAAGGTTTATTTGTACTATTTTCTACATTGTAGAATAATAGTGAAGACATCAAAACTATGAAATAACACATATGGAATCATGTAGTAACCAAAAAAGTGTTAAACAAATCAAAATATATTTTATATTTTAGATTCTTCAAAGTAGCCACCCTTTGCCTTGATGACAGCTTTGCACACTGTTGGCATTCTCTCAACCAGCTTCACCTGGAATGCTTTTCCAACACTCTTGAAGGAGTTCCCACATATGCTGAACACTTGTTGGCTGCTTTTCCTTCACTCTGCGGTCCAACTCATCCCAAACCATCTCAATTGGGTTGAGGTCGGGTGATTGTGGAGGCCAGGTCAACTGATGCAGCACTCCATGACTCTCCTTCTTGGTCAAATAGCCCTTACACAGCCTGGAGGTGTGTTTTGGGTCATTGTCCTGTTGAAAAACAAATGATAGTCCCACTAAGCGCAAACCAGATGGGATGGCGTATCGCTGCAGAATGCTGTGGTAGCCATGCTGGTTAAGTGTGCCTTGAATTCTGAATAAATCACCAACAGTGTCACCAGCAATGCACCATCACACCCCTTCCTCTGTGCTTCACGGTGGGAACCACACATGCGGAGATCATCCGTTCACCTACTCTGCGTCTCACAAAGACATGGCGGATGGAACCAAAAATCTCAGACCAAAGGACAGATTTCCACCGGTCTAATGTCCATTGCTTGTGTTTCTTGGCCCAAGCAAGTCTCTTCTTCTTATTGGTGTCCTTTAGTAGTGGTTTCTTTGCAGCAATTTGACCATGTAGGCCTGATTTCAAGCAGTCTCCTCTGAACAGTTGATGTTGAGATGTCTGTTACTTGAACTCTGTGAAGCATTTATTTGGGCTGCAATTTCTGAGGCTGGTAACTCTAATGAACTTATCCTCTGCAGCAGAGGTAACTCTGGGTCTTCCATTCCTGTGGCGGTCCTCATGAGTGCCAGTTTCATCATAGCGCTTGATGGTTTTTGCGACTGCACTTCAAGAAACGTTCAAAGTTCTTAATTTTCCGGATTGACTGACCTTCATGTCTTAAAGTAATGATGGACTGTCGTTTCTCTTTGCTTATTTGAGCTGTTCTTGCCATAATATGGACTTGGCCCTATTTGGTAAAATACCATCTTCTGTATACCAACCCTACCTTGTCACAAATAAACTGATTGGCTCAAACGCATTAAGAAGGAAAGAAATTCCACAAATTCACTTTTTAACAACGGTATAGTTGTCTCACGCCTGAGAGTGCTTGTAATTACGCCAGCTGGCTGCCTACAATAATTACATACAAGAACTGCCTACCATTCAGCTGTTTTCTAACCTCATTGTCTGAACCGTTAACGTTAGGTAGCAAGTGGCTACTGTGCTTGAAATTTAGCTAGCTTGTTGCTACCTGGATAGCGACTAGTAAACAATAGCTGGAACGACCGAGCGAACAGACGCGAACTGGCTGAGTCAATTCAGTGGCTAGCTTTGCACTTGGCTAGCTAACAGTAGCTGCTAGGGGTAAGTCACAACCTACACTTGTGTTTTGTTCTTTACATATTGATAGCCCGAGTCGTTCAAGGAATTCGGGACATGGGTGACTAGTTAACGTTAGTTTGGCTCTCTTTGTGTTCGTGCCGTGAAAGGAGGGGTTCTTCTTTGTCTGAAAGCAATGGCTAGCTAGTTTGCTAACTATCCTAGCTAACTAACTGGCTGAATAAGTTGACGACAGACTCGCTCAAGCTGTCGGGACTAACCCACAACGTTAGACACGGACACGAACGATCTGCTTGCGTGTTGATACACTGGTGGTTTGTTGTGGCTGAGTATTGGCGCTAAACCGTGCCCGGACGTTTTTCACTGAATAATACTGCACCTAGTTAGCTAGCTGAATAAACTAAGTTAGTCTATTCCTAGAAAACATTGAACCGCTGTAGTTTACAACAATTATAGTTTCTGAGGTGGAAGTTGGGAGAGTTATATTTGGGAGTTGTGGTGAGGGAGGCCCCGCTCTCTCCTTTCCCAGATGTTTAGTTCATTTCATTCTGATCTCCTCTGCATTATTGTAGCCATCTGCTGCAGCCTGTCAACTATGCCTCTGCCTATCCCTGTTCTCTCCTCTCCGCACAGGCTACACAAATGCCTCACACCGCGTGGCTGCTGCCTCTCTAACCTGGTGGTCCCTGCACGCACGACCCACGTGGAGTTCCAGGTCTCAGGCAGCCTCTGGAACTGCCGTTCTGCTGCCAACAAGGCAGAGTTCATCTCAGCCTATGCTACCCTCCAGTCCCTCGACTTCTTGGCGCTGACGGAAACATGGATTACCACTGAAAACACTGCTACTCCTGCTGCTCTCTCCTCGTCTGACCATGTGTTCTCGCATACCCCGAGAGCATCTGGTCAGCGGGGTGGTGGCACAGGAATCCTCATCTCTCCCAAGTGGACATTCTCAATTTTTCCCCTGACCCATCTGTCTATCTCCTCATTTGAATTCCATGCTGTCACAGTCACTAGCCCATTTAAGCTTAATATCCTTGTCATCTATCGCCCTCCAGGTTCCCTTGGAGAGTTCATCAATGAGCTTGACGCCTTGATTAGTTCCTTTCCTGAGGATGGCTCACCCCTCACAGTTCTGGGGGATTTCAACCTCCCTACGTCTACATTTGACTCATTTCTCTCTGCCTCCTTCTTTCCACTCCTCTCCTCTTTTGACCTCACCCTCTCACCGTCCGCCCCTACTCACAAGGCAGGCAATACGCTTGACCTCATCTTCACTAGACGCTGTTCTTCTACTAATCTCACTGCAACTCCCCTCCAAGTCTCCGACCACTACTTTGTATCCTTTTCTCTCTCCCTCTCCTCCAACACTACTCACTCTGCCCCTACACAGATGGTAATGCGCCGTCGCAACCTTCGCTCTCTCTCTCCCGCTACTCTCTCCTCTTCCATCCTATCATCTCTTCCCTCTGCTCAATCCTTCTCCCTCCAATCTCCTGATTCTACCTCCTCAACCCTCCTCTCCTCCCTTTCTGCATCCTTTGACTCTCTATGTCCCCTATCCTCCCGGCCGGCTCGGTCCTCCCCTCCAGCTCCGTGGCTTGATGACTCATTGCGAGCTCACAGAACAGGGCTCCGGGCAGCCGAGCGGAAATGGAAGAAAACTAGACTCCCTGCGGACCTGGCATCTTTTCACTCCCTCCTCTCTACATTCTCTTCATTTGTTTCTGCTGCTAAGGCCACTTTCTACCACTCTAAATTCCAAGCAACCACCTCTAACCCTAGGAAGCTCTTTGCCACATTCTCCTCCCTGCTGAATCCCCCCCTCCTCCCTCTCTGTGGATGACTTCGTCAACCATTTTGAAAAGAAGGTTGACGACATCCGATCCTCGTTTGTTAAGTCAAATGACACTGCTGGTCCTGCTCACACTGCCCTACCCTATGCTTTGACTTCTTTCTCCCCTCTCTCTCCAGATAAAATCTTGCGACTTGTGACGGCAGGCCGCCCAACAACCTGCCCGCTTGACCCTATCCCCTCCTCTCTTCTCCAGAACATCTCCGGTGACCTTCTCCCCTTACCTCACCTCGCTGATCAACTCATCCTTGACCGCTGGCTATGTCCCTTCCGTCTTCAAGAGAGCGAGAGTTGCACCCCTTCTCAAAAAACCAACACTCGATCCCTCTGATGTCAACAACTACAGACCAGTATCCCTTCTTTCTTTTCTCTCCAAAACTATTGAGCGTGCCGTCTTTAGCCAACTCTCTTGCTATCTCTCTCAGAATGACCTTCTTGATCCAAACCAGTCAGGTTTCAAGACTGGTCATTCAACTGAGACTGCTCTTCTCTGTGTCACGGAGGCTCTCCGCACTGCTAAAGCTAAATCTCTCTCCTCTGCTCTTGTCCTTCTAGACCTGTCTGCTGCCTTTGATACTGCGAACCATCAGATCCTCCTCTCCACCCTCTCCGAGCTGGGCATCTCCGGCGCGGCTCACTCTTGGATTGCGTCCTACCTGATCGGTCGCTCCTACCAAGTGGCGTGGCGAGAAGCTGTCTCCGCACCACGTGCTCTCACCACTGGTGTCCCCCAGGGCTCAGTTCTAGGCCCTCTCCTATTCTCGCTATACACCAAGTCACTTGGCACTGTCATATCCTCACATGGCCTCTCCTATCATTGCTACGCTGACGACACACAACTAATCTTCTCCTTTCCCCCTTCTGATAACCAGGTGGCGAATCGCATCTCTGCATGTCTGGCAGACATATCAGTATGGATGACGGATCACCACCTCAAGCTGAACCTCGGCAAGACGGAGCTGCTCTTCGTCCCGGGGAAGGACTGCCCGTTCCATGATCTCGCCATCACGGTTGACAACTCCGTTGTGTCCTCCTCCCAGAGTGCGAAGAGCCTTGGCGTGACCCTGGACAACACCCTGTCGTTCTCCGCTAACATCAAGGCGGTGACCCGATCCTGTAGGTTCATGCTCTACAACATTCGGAGAGTACGACCCTGCCTTACACAGGAAGCGGCACAGGTCCTAATCCAGGCACTTGTCATCTCCCGTCTGGATTACTGCAACTCGCTGTTGGCTGGGCTCCCTGCCTGTGCCATTAAACCCCTACAATTAATCCAGAATGCCGCAGCCCGTCTGGTGTTCAACCTTCCCAAGTTCTCTCACGTCACCCCGCTCCTCCGCACACTCCACTGGCTTCCAGTTGAAGCTCGCATCTGCTACAAGACCATGGTGCTTGCCTACGGAGCTGTGAGGGGAACGGCACCTCCGTACCTTCAGGCTCTGATCAGACCCTACACCCAAACGAGGGCACTGCGTTCATCCACCTCTGGCCTGCTGGCTCCCCTACCTCTGCGGAAGCATAGTTCCCGCTCAGCCCAGTCAAAACTGTTCGCTGCTCTGGCACCCCAATGGTGGAACAAGCTCCCTCACGACGCCAGGACAGCGGAGTCACTCACCACCTTCCGGAGACATTTGAAACCCCACCTCTTTAAGGAATACCTGGGATAGGATAAAGTAATCCTTCTACCCCCCCAAATGGTATGCAGCATCATCTAGATATGTGTGCAACAAAAGTTAAACATTGACCTTCTGTCAACGCGTACAATTTGATGCATACGTTCGATAAATCCAACGTATGCACCACACAGAACGTACTGCAACTGCGTCTGCATTGCGGCAAGGCAAACGCAGCGTTCCATTGGAAATTAATGTACTTCTGGTGTACTAAAATGCAGTGACGCTGTCGGTGTGATCACGGCGTGAATGTTGAACTTTTGTTGCACACATGTCCAGATGATGCTGCGTACCATTTTGTGCAATGACACTGTATGTGTGAGTTTGGGCATCAAAACACTGGTTTAGCATGTATTCAGGACTGGTATGGTGTGAACCCCTCAACCACAGACCAGACTTTTATGAAAGATTTACATTTTGGGGGCATGATCTTGCACCACAACATCATTGTAAAAATGGATAAGACGTGGTGGGAAAAAGGACTATCTTGTTATAACTGTTGGTTTGAGTATTGTGGTGGTGTGTCCATTAAAACAGTGGTTCCCAAACTGTGGGGCACGCCCCATAGAGGGGGCTCGGGATGTTCCCCAATGCTGGAAGGGAGGTCCCAAGTGAAACAGTTTGGGAACCCCTGCATTAAAACACAGAGATGGTGGTTTGCAGTTCAAAGGGTTGGTCATAAATGCATCCAAAATACACATAGGAAAGGGTTACAAGAGAAAAGGTGTCTTGTAACCAGGTTTGCCAGGTCTTGTAAATATTTCTAGCCCAAAGAACATTCAAAACCCGACCACAAGGCCTGAAAACTAGCCCAATTAAATGTTGCCACATTTATCCAACCCTTTTTCCTTAACGTTATCGAGAGAATTTAAGAAGGAATATCGACGTAACTTGTAACGACCTAAGAAGCAAAATTCGGTTTCCCATCATAATTATTGCAATTATAATAAATAAATCCCTTTTTGCTCATATGCATAACTAGATAAATCCGACAGGAGAGTTTGAGTGATGGAAGTTGGACCGAGGAGCTCAATCTCTGTCCAAGAAACACTTGGAGTAACTTCCAAAAACTAATGTTAGGCTTTTTTCTGGTAATTGTGCTGTTATTATGTGCAATAAATGACCTATTTGCGAGATTTTTTTCAATAGGTATAGGCTGTTGACAAAACCTGGGTTTATGATTATAATTCAACTTTGCCATGGCTTGGTTAGCTTCCCTGATATGCCTACATCTCATTTCACATAGCTCACATTAGCCTAGGCAAGATGTATGTCAACTGAATGATTTAGCAGCTTGCTTAGTTCAAAATGGCAGACTAATTTATTCAACATGAACAGCGAGGTGATTTCGAGGTAAGAAGTGCTTGTGTTGCCCAATAGCCAGCTGGAATAGGCTACTGAGGATGAGCTCGTAATTTCAATCACTGAATCAAATATTAATAATATGTAAATTAACGGAATATTCTTGTCAACAACAGCCAGTGTTTTTTTGTTTGTTTTACCTGTAGACTAATCTGACTGACTGTTACCATCATTCTAATGCATTCTAATTGTGACCATGATCACAAATGATAACTTCCAATTTAATTAACAAAATATGGCCATTAATAATAACAAGGCTACAACAACAAACTGAAGTTATATGCGATTTATTAAATCCGTTTGCCAGCTCCAGGTAGGCTACACAAGTGGCACAAATTGATTTGCAATGACTTCAGTGATATAACTTCAACATATTTATTGTATGAAATGGTAGGCTAGGTTACAGCCTACAATGACATAGAAATGAATAGGCTACATGATGGCCAACTGATGCAAATGTATCATTCTCCACATTCAATGCCAGCTTCACCTGGACTTTTCCCCATAACAGAAGCACGAGAGGGAGTTCCATAACTTCCATTTCAAATTTCCACTCCTGCAGCGCTCGAGACCCAAGAACTGAGCATGTGTAAAACCCTTCTCTTGACACGGTTTTCCATAAGCAAAGTCGACATTAAAATGCAGTTTAAACCAACGCCTAAGTTGTTTTCCAGTGCTTTGTCGCCGTTCTTTCTAGATGTGCATCAGTTCTAGCGGGTTAATGTTTTATGGAAAAAGGGTTGGAAAAAGGTCCATACTATTCAGAATCCTTGGGACGTCCCTATCCCATTGAAGTTGACATTTAAAAAAGGGTTAGGGTTAGGTAAGGGTAAGGGACCAATACATTTTCACCCGCAACATATTTTTCAAAGTAACCCAATTTTGTGGGGAAACCGCGGACATGGCAATCCTGCTTGCAACAAAACACTTGCAAACTGAAATGTAAGGTCTGCCACACTGATTAGTGACAAGTATGGGTATTTAAAGATGGCGAAGGAGCTCCTGCTGGAGGGGGATTGGACAGGGGATGGTGGTTGGTGATAGGGTGAGGGGACTGTCGGTCAGGGTAGTGGCAATTCGACTACAGCCACCCCAAATATGGCAACATATTTCCCTCCTCTAAGAATTGCCATTTCCATCCTCATCCTCCATGGCTGGTGTAGGCGGAGATGGGAAGAAGGTAGGCCAGACATTTTTGGGAAATGGGTTTGGCGTTCCATTCCCTGCACTTGAGGCAGGAATGTTGGTGTTGACGCACAGCTTGACGTCCCTTCAGAACCCAGAAATGGCAGCGGATGTCAGCAAACACCCTATCGGCACCAGGATGGAGAGGCTTGTCATCATAGTGTTTGATGAGGAGCCGATTGATTGGGTTCTTCGGGTCCAGCACTACTGGGTGCACCGAATCTGGTCCAAGAGTCTCAGCTCTCCAGAGCCTGCCCCCAACTCGAATGAGACCTGTAGACTTGTTAAGGAGAGAGGTTTTGGAGGCGGCTTTTCAAGGGGACTGCTTTACCACTTTCTAGCGAATGGAGGTCTTCTGGGAAGGAATTTCTCTGGGAGTGCTGGAGGAGCAGGATCTCACATTGAAAACGGTCAGTAGCTGGAGAACCAGGGTTCTGAGAGGGAGCTTGGTTGATGGACTGGTAGGTGGCTTCAATCGGTTCCTTCCAGGTACTGAAGTGAGTGGCGTCTGGCAGCGGAGGCACAGCTTCCTGGGGGGACGTCAAGTTGTGCGTCAATAAGCCTGCTCTGAAGCATCACAAAATAATACTAATAATAATATGCCATTTAGCAGACGCTTTTATCCAAAGCGACTTACAGTCATGTGTGCATAAATTTTTACGTATGGGTGGTCCCGGGGATCGAACCCACTACCCTGGCGTTACAAGCGCCATGCTCTACCAATTGAGCTACAGAGGATCACAAACCACATGCAACTCTCTGGAAAGTGATGTTCACTGGGGCTATAGGATCTGGGAATCTGGATCTTGACCAAGTCAGGGCTCTCACCTTCCCTCTCAGTCCAGGCCTGATGGGCAGTGCTCTCTGGAGGGGGGATTGGGTTATCCAACTCTCTGTTATTAATCCACAGTTGCTGTAGCAGGACTTTACCTCGGGTGGTGAAGGGTGACATGAAACCCAACGGGTCGTACTGACTTGCCAAGACTTTGTACAAATTTCTCAGGGGAAGGCTCTTGTACTCAACTGGTTGGTGCTTGTAGCTGATGGACAGTGCCAACTCAGGCCCAGGGTACCCCCTCTTGGTTCTGTTCAGTCATGATTCAATCAGAGTTCAGCGCTTTCAGATCGTGCTTCAGGAGGTATGTGGTCAAATACAAATGGCCGGTTGCTTGCCCACTGCCGTATTTCGAAGCTCCCTGAAGCTAGCAGTTGTCACATTCTGACCAGCAGTTGTTTGGCCTCCTGGATGGTGGGCAGGCTCTGTAGACAGTTATCTACATAGAAGGAGTGCAGAACTGAGTTATGGGTGTCTTCGATGTTCTCTCGGTTGTCCTGCACATGTTTCTGCAATGAATATGTGGCACAACATGGACTGCAGGTGGTGCCAAAGGGTTAGACTTGCCACTCATATACATCTGAGGGGTCTTCCTTTCTCATTCCCCTCCACAGGAATCTCATCAGAGAGCGGTCTTTGGGAAGCAGTCGTACCTGGTGAAACAGACTTGATGTCACCACTGATGGTAATGCCGTTCTGGCGGAATCAGAGGAGCACACCGATCAAGGATGGTCTCAGGGTGGGTCCAGGTAGGTGTTCATTCAGGGATTCTCCTTGGTACATGAAGGAGCAATTGAACACCATTCGGTGCTTGCCATTGTGTTTGACGAGATGATGTGGGTTGTACCAGGATTCTTTGGTGGGCTTATCTACTTGATCTGTGTTCAGTTTGGTAATGTAGCCAGCATTGACCAACTTCATTACCTCTTGGTTGTAGATGGTAGCCACCTCAAGTTTGCGCTCTAGTTGCCTCTCTGTAGCTCTTGTAGGATTGTCCGCCCCATCAGCCGCCCCATCGAGCCCTATTTGCTTGGTAGCAGCTGACAGTAGCAGTGTGCGTTCTGAGCCATCGTCAAGGATGGCATAAGTCTCAAGATGGTGATCTTTGTTACTCAGGATGACTTTAACAACCTTCAAGAGTACTTTGGGGAAGTAGAGATCCTCTAGAGATCCTGGTTCGAATCCAGGCTCTGTCGTAGCCGGCCGCGACCGGGAGACCCATGGGGCGGCGCACAATTGGCCCAGCGTCGTCCAGGGTAGGGGAGGGAATGGCTGGCAGGGATGTAGCTCAGTTGGTAAAGCATGGCGTTTGCAACGCCAGGGTTGTGGGTTTGATTCCCACGGGGGGGCAGTATGAAAAATAAAATAATGTATGCACTCACTAACTGTAAGTCGCTCTGGATAAGAGCGTCTGCTAAATTACTTACATACAAGTGGCTTTGTGGGTTGACATAGAAGACTATAGAGTCTGGTTTTCTGTTGTTGACATCATGCAGGATGCTAAGATGCTTGCCATGGCACTTGGGGCAGGGTTTCTTCAAGTTACACCTTATGTGGCTTTGCACATCTCCAACATCGCCTTTTGTCTTTAAACCACTCCTCAACTTTCTCTGCGCTGAGCCCCTTGAGCTTCTCACAGTGTGTGAGGGTATGATCTCTTGAATCACAGTAGAGACACAGGAGCCTGGGTCCACCAGGGGTCTTACCGGTAGCTGGATATGTGGAAGATCGTCTGGTGGGTTAGGATTTGGAGGTAGAATTGGAACTATGCATGATTGTAGCTGTACTGGATGAGGACTTGGAGAATATCTGGAAGTCTCCTCTGTGGCCATTATGGTGCTTGGTGGAGCTCACCAACCTGGGCAGCGACTGCCTGACATTCTGCTTCATCTTGCAGCCACAAGAAGAAGTCCTTCAGATTGTACTGGATGCCTGGTTCTGCAGGCATGACTGGCATAACTGGCAACTTGTTCTGCTGGTAACTTACTGAAGAGTTGCTGAACATGGGAGGTGCAGGCCAGCTCAGCAGCTCCCTTGCCATGCTGGAATGCCTGGAGCATCCCCACAAGTGAGCGGATCCGAACGGCAAAGCTACTAAAAGCTCTTGAATCACCTGGCGGATTCTGAGAAGGTTCAGAATGGTTGCTATCTCCCACAGGACTAGGTGATGGGGATGGCCATACTTCTGGTCCAGTGTGGGTAGTGCTGAGGAGTATGGCTGGGGGTCATTAGCATAAGCCAGAGCAGAGACCAAGTGCAGGTGATCCAGGAG
This sequence comes from Coregonus clupeaformis, assembly GCF_020615455.1. Lineage (NCBI taxonomy): Eukaryota > Metazoa > Chordata > Actinopteri > Salmoniformes > Salmonidae > Coregonus > Coregonus clupeaformis. Next base: position 17,839,315 of record NC_059220.1, read on the forward strand.
GATATGGTACTATTTCTCTGTTTCCTCCTCTGGCAGTAGGTTTGTGAGGGCCATTCTTATCATTGCAAACTCTTCAGGATCTTTGTAAATGAAGTTGGAAGGAAGGTCCCTCTATCCGGGATGAATACCTGGGTCTCTGTGGAGCCACTTGAGGGGTGTAAGTTGGTACTACTGGGAATAGCCATTGGTTGGATGGTTGGTAGTAGTGAGCAGTAGGCACGTCAAAGTTTTGTGAAACTGGTAAATCTGGTTGGGGTCTACCATACTGCTGAAGGGTCTGATAGGGTACTGCAGAAGCTGGAGGTTAGCACACTGGGATGTCTCTCCGGGTTCAGGATGTTCTGGGTTTGAGAGGTGGTGACATTTCGAGGTTGGTGTGCTGGGTAACGAGGCTGACTTGGTGCAGGAGTTGGGTAGGACGTGGTAGAGTAAACCTCTGGGTGCCGGGGTGGAGGAGGCTGGTATTGGTTGGAATAGACTTGAGGGAGACTCTGGGTAAGGACTGTGGTTGTTGGTGAAACTGCACAGTAGTTTCAGAGTTCATGAGAGATTCAGAGTGCACAAGAAGTTGATAGAGCACGGAAGGCCGGTACACATCTGGAGGCTGGAATTGGTTGTGTCTTTGATGCTGAGTGTTCACATCGGGAGGCTAGTGCACATCGGGAGGCTAGTGCACATCGGGAGGCTAGTGCACATCGGGAGGCTGGTGCACATCGGGAGGCTAGTGCACATAGGGAGGCTAGTGCACATCGGGAGGCTAGTGCACATCGGGAGGCTAGTGCACATCGGGAGGCTGGTGCACATCGGGAGGCTGGTGCACATCGGGAGGCTAGTGCACATCGGGAGGCTAGTGCACATCGGGAGGCTAGTGCACATCAGGAGGCTGGTGCACATCGGGAGGCTGGTGCACATCGGGAGGCTGGTGCACATCGGGAGGCTGGTGCACATCGGGAGGCTGGTACACATCGGGAGGCTGGTGCACATCGGGAGGCTGGTGCACATCGGGAGGCTGGTGCACATCGGGAGGCTGGTGCACATCGGGAGGCTGGTGCACATCGGGAGTCTGAATGCGCACATGACTGAGTACTCACAGCAGGCTGGACAGGAGGTTTAGTCTGAAGAGGTGCTTTAGACTGGAGATGCGGCTTAGACTGATAAGGCACAGACAGTTGTCTTGGTAGTAACATTTGAGAGTGGAGAATGTGCACATTGGGGCTGGGGCACTGCTGAATGAATGCCTTGACAGGAACTGGTAGGGATGGCGCTTGTGAGGATGCAGATTGTTCAGGCTGAGGGGTTGGTAACATGGAATCTGTAGGGAGGGGAAGATACTCCGGTCTACACTGTGGGGGTGGTTTTGGCAATGGTGAACCTTCCATCTGCCTATTTCTCCACTCTTCCATACGATCACATAACTCCTGAACTATGGAGAGAACAGCCTCTCCCTGGTTGGCCACTGCTGAAGCTCCAGAGTTTGCTGCTGCACCAATGAGTGAAAGGTGGCTACTGAAGTGGAGAAGAGGACCACTGTCAGACCGATAGTCTTAGAACCCTTGCTCATCCAATGCATCTCCATTGCATAAACAGTTTGTTTAAGTTGCTCCATTTCCTTCTGCATGTTGGCCTTTGCTGTGGTTAGCTCTTGGATTGTGGTGATATAGGGGTAGGCCTCAGCTTGAGCCTGGGGCTCCATTTACCCTTGTTCATACTCTTCTGGCCTTTGTTGAGAGGGTTGGATTGGTTGAGGGGTATAGCTGTAGCCAGGGAATTGAACATGGTAGTCAGACAGGTGGAGGCCTTGTGTTCCTCCTTGGGCTCGTCCCCGTCCAGATGGGGGTCTGTTATTGTTCTCCTCTGTTGTGATCCGTTCCATCACGATAGCCCGATCCGATGCAGAAGGACCATGTAGAAACTGATAAGAGTTGCGGTGGTAAAAGGACTGTGTCTTGCTGTAACTGTTGGTTTGAGTTAGGAATATCGTGGAGGTGTGTCCATTAAAACACTGAGATGGTGGTTTGCAATTCAAAGGGCTGGTCATAAACGCATCCAAACTACACAAAGGAACGGGTTACAAGAGAAAATGTGTCTTGTAACAAAATATTTGCAAACTGAAATGGTAAGGTCTGCCACACTGGTTAGTGACAGGTGTGGGTATTTAAAGGTGGTGAAGGAGCTGGAGTCCTGCCTCTGCTGGATGGTGGTTGGTAATAGGGAGAGGGGACTGTTAATCAGGGTAGGTGCAATTTGACTACAATCATTGTTTACTAGCTAGTACCTCTGAGAGAGAGAGAGCCCAGAGAGCTGTTAAGTGAGGTTGTGGTGAACCAAAATCTGGGTTTACAGGAGACGTTGACTATGGCGATTCTCCTTTAAGCCCTGGAAGCAGTCATTCAACTTGTCATTCCCCTGCTTTTCAAGCTTAATAATGTCAAAATATGTTCGTAAATACCAAAGAATGGTGTTTCGCTGAGCAACTATCGTCATTACTGCCATCCCAGTGTCACACTCTGGCTCCGGGACTTTGTATTTGAGCCAGGGTGTATTCGTTTTGTTGGGTTTGGTTTGGTTATGTTGGGTATTTGGGTGTGCTTGGTTTTGGTTGTTCTTGTTAGTCATATGACTCCCAATCGGAGGTAACGAGTGTCAGCTGTCGGCTCGTTATCTCTGATTGGGAGCCATATTTAAACTGTGTGTTTTCACCTTGGGTTTGTGGGTTTTTGTTCCTGTACAGTCATATTCACTGTGGACTTCACGAGTCGTCTTTTGTTTTGTATTTTGTGCGTTATCAATTAAAGTCATGTTCGCTCAACGCGCTGCGCTTTGGTCTGTTCATTCGTCAGACGATCGTGACAGAAAAACCCACCAATCTAGGACCAAGCGGCGTGTCAAGCGGCAACAGGACCCACATACACAGGATTCATGGACGCCTATAAAGGATTCATGGACATGGGAGGAGATACTGGATGGAAAGGGTCCTTGGGCACAACCGGGAGAATATCGCCGTCCTCGTGAAGAGCTGGAGGCAGCTAAAGCCGAGAGGAGGCGATATGAGGAGGCAGCACGGAGGCAAGACTGGAAGCCCGAGAGTACTACCCAAAAATTTCTTGGGGGCTTAAAGGGAGTGTGGCGAAGTCAGGTAGGAGACCTGCGCCTACTCCCTGTACTTACCGTGGAGAGCGAGAGTACGGGCAGACACCGTGTTACGCAGTAGAGCGCATGGTGTCTCCTGTACGCGTGCATAGCCCGGTTCGGTACATTCCAGCTCCACGTATCGGCCGGGCTAGATTGAGCGTTGAGCCGGATGTCATGAAGCCGGCCCCACGCATCCGGCCACCAGTGCGTCTCCTCGGGCCGGCTTACATGGCACCAGCCTTACGCATGGTGTCCCCGGTTCGCCTACATAGCCCGGGTGCGGGTTATTCCACCTCCCCGTACTGGTCGGGCGACGGGGAGCATACAACCAGGTAAGGTTGGGCAGGCTCAGTGCTCAAGGGAGCCAGTAAGCCTGCACGGTCCGGTATTTCCGGCGCCACCTCCCCGCTCCAGCCCAGTACCACCAGTGCCTACACCACGCACCAAGCCTCCTGTGTGTCCCCAGAGTCCTGTGCGTCCTGTTCCTGCTCCCCGCACTAGCCCTGAGATGCGTGTCCTCAGCCCGGTACCTCCAGTTCCGGCACCACGCATCCGGCCACCAGTGCGTCTCAGCCGGCCAGAGTCTGCCGTCTGCCCAACGGCGCCTGAACTGCCCGTCTGCCCAACGGCGCCTGAACTGCCCGTCTGCCAAGCGCTGCATAAGCCGCCCGTCTGTACTGAGCCTGCAAAGCCGCCCGTCTGCCATGAGCCTTCAGAGCCGTCCGCTAGACCGGAGCCGCTAGAGCCTTCCGCCAGACAGGAGCCGCTAGAGCCTTCCGCCAGACAGGAGCAGCCGAAGCCTTCCGCCAGACAGGAGCAGCCAGAGCCTTCCGCCAGACAGGATCAGCCAGAGCCTTCCGCCAGACAGGATCAGCCAGAGCCTTCCGCCAGACAGGATCAGCCAGAGCCTTCCGCCAGACAGGATCAGCCAGAGCCTTCCGCCAGACAGGATCAGCCAGAGCCTTCCGCCAGACAGGATCAGCCAGAGCCTTCCGCCAGCCATGAGCAGCCAGATCCGTCAGCCAGCCATGAGCAGCCAGATCCGTCAGCCAGCCATGAGCAGCCAGATCCGTCAGCCAGCCATGAGCAGCCAGATTCGTCAGCCAGCCATGAGCAGCCAGATTCGTCAGCCAGCCATGAGCAGCCAGATTCGTCAGCCAGCCATGAGCAGCCAGATCCGTCAGCCAGCCATGAGCAGCCAGATCCGTCAGCCAGCCATGAGCCGTCCAGCCAGGATCCGCCAGAGCCGTCCAGCCAGGATCCGCCAGCCAGCCAGGATCCGCCAGAGCCAGCCAGCCAGGATCCGCCATTCAGTCCGGTGCTGCCCCTTAGTCCGGTGCTGCCCCTTATCCTGGTGCTGCCCCTTATCCTGGTGCTGCCCCTTAGTCCGGTGCTGCCCCTTAGTCCGGTGCTGCCTCTTAGTCCGGTGCTGCCCCTTAATCCAGTGGGGTTAAATTGGAGGGTGGTCATTGGGAGGAGGCTACGTAAGCGGGTAGTGACTATGGTGGGGTGGGGACCACGACCTGTGCCAGAGCCGCCACCGTGGACAGACGCCCTCCCAGACCCTCCCCTAGACTTTATGCTGGTGCGCCCGGAGTTCGCACCTTAAGGGGGGGGTTATGTCACACTCTGGCTCCGGGACTTTGTATTTGAGCCAGGGTGTATTCGTTTTGTTGGGTTTGGTTTGGTTATGTTGGGTATTTGGGTGTGCTTGGTTTTGGTTGTTCTTGTTAGTCATATGACTCCCAATCGGAGGTAACGAGTGTCAGCTGTCGGCTCGTTATCTCTGATTGGGAGCCATATTTAAACTGTGTGTTTTCACCTTGGGTTTGTGGGTTTTTGTTCCTGTACAGTCATATTCACTGTGGACTTCACGAGTCGTCTTTTGTTTTGTATTTTGTGCGTTATCAATTAAAGTCATGTTCGCTCAACGCGCTGCGCTTTGGTCTGTTCATTCGTCAGACGATCGTGACACCCAGCCAGTATGTACTTCCAGAAAAGGTCTAAATAAACAGTTACATTCAACTGGGGAAAAAATGCCTTGTCTGGAAATAATCTAAGTATTGTTTTTGACCAAGTGTGCATGCGCCATATCCACCTCTTCCAACGTCTCCTGTAAACCCAGATTCTGGTTCAGGTTGTGGCACAACACAGACAGAGTGCATGCTTCTTTCCCATTGGCTGTTCATGACAGGTGAGTTGTTGAGTCTTGTTCATTTGACCAGGACGTTCTTTGAAATGCTGTGAGAAGTGTTGTCATGGATATGTATGAAATTGCAACTCCTTTGCCTGAACAGTCAGTAGCTATTCAGTATCACTACAGCATCGTGGTGGAATTACAGTTGGCTGATGGCTACAAAAATGAGAGCTTACGATGTTAGAAAAGCACTACAATGAGCTGAGCACAATATATCTAGCTTGGAAAATTAGCTCTCAGTGAAGTAAGTACCAAAGCTGCCATGTTGCAACTATATAAATACCCAACGTTTGTTAAAGCTGGGCGGCCTACTTGCCCTTTGAGTTGATAACATTCATGCCTTTAGTTCCAACAGATTGTAATTTAGAAATGATAACCTACAAGTTGACAGTCAGAATGATAAAAGGTTGTTTCAATGTTTGATTATAATCTGTAATACTTACTTTGTAAGGTGTCATTAAGGATTTAAAAGTCAGTACAGTTAGGCTAACTTCAAATGAATAATAATAGTTTATCCTTATCATAAAAGTATCCAAAGCGTTGGGCTATTGGCCATAATCTATAATGCCTGATTGTTAGCCTATATTGAATGATATGAGGTTTAGGATGAACATGAGAAGTGTAAAGGCTAATGATAATTTGCTATGTTTGAAATGTGAGACCTCCCCTCTCAGATAACACAGATCAGACAGTGGTGAGTGAGGAGTTTCTCTAAGAGGGAGGGAATTAATAATAAAACATCAACTTGCGGTTGTTGACATGAGAATTGTTCATAAATTATTATGTATGTCTTGTGTTATGGAGTCCTCCTATGAAGGTATCCTTCAAATAAAGTGCTGCTGGCTTTTCTTTATGTCCTCAGATGATAAAAGCAGCATGGTTATACACTATATATACAAAAGTATGTGGACACCCCTTCAAATGAGTGGATTCTGCTATTTCATTCACACCCGTTGCTGACGGGTGTATAAAATCGAGCACACAGCCATGCAATCTCCATAGACAAACTTTGGCAGTAGAATGGCCTTACTGAAGAGCTCAGTGACTTTCAACGTGGCACCGTCATAGGATGCCACCTTTCCAACAAGTCAGTTCGTAACATTTCTGCCCTGCTAGAGCTGCCCCGGTCAACTTTAAGTGCTGCTATTGTGAAGTGGAAACGACTAGGAGCAACAATGGCTCGGCCGTGAAGTGGTAAGCCACACAAGCTCACAGAACGGGACTGCTGAAGTGCATAAAAATCGTCTGTCTTCGGTTGCAGAGCTCACTACCTAGTTCCAAACTGCCTCTGGTAGCAACATCAGCACAATAACTGTTAGTCGCGAGCTTCATGAAATGGGTTTCCATGGCCGAGCAGCTGCACACAAGCCTAAGATCACCATGCGCAATGCCATGCGTCGGCTGGAGTGGTGTAAAGCTTGCCGCCATTGGACTCTGGAGCAGTGGAAACGCATTCTCTGGAGTGATGAATCATGCTTCACCATCAGTTAGTCTGAAGGACGATTCTGGGTTTGGTGGATGCCAGGAGAACACTACCAGCCCCAATGCATAGTGCCAACTGTAAAGTTTGGTGGAGGAGGAATAATGGTCTGGGGCTGTCTTTCATGGTTCGGGCTGGGCCCCTTAGTTCCAGTGAAGGGGAATCTTAAAGCTAGAGCATACAATGACATTCTAGATGATTCTGTGCTTCCAACTTTGTGGCAACAGTTTGGGGAAGGCCCTTTCCTGTTTCAGCACAAAGCGAGGTCCATACAGAAATGGTTTGTCGAGATCGGTGTGGAAGAACTTGACTGGCCTGCACAGAGCCCTGACCTCAACCACATTGAACACATTTACATTTACATTTTAGTCATTTAGCAGACGCTCTTATTATTATAAAAAAATGTATACTGGCCCCCCGTGGGAAACAAACCCACAACTCTAGTGTTGCAAACGCCATGCTCTACCAACTGAGCTACATCCCTGCCGGCCATTCCCTCCCCTACCCTGGGCAACACTAGGCCAATTGTGCGCCGCCCCATGGGTCTCCCGGTCGCGGCCGGCTACGACAGAGCCTGGATTCGAACCAGGATCTCTAGTGGCACAGCTAGCACTGCGATGCAGTGCCTTAGACCACTGCGCCACTCGGTATGAATTGGAACGCCGACTGCGAGCCAGGCCTAATCGCCCAACATCAGTGCCCGACCTCACTAATGCTCTTGTGGCTGAATGGAAGCTAGTACCCGCAGCAATGTTTCAACAGCTAGTGGAAGCTTTCCCAGAAGAGTGGAGGCTGTTATAGCAGCAAAGGGGGGACCAACTCCATATTAATGGCCATGATTTTGGAATGAGATGTTCGACAAGCAGGTGTCCACATACCTTTGGTCATGTAGTGTAAATCTGAGGCCCCCTAGTTTAGTCAGGGCACATTGTGAGGGATTTTAGTCAGACACAGTAATCTGGGAAGCATATGACCTGCTTCATTTGCCCCATAAAACCCTTGAGAGGAAGTTAGTGAAGTATCAAACAGTTGAGCTGAAATAGTCTGGGATTCTTCTCTTAGAGCAGAATTCATGGAACCCAGAGGAGATTCTAAAATTCTAATTAGTTAATTCTCATTAATCCCAAGGGAGAGTTGCTGCCTGAGAGTGAAGAGGAACTTAGTCTGTCATGGACACACAGCAAGTAACTCAGACTCCCTCGTTGATATGTACAAAGGTAAATAAAAACGTTGAACTCTGTATTCTGGTTATTAAGCCGCTGTTACACGTCAGATACTATTTCCCCTGTAGTTATTGTTGACTTTTTGTGAGGGTGGATGTGTAGCAGTTGTATCAGAATGTTCAAGTAGGATAAACCAGGCTAGAAACGATGCAATATGTTGTTCTAAGCATATTGAATTGTTGTGTTAAGGTGTAAGACAACCAGAGTGTTTATAGTGAGTCCACTCCATAAGGGAATCAAGAGCACATTCTGAAGTGTAGCCTAATAGCAGCGGTTATAAGACCTCAACTCAGCTAATGTGCATTTTGTATTTCACCACTGAGTTTTAAAGACTCCTGAGGAAACCATATTTTCCTTTTTACACTAGAGACCAATGTGAGTAAGAATTGTATCTTGTGTGGATGTTTTTGGTGTTAGGTGTAATTAATTCAGAAGAGAGTGTGATGGGGTTGGAAGGAATGACCAAAAATCTTTGTTAGAGAAAAAATCTATGTATTTGAAGTGTTGGCCTAAGTCTCTCCTCAAGAGGGCGCACTTGCCATTTAATAACGTTGCTTGAGAACTTATTTGGAATGAAGGAAAATTTAGCCGGAGGAGGACCATCACTCTAAACCACAAGAATCCATAAAACATTTTTTCAAGCCTATTGAAGTGTTCATAACTGTGGGTGTGACTGACAGGTTTTCTGAACTGGCCTATTATGTTCATTGACAATTATATCAACTCTCTCTACAAACAGGAAAACGTTCTCCTTTGTTTGCTGCTAATCTTAAACAGAAAGAGAATGGAAACGGGGAGCCCATTGGTGTACAGGCATAGGCAGTTACTTTGAACTCCTTAACAAATATGTTTGTTAAAAATGTGAATTTATTACCATTTATTTGACTTGATTGAATATTTTCATCCATATTTTCCCAAACCTTTTATTAATCATTATTGCAGATTGTATTAATCCATAGAGATGTGATAGTGGTGGTAGAGGCCTCCTTTAACAGTGCTAAGTGTTTAACAAAGAGGTTTGAATAATTACATGTATCCTTTCATAGAGAAACCACCAGTGGTTGTCAAGCATAGGGGATTGCTGCATGACAGATGGTGACAAAAACAGGTAGTAGGTAGTGCAGCAATCAAGAAGTATGTGTTTACCTTGTGACAGTAGAGGCTACAGCTGAATATGACAATTCCCAACAGTATCCACTATATTGTTAATTTGAGTTGCCTCACTCCACCAGCGTGTTTGTTTTTGTTAGTGACATGCTGATGTATCCTGCTCCAACTCTGCTTGTCCTACTACATCGTAGTGCAGGAGGGTGGAGCCTAACGACTGGAGCAGGCTGTAGCAGCACACACATCCTGATATTAACTAATATAAAGAGCCTCAGAGGAATGTGTCAGCTTGTCTGTGACAGGCACCTTGTCTAGAGTACACTTGGAGGCATCGTAGCTCACATTTAATGTCAGCTATCTGTCAGTCCTGAGCCCCTGCGGGTCCCCCGTCACCCCCCAGACCCTGGTGGACATACACAGACAGAGGAAACACACACGGCAGACAGGCAAATTCACTCCTAGCTCCCAGCCTCTTCAACCTCTGTGAGACATGGCAGTCTCAATCAAGTCTAATCTGGCTTTGGGTTCATTTAATCTTTAGTTATTAACCTTTTCTACAGAGTCTGTGTCTGCGAGCCGTGATGAGCTCTCAGTCAGATCCTACTGGCAGCCGTTGGTCATCAGGAAGCCTACGAACAAATCCTTAATTCTCTTTAAAAAACAAGAAACGCTTTGTGGCGTGGTGTCGACATTTGTCTGACTCACTTTAATGAGGCTGACTCACGCAGGTGGAAGAATAGGTGTCAAATATCCTAACTTGTCTGAATCTTGGGACATGAATATGCTTTGAGGATTATCCCGCGTTCTATTCAAATGATTGTGTCATTCCATAGTTAAGCAACAGTCGAAAATAATGAAGACTGGTTCCTACGTGTCAAAAAAAGGTTAACTTAACATGTTCTGTTCAGCAAATGGTGAGAATCTGCTGTCTAAATACCACAATAGAAGTAATATGGTTTATCAGAGATCAAAAGAATTGTGACTTTTTAAAGATAGTTAGTTATGCTGCTTAGGCTAGGCCTATTATTATATGTAAATTGATTTAATATTTGTTTGCCTTGACCACCAAAAAGTGGATGTTCAATATGAAATCAAAGCTCTGTCTATTAATTTGAGAGTGGTTACATTTCCCAATGAAGCAGCTAGCCTCTTCTGTTCCAAATAAAGTGGCAGGGCTGTTGTTACATTGGGCTGAAACACAGACAGTAGACTGTGGCTTTAACACACAGAATCCAAAAGACAGCTTTTAGAACTCTGGTCTGGTATGTCTAATACCTGGGTATCTGTCTACTGACTGATTTCTTTTTTCCCCACCAGAGAATTCAAAGTACCTTCAAGACCGGCCCAAATAACAAACAATGTAAAGTTTCCTAGGGAGTTGAAAAAAAAAAAAAGCTACAGTCCCAGAGAGCTTTGTTCTTAGCAGGTGGATCGACCTTTGCCCTAACCCTTACTCCCTCCTACTCCCTCACTCTTAGGCAGGAAATGTAGTGGCAGTGATACTAACAGCAGCTGGTGGCAGTGTGGAAGAAACCATTTGGGCTCTAGTCTTCCCCCATCACTCCCGACCCTCTGCGAGGTCCCTCCAACTCCCACCCAGTCAGCCTCTCACTAACTCCCCCCTCCACCGGGGCTTCCATGTGGGTCTGATTGAAGTCCTGAAATCCTTGGAATTGAGTGTGGTGTGGCCTAACAGTCCGCCCTGCTCCCTAAGTGGGTGGTCTCACTCTAAGCAGTAGGCAGACACACAGGCACAGGGTTTCCTCAGCCTCTTTCCCTCTTTGCCTTCCTGTGTTGGTTTAGGGAATAGACACAGGGTGGGCACTGTTAAAACAGTGACTGGGGTGATTATTCTGATCTGGGTGAGACCACAACACACACACAGACACACACACACACACACAAACAGACTCTCCCGCTCTCACACACAACACACACAGACACACACACACACACAAATAGACTCTCCCTCTCTCACACACACACACACACACGTTGTTGTTGTATAGGTTTGGGATGTTTTTGTGGTTCATTAAATTAAGCAGATTCATTGTTTTAGTTATTCATGTTTTATAAGTATGAAAATGTATGCACTCACTAACTGTAAGTCGCTCTGGATAAGAGCGTCTGCTAAATTACTACAATGTAAATGTAATAAGCATTTCCCATACACAACTCCTATGTGTGATATAGCCTTAACCTTCCTTGTTGAAAGTAGTTTCTCAAATGAACGAAGCATCTCTGGTGAAGATAGATACCCTGTGGTAACTTTAGCCACCTGCCGGGAAGGGAATGGTATCCAGTACAACCCTGGGTTGGGGTTGCTGGCGATACACCCGATGACAGCCTATGAACCGTAGAGCAAAACAAACAGGGCTGGCCATGCACTGAACCACAGATGCTTTGAGAACTGTTTGAACAGGGGAGCAATTAAAATGGTCACTGCTGTGGCCCATGCTCAAACATCAAGTGCTAAAGAAGACTGCTTGGTTGTGCTGCTGCTGTCGGACCTGGCTTCAAATAGTATTGGTTTTCTTTCACATACTTACTGTAGTTGATTAAGCTTGCCTGGAGTATCGGATGGGTTGTGTTTACACTTTATGGGACTATTCCATTGGTTCCATTGTGCCAGGCTAGCTCAATCAAGCAATTTGAAATTGAACCAATACTATTTGAACCCAGGTGGGTTTGGTTGGTTGTACTGATTTGATCACCCGCTAGCCCAGTGGTTCCCAACCAGGGGTACTAGGGACCCCTGGGGGTACTTGGCCTATCCATAGGGGGTACCAGAGAAGAATCATGAGACCATAGGCCTACTGGTAAAATGCACAAGGGGATACTTCAGGGGTACTACTGGCAGAGCAAAATTCAGTTGGTGGTACAGGTTGGGAACAACTGCCCTAGTCCTCAGACACATTCACCAAAATGCAAAGAACAATGATGCTGCAAGGCAGGTTATTTAATGTCTTCAAATCCATACAACTTTGAACATTTTCGTAACCTTAACCCCACCTCCCTAAATCTCCTTCTCACTTATTAGCTACAATTTATTGCAAGGCATTTTAGTCACTGAACGTTTTTCCTTTGGAAATAATCCTGGAATGTTTGAGGTGTGCGTGCCAAATGGCACCCTATTCCCTACATAATGCACTACTCTATGGGCCCTGGTCAAAAGTAGTGCACTATATAGGGAATAGGGTGCCATTTGGGACGAAGACTGAGTGTTGATTCTAGAGCTGGGACACTTGTCTCCTGCTGGTCGTTCTAAAGGACAGGTCGAAGCCAGAGCATCGCTCATCCTCGCCGAAGTGCTTCATTTGGATTCAGTCCTAGCGCATAGCAAAAGTTGCTGTTTAAAAGCATGTTCGTAGAGGGATTTTCTCAACAAAAAACAACACCCCAGTATAGAGGCCTCCTTAACACAAACAAAGTATTGTGTGTGTGTGTGCATGCGTGTGCGTGTGTACACATTGTGAATCCTCACATTGAAATTTAGTGCCTAATGGATTCTGGGCCTAAAAGTAGATGAGTTAGGCTAAAACTTGTATTGTCCAAAATGATGTTCAAATAGGGTGCTGCTGACTTTGTCCTTCACTACTGAGTAACCTAACAGTTACATAAAGAAGACTGAGTACGGTTACATGCACACAATAATGCGATTATTGTGGATATACAGATTAATATAATAGTTTGATTAAAACGTTTAGAAGCTTTGCAATAACAATTTCCCTAATAATCCTGTTTACATGGACACATCTGAAATCAGGCTACCAAAAATACAAAATAAACGTTCTACCACAGCCATGTTATTTTTGGGAAGTGTATTCGATTTTTTTTAAAAGAAGGTTGACGACATCCGATCCTCATTTATTAAGTCAAATGACACCGCTGGTCCTGCTCACACTGCCCTACCCTATGCCTTGACTTCTTTCTCCCCTCTCTCTCCAGATGAAATCTTGCGACTTGTGACGGCCGGCCGCCCAACAACCTGCCCGCTTGACCCTATCCCCTCCCCTCCTCTCTTCAAAAACCTACACTCCGATGTCAACAACTACAGACCAGTATCCCTTCTTTCTTTTCTCTCCAAAACTCTTGAGCGTGCCGTCTCTAGCCAACTCTCCTGCTATCGCTCTCAGAATGACCTTCTTACATTTTACATTTTACATTTTAGTCATTTAGCAGACGCTCTTATCCAGAGCGACTTACAGGAGCAATTAGGGTTAAGTGCCTTGCTCAAGGGCACATTTACGTCATTTAGCAGATGCTCTTATCCAGAGCGACTACAAATTGGTGCATTCACCCTATAGCCAGTGGGATAACCACTTTACAATTATACTTTTGGTTTTTTTGGGGGTAGAAGGATTACTTTATCCTATCCCAGGTGTTCCTTAAAGAGGTGGGGTTTCAAATGTCTCCGGAAGGTGGTGAGTGACTCCGCTGTCCTGGCGTCGTGAGGGAGAATAGGAGTCTTGAAACCAGTCAGGTTTCAAGACTGGTCATTCAACTGAGAATGCTCTTCTCTGTGTCACGGAGGCTCTCCGCACTGCTAAAGCAAACTCTCTCTCCTCTGCTCTTATCCTTCTAGACCTATCTGCTGCCTTTGATACTGTGAACCATCAGATCCTCCTCTCCGAGTTGGGCATCTCTGGCGCTGCTCACTCTTGGATTGTGTCCTACCTGACAGGTCGCTCCTACCAGGTGGCGTGGCGAGAATCTGTCTCCGCACCACGTGCACTCACCACTGGTGTCCCCCAGGGCTCAGTTCTAGGCCCTCTCCTATTCTCTCTATACACCAAGTCACTTGGCTCTGTCATATCCTCACATGGTCTCTCCTGTCATTGCTACGCAGACGACACACAATTAATTTTCTCCTTTCCCCCTTCTGATAACCAGGTGGCGAATCGCATCTCTGCATGTCTGGCAGACATATCAGTGTGGATGTCGGATCACCACCTCAAGCTGAACCTCGACAAGACGGAGCTGCTCTTCCTCCCGGGGAAGGACTGCCCGCTCCATGATCTCGCCATCACGGTTGACAACTCCATTGTGTCCTCCTCCCAGAGTGCAAAGAACCTTGGCGTGACCCTGGACAACACCCTGTCGTTCTCTGCTAACATCAAAGCGATCCTGCAGGTTCATGCACTACAACATTCGCAGAGTACGACCCTACCTTACACAGAAAGCGGCACAGGTCCTAATCCAGGCACTTGTCATCTCCCGTCTGGATTACTGCAACTCGCTGTTGGCTGGGTTCCCTGCCTGTGCCATTAAACCCCTACAACTTATCCAGAACGCTACAGCCCGTCTGGTGTTCAACCTTCCCAAGTTCTCTCATGTCACCCTGCTCCTCCGCACACTCCACTGTCTTCCAGTTGAGGCTCGCATCTACTACAAGAACATGGTGCTTGCCTACGGCGCTGTGAGGGGAACAGCACCTCCGTACCTTCAGGCTCTGATCAGACCCTACACCCAAACGAGGGCACTACGTTCATCCACCTCTGGCCTGCTAGCCCCACTACCTCTACGGAAGCGCAGTTCCCGCTCAGCCCAGTCAAAGCTATTCGCTGCTCTGGCACCCCAATGGTGGAACAAGCTCCCCCACGACGCCAGGCCAGCGGAGCCACTGACCACCTTCCGGAGACACTTGAAACCCTACCTCTTTAAGGAATACCTGGAATAGTATAAAAGTAATAATTCTACCCACCCCCCCCCCCATAAAAATTAAAAAATTAAAAAAGTTGTTGTCCCACTGGCTATCATAAGTTGAATGCACCAATTTGTAATTCGCTCTGTATAAGAGCGTCTGCTAAATTACGTAAATGTAAATGGTTTCTGAGTTCGGACAAAACTATTTCTAAGACACTTCACAAGCACATAAGAGGGAAGCTTGCGCTACCCGGTGCTGGCACATGCGCACATCAAATAAACCACTACTGGAACCCAGATTTTAAGCTGTTTACATGTATTAATAATTAGAAACATTGCTCAGAAAACCAGGTGTTTTAATCGGCGAATGCTTACTTCGATTATGACCTTAAGCCGATTTAAGATTAACAGATTAAGGTGTTTTTACATGACTGATGCCATAATCTGCCTACTGACATAATCAGTTTAATATCAAATTATTCCTGTGCATGTAAACGTTCTCACTGAGTATGTTTAAACGCACACTAATAATTTGAAATTAAACTATGTCAGTAGGCAGATTATGGCATCAGTCATATAAACACCTTAGTCTCCTTATCTTAATCGGTTTAAGGTCATAATCCAAGTAAGCATACGGCGATTAAAACACCTGGTTTTCTGAGCAATCTTTAGGATTATTAGGACATTACCACTTAATCTGCGTTCCAGCAGTGTATTTGATCTGCGCATGTGCTACCACCAGCCGAGAGCCTCCCTCTTTAGCTCGAGTGAAGTGTGTTCGGAACAACTAAATGTATGCGTCTTAGAAGTAGTTTTCACATACAAACTTTATATTTCCAAACTCTGAATCAAATATGGTTCCCAAAAATAACATGGCTGTGGTAGAACGTTTATTTTGATTGCCGATTATCTGCATTTTCAGAGTGCCATCAGGTAGCCTGATTTCAGATGTGTCCATGTAAACAGGATTATTAGGGACATCATTCTTGCAAAGCATGTACACATTTTAATTGAACTATTATATTAATCTGACTATCCACAATAATCGCATTATTGTGTCCATTTAAGTGCACTCACTGTTTAAATCTTGTACCCTAACCTGTGGATGTCATACTATTGCACCATGCAGGTATAGAGGGAAGGGTTTAAAGGAGGTGAAACTTCTTGCCAAAGCTGGCCACCCACCTATCCCTCCCTCAGTAGTTTCTGTAGAGTGACTAATAACATGTCCGTTCTTGTGACACACATACCAGTCTTTACTGGTTTCACAACCCTGTCGGTTACAATGAGGCTTTGTTTGGTGGTGTTACTATGATACAACATTACACTTTGCACTTAACCATAGAATTACATATTAGAACTATGTGCTTAAAACCACCTCCATGCCAAAAAAGTGTGAACTATTGTTTGGCGCAATTTCATATCAAATCTTTTTTTCTTTTTTATTAATTCATTATCATCATGGAAAATATCCGGATATCACGCTAGAGACAAATGTAGTTGATTCCACATTTGATTTTGATTATTCAATTTATCAATTACAAGCATTCTAATACAGTATGTGAAGGAAAAATGACATTTTCTTTTCCAAACAACAACTAATGTAGCCAAATATACCTGAACTTATTATTTACCTAGGGATGAGCCGAGGTTGGTCTCCTCCTGTGGAAAAATAATTGGAAGATTACAATATTATTCATCATTTGTATAGGATGCTAAACAAACAACTGTCTTATAACTGGAATCATTTAACATGTTGCATAGAACAGTATGCAGTTGATTTGAATGCGTAGTAAGTTCTGATATAAGGAGGAGAGGAATACAGAGTGAGTTGGTTACTGCAGCGTTCCTAAACCTCCGGTCCCCGGGCCGGGCACCAGAACGTTTTGGTTCCAGGTAGAACCCTTTACACAGAGGGTTCTACATGGAACCCAAAAGGGTTCTCCTATGGGGACAGCCAAATAACAATTTTGGAACCCTTTTTAGTAGTGCACTATAAAGTGAATATGGTGCCATTTGTAAAGCTCGTTTGCAGGTTTCTGGAATTAAAGAGATTGAGAAATCCTGGGTTACTAGAGCTGGACATATAAGGGAGTGTATCTGTCTGCTGTTGAGTAGTTAGCCCTCTGGTCCAGTCATTATTGGGGGCGGCAGGTAGCTGCTAGATTAGCTGCCGGGGCGGCAGGTAGCTTAGTGGTTAAGAGCGTTGTGCCAGTAACCGAAAGGTCGCTGGTTCTAATCCCCGAGCCGACTAGGTGAAAAATCTGTCGATGTGCCCTTGAGCAAAGCACTTAACCCTAATTGCTCCTGTAAGTCGCTCTGGATAAGAGCGTCTGCTAAATGACCAATTATTATTATTATTATTATTATTCAGGATTTACATTCCCAATAAAGCCGCTGTTAAACTCAAAAAATTGCATTAGATTGCTGTAATTCAGAGAAAGCATATTGGATGATGTGAGTGACATTAATTAGAAATCTGATTATCTGCGCTGTATTTGCTCTCTTGTTAGCTTAGCTGATAAAGATTTGTCATCTTTATTCGTCCAACATTATTAAGAATTAAAACAATTCCTTTATAGTGACTAAGGCCATACACTTTGTTTTATCATGTACTTTTAGCCAAGCTTGATTCACTTTGTAAACGGTGTGTTTGGATAAATGGTGTTAGACAGCACTACTGTAGTACAAACAGGATTGACATTCAAAATGCAACCTCGGACGTCAATCTTGGCTTTTCGGTCACTGGTTGTCAGATCTTCTGAAGAGCTTACAATATCTTTTTTGAATACTGGTAAGCGGCGACTATTTTCACTATTAGACTCAAATAGATTTGATATGAAATTGTAACTATACATATAGATAGCCATACTTTTACGTTTCAAGTTACCATCACAGTGTGATTTAACAAAAACCCTGTAACCCTTTGTTAGGCCTAATGTACATACTGAGGCTATGCATCATTTTCCATGAAGTGCTTGTGAAAAGGGGTTTACTATTTCTCCTAGTCACTTTATTTGCAGAGGATTTGGAATCACGATTACGTTTTCAACCAGGGATATTATCATTATATCCTGATTAACAATAGAAGCAATGCAGTAAGTACAATCAGACCGTGATGCTGTTTTCTCTCCTGAGTGTGATAAGATATTCAGGGCCTAATCTAGCAGAGTCTGCGGGAGGGCTTCATGCTTAAATTATTCTCTCTGTACAGCTGTCACACCTCCAAGGGATTGGGAAGGGTGGGCTTGCTTCCTTGGCTCTCCCCAAGCCTCCCGGCTGCCGTCTTTTTTCGCACAGAAAATGTGCTCGATCTTTCTGAAAAACGAGGCACTCATCCCGACTGATTCCACAGGTCATTCCTCCTGGCCCCCCCTTAATGCTGGCGGATCAGAGCTTCCAGTCCTGATGACAGACAGACTGCCACACAGAATGGATCCATCCAGCAGGGGATCTGCAGTGGTGCGGCTTTCACCATGCTTTCCCCTCTTCCCCAGGGCTCAATTCAATTATCAATATCACTGAGGCTGAGCCTCCGATAGTTAGAGATCTCATGGTCCAATTCTTCCCTCTCAGTGCTCCCAGTCTCCCATCAGAAAGGCACTAAGCCCAGGTATAGGCCTAATCAAGGTGTTGGCACACATTCACCGACCATGATTAGTGAGGTGGTTTAATTGGGCAGCTCTACCGGATGGATCTAGACTATTTCACTAAAAGTTTTACATAGTCTTTCCCTTGGTTGTAGTAGCATAATTTTGAGAGGGGGTATAATTCTGCAAGACTAACTATACTGCCTGGCCTTTGACACCCTTGAGATGAAGTTTATCATGAGTTGTTGAGCTATGATATGACCTCTCTCTGCCTTCACCATGGTAGTGATGTTGTCTGAGGTTTACATTTCTTTGTCAACTTTGCAAATATGCATTGTCTTCCAACAAGTGGTGTCATCACTCCTATGCGACTCTAGTACCTCAAACGAAGTTACACTGTCTGACGTAAGACAATGACGAATTTGTCAATCAGTATTTTGCTCGGCAATCATTGGTTCTCTGTCTAGCTTAGAACATAGTTATTTTCAATTGTAAATCCGTCAGTTCGAGCCCTGAATGCTGATTGGCTGAAAGCTGTATACCACAGGTATGACAACATTACTTTTTACTGTTCTAATTACGTTGGTAACCAGTTTATAAAAGCAATAAGGCACCTCAGGGTTTGTGGTATATGGCCAATATATCAGCTTTGCGTTGTGCCTAAGAACATCCCTCAGCCGTTGTATATTGGCCATATACCACACCTCTGGCCTTATTGCTTAAATGTATGTCACTTAAAGGTTAACAAATTTGCCCTTTGAACAAATATAGCTAGCTATGTCACGGTCTCAGGCAGGACACTGGGCGGCTGTCACCTATAGTGGCTGAGAAAGACACAAAGCTCTGCGTCCCTCCTCATGGCCGACCTTCGTTTTCCCTCTTTGATCCCCTCACACACGTCCTGCTCCCTCTTTGCCCTCCGTTTATAATGGTTAATATTACACACAGATCAATATTTGTCCCTTCAGAGGTCCTCAAGTTAAGGGATTTATTTTCGCCTGTCTGTTTAGCATTTTGTCAGTTTTGACGCTGGATGAAATATGGAACAGAAAGGTGCAAAGCTCAGTTACTGCACAAAGGCTGAAATGTGTCCTGGCTGGCTCTATGCGCCATAGATTTAATGTAAAGGAATTCAACCCTGTACTCACTTCTCTTTTAAAATATTGAAATACCCTTTATAAATTATCTGTTTGCTTTCTTTTAAGAATAGCACCATGTCCAAAAATGTAGCACTGGCATGTAGACCTAGGCTATGTAAGAAGCCTTTGTGGACAAGTTTCATGTGAAATGTTGTTGAAAGTTTGAAAGTATGTCTCAGAAAGAATCGGTTGGCATTGACTTATTTGGGAATGGTAAACTTGAAACTTGTGATTCCATATCAGTTGATTGAAATTAGAAATGTGTTACTTCTATTTAGCAGTAATAATACATGTTATTACAATGTTACTACACTGTTATTGCAATAGTCAAATCAATAAACTACATCAGGGTTTCCCAAACTCAGTCCTGGGGGCCCCCCTGAGTGCACATTTAGGTTTTTGCCCTAGCACTACACAGCTGATTCAAATAATCAATGCTTGATGATGATTTGGTTATTTTAATCAGCTGTTTAGTGCTAGGGCAAAAACCAAAAT
The DNA here is from genome assembly GCF_020615455.1 of Coregonus clupeaformis. Taxonomy (NCBI): domain Eukaryota; kingdom Metazoa; phylum Chordata; class Actinopteri; order Salmoniformes; family Salmonidae; genus Coregonus; species Coregonus clupeaformis. The sequence continues at coordinate 17,859,324 of NC_059220.1, forward strand.
GTGTGCCGGGGGGGGGGGCAGAACCGAGTCTGGGAAACCCTGAACTACAAAAATGAAAGTGTTATACATTTAATAAAGCAATTCCACATGCCATATATGGGCCTTTTGTGGAGCAAAATAGGAACAATGTACCCAAATCTTTAGATCCTAGTGAAGTCAAGTCCATCCCACGCCTTCCAACAGGCAGCCCATGACAATCAACTGTCTCAGCAGGTACCCTCTCCAGGTGTTAGTGTTCCATCCCGTAAGATGTCTGTTTACCTAAACCACCAAATAGACCTACATCCTCCATCCATCCGCATTTTACTAGATGAAAAAGCATAAGCACGCCGCCGCACAATTAAACCTGCTTTAAGTTCCTCTCCAGATTTTAATGTCCGTATCAAAATTCATAAAGAATAGTGAGAAGATGTGAGGCCTGAGCTGGAATATTCACAGGGATTTTGTATGAAGCCCATTTAATCAGGATAACACTGTTATTAATATTCATCAAGTCAGCTGGAATACCAATGACAAGACTGTGGAATCTGGAAACCTTTGCTGCAGTAAATGTATTAAATGCAGCTTAAAAAATTAATGGAATTGTGTTTATATTAGGGGGTGGGTTGGGGGATGCAAAACCCTGTATTGGTCGGCTGAGATTGGGTTTAGATATTTCCTTTTGAAGAATTCCATCTTTGACAGACTTCAAAGGCATTTTCAATGAATGCGACGCATGAATGGTCATTTAAAAGGATTTAAAGACATTACGCTGCAATAATTGCACATGAATAATAAGTAGCCCACAGAGGCAATTAGCTCAAAGTCTACAATGAAAGAATATGAAGATCACAGAAAGACAAAGGAAATCAGAAAAGTTTGACATGAGGGATAAAGCGAGTTTCATAATTCAAAGGCTATTGTCATTGATTTGAGTTGAGATCATTTTATTAGGCTACTGATAAAAAACTGCTCTTTCACAATTGTTTCCATTGTTGCATTCATTTGTTTCTCTTGAATAGTATATGAATTCTAGGATTCCTTTTAAATGCATCCAATTAGATTCTGTTGACAATACCAGGATCTTGTAGCATGACTGATCAGCATGCATGCTATTTATGAAACCAAAAACAGGGCCCAACCTTCCTTGTGGGAAGTAATGACCTTGACAAAGAATGACCATAACATAACGACCAATCACCATGAAGGGATTTACTATGGTGACTATAGGGTGAATATTGGATTGATTGGTTCACATTTATTCATTGATAAGCAAGTCTGTATTTCCCTCCTCAAATTGCAACTTGTAGCTTTGAAAGAGCAACTCCCGACTCTCATGTTGTGGTGCCAAACTTCTATGAAAGGAGATAAATGAAGCATATTTTTTATGGGGGGGGGGATGGATTAATGCATCATATGAATTTCATTAGGCCTAAGTGGTTGATGACTAACTGTGTGGAAACCCACGTCAATCAATCTGGAAAATGTTTATTTTGTCGGCATGCGCCCTTTCCTGTTCCAATCCCATCTCAGTTCCTTCCTGCCCCCTAAACCAAAATGATCAGAACATCAAAAGGTCAGGTTTATATGCTCTGTTTTTCTGCTTTTCCTTTATCAAAGCTACTTTCTCATGTTCACGTTACAGGATTACCAATCTCCTGAGCCATACCTACCACTGCTACCATACCTACCAGCCCTACCAGCTCAAAAGTCCCTCTCTTTCGATCAAATCCTCCCCCAAAACACTAGCTTTTGCCCAGAGTCTATCACTGGGATTAATGGAGCCCTGTGGTTTCTCCCACAAAAAGCCAGTTGTCCGTTCACGCCTCACTGTGTCAGAGCCGAATAGCCTGTGAGCAGTGTGTGAGCAGTGTGTGCTGGCTTACAACGCAGGGATAACGTTCCACTGGCATCTGCCCTAGAGGGCACCCACCCGCCAAGCACCCAACCTCCCAAGAGCTTTCTCCTTCTCCCTCACTCAATCTCTCTTTCTCCCTCCTCTCCTGGGCCTGTCTCTAGGTCTCCTTCACCCAAACTCTTGGTTGTATGTGGACCCACAAACTTCCACCTAACTCAAAGCTTTTTATAATTGTAACAGCTGAAATGAGCATCGTTTATATCTGTCCTACAAAAAAACATAGCCCTCTTCTAGAAACATTGTGTGTCATCCGTATACCCAAAATACAGTGAGGGAAAAAAGTATTTGATCCCCTGCTGATTTTGTACGTTTGCCCACTGACAAAGACATGATCAGTCTATAATTTTTATGGTAGGTTTATTTGAACAGTGAGAGACAGAAAAACAACAACAAAATCCAGAAAAACGCATGTCAAAAATGTTATAAATTGATTTGCATTTTAATGAGGGAAATAAGTATTTGACCCCTCTGCAAAACATGACTTAGTACTTGGTGGCAAAACCCTTGTTGGCAATCACAGAGGTCAGACGTTTCTTGTAGTTGGCCACCAGGTTTCCACACATCTCAGGAGGGATTTTGTCCCACTCCTCGTTGCAGATCTTCTCCAAGTCATTAAGGTTTCGAGGCTGACGTTTGGCAACTCGAACCTTCAGCTCCCTCCACAGATTTTCTATGGGATTAAGGTCTGGAGACTGGCTATGCCACTCCAGGACCTTAATGTTATTCTTCTTGAGCCACTCCTTTGTTGCCTTGGCTGTGTGTTTTGGGTCATTGTCATGCTGGAATACCCATCCACGACCCATTTTCAATGCCCTGGCTGAGGAGGTTCTCACCCAAGATTTGACGGTACATGGCCCCGTCCATCGTCCCTTTGATGCAGTGAATTTGTCCTGTCCCCTTAGCAGAAAAACACCCCCAAAGCATAATATTTCCACCTCCATGTTTGATGGTGGGGATGGTGTTATTGGGGTCATAGGCAGCATTCCTCCTCCTCCAAACACGCCGAGTTGAGTTGATGCCAAAGAGCTCCATTTTGGTCTCATCTGACCACAACACTTTCACCCAGTTCTCCTCTGAATCATTCAGATGTTCATTGGCAAACTTCAGACGGGCCTGTACAGTGGGGAGAACAAGTATTTGATACACTGCCGATTTTGCAGGTTTTCCTACTTACAAAGCATGTAGAGGTCTGTAATTTTTATCATAGGTACACTTAAACTGTGAGAGACGGAATCTAAAACAAAAATCCAGAAAATCACATTGTATGATTTTTAAGTAATTCATTTGCATTTTATTGCATGACATAAGTATTTGATACATCAGAAAAGCAGAACTTAATATTTGGTACAGAAACCTTTGTTTGCAATTACAGAGATCATACGTTTCCTGTAGGTCATGACCAGGTTTGCACACACTGCAGCAGGGATTTTGGCCCACTCCTCCATACAGACCTTCTCCAGATCCTTCAGGTTTCGGAGCTGTCGCTTGGCAATACGGACTTTCAGCTCCCTCCAAAGATGTTCTATTGGGTTCAGGTCTGGAGACTGGCTAGGCCACTCCAGGACCTTTAGATGCTTCTTACGGAGCCACTCCTTAGTTGCCCTGGCTGTGTGTTTCGGGTCGTTGTCATGCTGGAAGACCCAGCCACGACCCATCTTTAATCCTCTTACTGAGGGAAGGAGGTTGTTGGCCAAGATCTCGCGATACATGGCCCCATCCATCCTCCCCTCAATACGGTGCAGTCATCCTGTCCCCTTTGCAGAAAAGCATCCCCAAAGAATGATGTTCCACCTCCATGCTTCACGGTTGGGATGGTGTTCTTGGGGTTGTACTCATCCTTCTTCTTCCTCCAAACACGGCGAGTGGAGTTTAGACCAAAAAGCTCTATTTTTGTCTCATCAGACCACATGACCTTCTCCCATTCCTCCTCTGGATCATCCAGATGGTCATTGGCAAACTTCAGACGGGCCTGGACATGCGCTGGCTTGAGCAGGGGGACCTTGCGTGCGCTGCAGGATTTTAATTGACCGTCATCTTGAACTTCTTCAATTTTCTAATAATTGCACCAACAGTTGTTGCCTTCTCACCAAGCTGCTTGCCTATTGTCCTGTAGCCCATCCCAGCCTTGTGCAGGTCTACAATTTTATCCCTGATGTCCTTACACAGCTCTCTGGTCTTGGCCGTTGTGGAGAGGTTGGAGTCTGTTTGATTGAGTGTGTGGACAGGTGACTTTTATACAGGTAACGAGTTCAAACAGGTGCAGTTAATACAGGTAATGAGTGGAGAACAGGAGGGCTTCTTAAAGAAAAACTAACAGGTCTGTGAGAGCTGGAATTCTTACTGGTTGGTAGGTGATCAAATACTTATGTCATGCAATAAAATGCAAATTAAATACTTAAAAATCATACAATGTGATTTTCTGGATTTTTGTTTTAGATTCCGTCTCTCACAGTTGAAGTGTACCTATGATAAAAATTACAGACCTCTACATGCTTTGTAAGTAGGAAAACCTGCAAAATCGGCAGTGTATCAAATACTTGTTCTCCCCACTGTATTGTGCTTTCTTTGAGCAGGGGGACCTTGCGGGCGCTGCAGGATTTCAGTCCTTCACGGCGTAGTGCGTTACCAATTGTTTTCTTGGTGACTATGGTCCCAGCTGCCTTGAGATCATTGACAAGATCCTCCCGTGTAGTTCTGGGCTGATTCCTCACCGTTCTCATGATCATTGCAACTCCACGAGGTGAGATCTTGCATGGAGCCCCAGGCCGAGGGAGATTGACAGTTCTTTTGTGTTTCTTCCATTTGCGAATAATCGCACCAACTGTTGTCACCTTCTCACCAAGCTGCTTGGCGATGGTCTTGTAGCCCATTCCAGCCTTGTGTAGGTCTACAATCTTGTCCCTGACATCCTTGGAGAGCTCTTTGGTCTTGGCCATGGTGGAGAGTTTGGAATCTGATTGGAATCTGATTGATTGATTGCTTCTGTGGACAGGTGTCTTTTATACAGGTAACAGCTCGTTACCTGTATAAAAGACACCTAGGAGCCAGAAATCTTTCTGATTGAGAGGGGGTCAACTACTTATTTCCCTCATTAAAATGCAAATCAATTTATAACATTTTTGACATGCGTTTTTCTGGATTTTGTTGTTGTTATTCTGTCTCTCACTGTTCAAATAAACCTACCATTAAAATTATAGACTGATCATTTCTTTGTCAGTGGGCAAACGTACAAAATCAGCAGGGGATCAAATACTTTTTTCCCTCACTGTACAAGGATAGAGACTCTTCTGCTTTCAATACCTCTTTCTGGAGATTCTTAATTGATTGTATCTCGATTAGGCTAATTGTTAATAAAAATAGCCTTATCTATATGGCTCAAACAATAGAAACCACAGTGTGCCTCTGAAGTTACACCACCTTCAGAATGCTAACCCCAGCTCCCACACTGCATCTGGAAGTGTTCTGTTCAAGTCGCTTGCTGCAGTCAGTGTGTATTCTAATAGTATTTTGTCTTATCCCCTTCACCACTAGATGGTAGCCCTCTCCTACAGTACATACACATACACACTGCCTTAGAGCAACAGGCTCCCTTCCGCTCCCTCCGCCAGGCAGTGAGTGTCAATGTTTCCCTTAATTGCTTCCAGTCAGTGTATTTGTTGCTTGCTTATGAATTAACTTGCATTTATTGGAACCAATTTAGCAGCCATAATTTAATTACACATTAGTAGAGGCTGAACTTTAATTGGTTGGGCTTCCTAATGAGTAAGGCGGATCTGATATGGGGCTTGAGCAGTATTAAACGCCTGTTTACTTTCCTGATAGCTAAAAGCATTAAATTATATCTGCGTGACAGGATTATGATTTGTTAATTGCCAGCATTCATTAGGCCCTGATCAACTGTTAGGTAGAGTAATGGTACACAGGGGAGATGACATATAACTTAAATAAAGCACCTTTACTCTGCAAATTAAAGCTTTCAGTCTTGTTTTGCTATACTCAGGGAGGTTATTAAATAGCCTCTTTCTGTCTCTCTGAGGTTCCCCTGAGATCATATTGACAGGCTATAATTAATACTAACCTTTCCTCTAGGCTAACGTACTGTAAAGTGCCTTTTCTCGCTGCTCCCACTGAAATGCATTTTTCCTTTGAAATTGTTAAATTAATCATATATTTTTCTATATATTATTTTCAGCTAATCCTAAAGTCAATGAGGAGCTGAAACAGACTGCCCTTCCCAGTACGGCACCAAAGCTCAGAGACCACGCTGCTGCCACAACCTGCCGTCGTATTATTGCCATCCGCTCATACGTACTTACATACGTACTTTTCAACCCCATGTGACAGTTAAATATGAGTTCTAATGGGATGTTTATCACTGTAATAATGACTTATTCTATGTTGAGTTGTGTATTGTAAATCCTAAGCGAATGTTATCTACAATGGTTAAAAGTTGAATGCAAAAACTAAATTGGCTCCGAATACAATTACGTGGATTGTGTACACTGTAAACTATGTCAATGTGTTATGTAACCAGCGTTCACATATCCAGTATATATTTTTTTTATTGCACCCTTGTCTTCAAATCAAAGGGCATTTATCTTAACATATTTCTTTCAACCCTCATTCAGACTCAAAGCTGTTTTTAAAAGACTAGAAATAGACCTACCATGTCCTGTCAAATTACGCAATGAAAATTTTTCCAGTTAAAAGATTAAGATAAAGTTAAGTTGCTTGGCTTAGCACTGGGGAGGTCATGCTGCTGTGACAGACTGTCTTTTCCCAGACCCACGACTTACCTGTCAAATCCCTGTCTGCGTCTCAAATTCACCCTATTCCCTATATAGTGTACTACTTTTGCCCAGAGCCCTATGGGCCCTGGTCAAAAGTAGTGCACTATGTAGGGAATAGGGTGCCATTTGGGACGTAGTCCCTGTTACCTACTGCAGTGGCCACCTCAGCATCTGAGCTCAGGCCATACTCAACTATAGACTCACTCTACCAAACCCATCCGTGCACTGTAATATCAATGGATATTATCAGTAGATTCTAAATCATGATGTATTCATTTGAGTTAATGTTGAATTTGTGAAATCTTCAGTTGCTTTCATGGAATTTTCAGTTGTCCAAATTGTCAATATGTTCCTTTTGTTTTTATGTTACTTATGTGACTCGGCAGCCATTTTGGGCACAACATCAAATCATTTTGTACCAGAGCTGCCTGACAAAGACTGGCCACAAGGTATCTGACGTCTTGTGTTTGATTATTCCTCTTCCAGTCTTCCTATCTGTCAAGACACACAATAATAAATACACATTTTGTGAATGGATCTCTTTCTTCAGTGCTCGAGTGCTGAGCTGGCTATATGTATGTGTGTTGTAATAGCATGTGATATGCCTTTTTTGTCCACTCGCACTTCAATATTTGGCAGCCTGTCTAAATGACTGCAGATATCCAAGAGGCCGTGTCTCTCTGCCTGTTTACATGCTTGCTTTAGTGTAAATGCTGTTCCATGCGATACATAAGCATTAATCTACATGTGTAAATCACCTCCAGCCACGGTGTCACTCTGCCATCTAATAACTGATACCTAGACCGTACGCAATCATATGGCATTGCCACTATTTAGATAAACTGGTTGGAATGACAATGACAGATAAGCAGAGTATTTACCCACCCTTCACCAAACACTCCTGATATATAAATGTATTCAGCTCCTCTGCTCAAATATACATTTGGGCTGTAGCTAAAACACTTCAAACCCTGCTAGCCAAACAGCTATAGATGACACAGCCTGTATGGCTATTAGCAGATGACATTTGACGGCGACCAGAGGGGTGTTTTGCTGTGATATCAGGAGCGAGCCGGGAAGGAACTCCAAAAGGATAGGTTTTTGCAAGCAAGAGCCCCGGCCCTCATCATCATGTCTTCTTCACTTTTCCACAATATATACCAGATGAAACACATCTACTCCTTGCCGCCCAGTCTTTGAGTTGATATTGCTCTGGCTTGAAAGGAGAATCTTCCTCAGTTTTTCCCATAGGAAATGGACCAGGGCCATCCACTGTCAGATTAAAAAACACCGGCCCTCACCATTTCTGAGTGAAATGCTACCTTAAACAGACGCTTATACTTGGTGGGGGCAGTTGTCTTTGTGGGACTGGTATTTTTTTTTTTTAAGAAGCAACCCAGATTTAGGTATCCCGAAAAGTCCCATATTTGCAGTGCGACAAAGGGGTTATATAACCTCGTTTGGTGTTATTATTCATGGTTGAATTTACTGTTTGCACTGGTGAGTCTTAAAGAGAATACTAATATCTGTCTGCAACAATCCAGAGAGAAGGACCCTGGCAACAAAGCTACGACGAGGAGGCAGACCTCCCTGATCTCGACTTCAAAACCTGACCTTTCACAAAATAATTGTCACTGCTAAGCTGTAGCTTCTTTTGGACATAGTGACGGACTGGCGGAGCAATGCTGCGGCGCGGGATCCTCCATCACAACGCATTTATTAACACAAATAACGGACTGCTGCTTTAAAAAAGAAAAACATTTGATGCAGCGTTTGATGCTCTTTCAACCAGTTTGTTTGAATTTGACGCCATTTGAATTGCATTGATGCTGAAGCGATTAATCTGTTTTATTCCTTAATGTATATTTCATAATAGTGAAGAGAGGTCATTTGTCATGCAACACTTGAACCAGGGGTCAAGTTGTAGCTTGTAAGGCAATCATACTTTAAAAAGGTTCCTTTGACATTATGCAAAGCTGACAGAATCACAAATTGACATTTTGAATATGACAAAAAAAAAACTTATTTTCTGTCAGGCTTGGGCATTATAATTTGACTTGAAAGCATTGATCTTTACTTTACCATTCTGGTTACTGAACATTTACTTGTGATCACTAGCCTAAAGATCCTATCAGACTGGCCCTAGTATTTGTCTGATGCCTACACTGTATGTTACTCTCTTTCTCTCTTTGTTCTCTCTCTGCCCACTTCTCTCTTCTCTCTCCCCCCTCTCCCTGTCTCTCCCCATCCCTCTCTGTTTTCTTTCTCTGTTCTCTCTCTCTCTTCTGCCTCTTCCCTCTCTCTCTGTTCTCTCTCTCTCTTCTCCCTCTTCCCTCTCTCTCTGTTCTCTCTCTCTCTTCTCCCTCTTCCCTCTCTCTCTGTTCTCTCTCTCTCTTCTCCCTCTTCCCTCTTCCCTCTCTCTCTGTTCTCTCTCTCTCTTCTCCCTCTTCCCTATCTCTCTGTTCTCTCTCTCTCTTCTCCCTCTTCCCTCTCTCTCTGTTCTCTCTCTCTCTTCTCCCTCTTCCCTCTCTCTCTGTTCTCTCTCTCTCTTCTCCCTCTTCCCTATCTCTCTGTTCTCTCTCTCTCTTCTCCCTCTTCCCTCTCTCTCTGTTCTCTCTCTGTGTTCTCCCTCTTCCCTCTCTCTCTGTTCTCTCTCTCTCTTCTCCCTCTTCCCTCTCTCTCTGTTCTCTCTCTCTCTTCTCCCTCTTCCCTCTCTCTCTGTTCTCTCTCTCTCTTCTCCCTCTTCCCTCTCTCTCTGTTCTCTCTCTCTCTTCTCCCTCTTCCCTCTCTCTCTGTTCTCTCTCTCGTCTCTCCTCCTCTCTCTCTGGCTCAGCTCTCAACAGAAACATTGACAGAGCACCATGTAGTTCTCTGCCAGCACCAGTCACTCAGCCTCTCTGCATTCCCTTGTGAAAGATAGCCAGCCCGTTTCCTCGAGAAGCCCCCTCACCCCTCCTCAAAAGAACAGAAAATAGCTATTCCACCAGCTCATAATTCACTGCGCTTTTAAGTGGAACAATATGGTCATGGATGGTGTTGAGGATGCGCTTTGATATTTTATTTATATTCACACGCCGCTAACGTTAGTCCATTTTATTTTCTTACCACATGTTAATTTAACCATTTTATCGTAATTTGCACAGTGGACAATGTGTTGCCACATTCTCACAACTTGCGAAAGATATTGAACCACAAGTTCCCAAACGTTGTTTTTGCATTTGTACCGTATTAAGCTTCATGGTTCTAACTGTCATCTTGTTAACTTTAGTCCCCCAGTATTTAAGACCCATAGAGGAACGAAGTCAGACACCCACATCTCCATCACCTCAGACTCACCACTGGAGATCTGCTTCACTCCAAGCCCACCACAGGGCTCCAGACGCAGGCAGGATGATGGAGGAAGAGAGTGCCTCCAGCCGGAGTCCTTTCACCCAGGACGGCTACAGGTCAGAGGGTCACAGCCAGGGGTGGAACAGCAGTCCTCATCCGTCTAGACCCCAGCCAAGCTCATCAATACAACTCTCTTAGAGCCCAATCCTAACTAACCTTTAACCTGGTTATTTAACTCCTCATTTTTACGTAAATAGTATCTTGACGTCAATAGTTGATTTGCACAAAAGAAAAGTTAGAACTTGACCCTTTAACCACAAACACAGACATGTGAAGGAGTGTCTGTATCCACTTTAACACTTGGCGATATTGGATGATATAATACATAGAGCATCACCCCATCTCCAATTATTCTAATGTAGCCTCTTTGTGGCCTTGTGTGTGGTCTGGTAACGAGCGGTTCCAGACTGATTGACCTATTTCTACAGCATAAAGATGTACCACTGTATCTTTGTCCTCTTGTCAAGATCTTCAGTTATGGTCACATGATTTGGCATCAGATCTGTTGGTCTTATGATAGATAGAAATGCTTTAATATATTATGAGGCATTGCTGCATTCTGAGCTCCACCTTTAATAAGAACTGAATCATACTCCTGGCTAGAAGAGGGAAGTCATTTACATGGCAATACACTGCCGTAATACCTTAATATTACCTTAAAGGTCAACTGCATGATTTGCCTAATATAACAGAGTAAATAAAGAAACTGTAATATGCCTGAAAGACTGGAAATTGCATCCCCTGTGTATTTGATCATTGAGTGTCTGTTTCGTAGGAGACAAGGCTAAAATTCATTTGTGTTGCTGTTCACTCTCAAGTTTTAATACTGTTGCTTTCTCTCTAATCACATTTTCTATCTCATAATGCAGTATGCAAGAGGACCACGGAAACACTAAAGTTAGCAGCAGTTCCTTTGACTCCAAAAAGCAAAGCCCCGTCGTGGACAGAGAGAAGAGCATGACCTTCCTGCTGAAGGAGCTGGATTCACTCAGAGATCTCAATAACAAGGTAGGCAGAAATGTAGGATTATTGCCCAGCTAGTTGCAGGTGCTAGCTAAATGCAAAACATTTTGCATTGTTTTTTCACAGTTTTTACTTTGAGAAACAAATATCCTTTCTCTGATGTTCTGTATATCCTCAGTATAAAGTGCAGAAATTGATTTCACACAAGGAAATATCTTGGAGTATGGAAACCATCAATGTCAAGACTATTAACCTCTTTAGAAAGCTAAATGAATTGGAAAAAATGCTGCTTCCATAGCTCAGTCAGTTCTGACATCACGTTAGCCTTGTATGTTCTCCTGGTTCCTGTACTAGGTAGGTACTGCCACTCTCCTCTTCCTCCTCTTTAAATAGATTATTGTGTTGTGTCTGTCTCAGCTTCCAACTACTGTGTCTACTCCTCTTGTCTGTCCACAAGCTTTTTCCCAACACCGCCACTGTTTCCATGTCCAAGGCCTATGACTAGCTGGTTATTGCTGTCCTGTCCTGTGTTTGGTCTGGAGCGTGCTGAGTGTCCCTCTGTGCACAGGCTGTCTCCTCTGCAGCTGAGCGGCTGTTAGAGAGGCTGTAGCCACGGAGAGGCCCTCTGGTTTGCAAGTAGCTGTGACTCCTGACAGAAAGTCAGGAACAGTTCCCAAGAGTCTGTTTTTGCTGGCAGAGCCGTGAGAGCCGACTCCGAGGATTCGACTGAGGCATGTTTGTGTGGGGGGGAAAAACACCAACTCTGAGCAAAATATTTAAATATATCACTAGACCTTGTAAAATATCACTCCCACAAGATTAATAGGAGTTCAATAGCGGTGCTTCTTTTTTATTGGTGTCTGAAATAATGTCATGTAGAGCCTCCATTGTATATTTTTGTTACGAAATGCCTGAGAGATATACAGTGGGCTCCAAAATTACTGGCACCCCTGACTGGCAATGCACAAACAATACTTTTAAAAAATGTAAACAATATAATTATAGAGATAAACTCAAAATACCAGCACGTTTGAAATACTGTACTTTATTAATGTTTCAATGGAACCAACCAAAATCATACAATTATTTAATACAAAATAAATGTCACCAAAATCAAGGTTTCATAATTATTGGCACTCCTCATTTAGTACTTAGTGCAACCACCTCTGGCAAGGATAACAGCATGGAGTCTTTTCCTGTAAAGTTTGACAAGGTTAAGGAACACATTTGGAGGGATTTTGGACCATTCCTCTATGCAGATCCTTTCAAGATCCTTCACATTCTTGGGTTTGTGCTTATCAACTGCCCTCTTCAACTCAGCCCACAGATTTTCGATTTGAGGTCCGGCGACTGAGATGGCCATTGCAGAACATGGATTTTATTGTCACAGAACCATTTCTGTGTGGATCTTGAGGTATGTTTTGGGTCATTGTCTTGTTGGAAAGTCCACCTACGGCCAAGTCCCAGCCTTCTGGCAGAGAAAACCAGATTGTCAGCCGAAATTGCCTGATACTTGGTGGAATTCATTATGCCATCAATCTTAACCAGTGCCCCTGGACCTCTGGAATTAAAACAGCCCCAAAACATCACTGACCCACCACCATATTTCACCATGGGTATGAGGTGCCTCTCCTTGTATGCATCTCTGTTTCGACGCCAAACATGCCGATGCTGTATCTGACCAAAACGTTCAATATTGGTCTCATCTGACCAGAGCACCTTCTTCCAGTTATAATTTAAATGACGTTTGGCAAACTCCAATTGCTTGCGTCTGTGTCTTGGGGTCAGAAAGGGCTTTCTTCTGGCAACCCTTCCAAAGAGCCTGTGGTTGTGGAGGTGGCGTCTGATGGTGCTTTTTGAAACCTGGTGACCCCAAGATGCCACCAAGGCCTGCAATTATTTCACAGTGATTCTTGGGGATTTTGTTGCTTCTCTCACCATCCTCCTCCCTTTCCTGGGGGGCAAAATGCATTTGCGTCCTCTACCCGTGAGGTTTTCAACTGTTCCATATCTTTTTAATTGTTTTATAAATTGCCCTGACAGTGCTCAGTGGTATATTCAATCGTTTGTGGATCTTCTTGTAGCCATTACCAGATTTATGAAGGTCCACGACCATCTGTCTCTTTTGAACTGCCAGTTCTTTTGTTTTCTTCATGGTGTTGGATGACAAAGGGATATTGTATGCGTGTTACCTCATTTTTATACCCTAGTGAAACAGGAAGTGATGTAATGGCTCAATATAGTTCCTTAAGACTTAGATACACTTAAATAAGGTGAATTTAATTCCTGGTTTAATTTTGGTAGATGTTATTTACAATAATCTTTAAGGGTGCCATTAATTGTGAAACCTTGATTTGGAGGACATTTATTTTTAATTCAATCAATAAATTATTTTGGTGGGTTCCATTGGAACATTACTATAGTACAGTATTTCTCACATGTTGGTATTTTCAGTTTCTCTCTATAATTATATTGTTTATATTTTTTTAAATATTCTTTGTACATTGCCAGACAGGGGTGCCAGTAGATTTTGGAGCCCACTGTATTATATCATCTATATAATGTTCCTTTCATTAAATGGATGGTTGTCACCGCCTGGGAAACCACAACAGTTATTTAGTATGTCGTCAAAAATACAGGATGTAGTCGGGTGTCTATCGGGTGTTTTGCATGAGGTTTCTGCTACTGTCTGTGAGTGAGGATAGTTATCGAATATGTCTGGACACCAACTGACAGGCTGCGCGTCTCAGCATTGGTTGGGGTCAATTCCATTTTCAATTCATTAATCCAATTCATGAATGCAAAAATCGTCATTAATAGTGACAAGATATTTTTCAATTCATGAATGTGAATTTGAAATTATACTTAGCATAGAAATGACCCTGGCCAACTATGGTGTCTGTCTGTTTCCGTCCTCTCCGGCAGCTCCAGGACAAGTTGGCCATGAGGGAGAAGGAGCGGGAGAGCAGGTTGGTGGACGCTGAGCTGCTGGAGACTGAACTGGAGGCCCGGGCCTGTGAGAAGGCCGGAGGTATGGTATGGGAGGGAGAGGCTAGGAGAGGGACAAACCCCAGGCCTGAGAGAAGGCTGGAGGTACGTTATGGAGGGGGGACAAACCCCAGGCCTGAGAGAAGGCTGGAGGTAAATTATGGAGGGGGAACAAACCCCAGGCCTGAGAGAAGGCTGGAGGTAAATTATGGAGGGGGAACAAACCCCAGGCCTGAGAGAAGGCTGGAGGTAGGAGGGGTCAGGGTCAATAGGCTAGGGGAGAGGAAAGACAAATGACGGGTCATTCAGTACAGACAATTCAGTACAGACAGTGAGGATGAAGACATCTCATAGAAAGCCTATTATCTGACCATTGATTATGTCATTTTAATCCTGATGAACCTGTTATAAAATTAAAATTAAAATAAGATATTGACTGTGGCAAACAATTATCAATTTGTTTTACATGTAACTTGAGTATCAAAACGAATTAGCAAACATTGTAATGAACAAATCATATTTGTTAATGTGATTTAACCGCTCCCAACCTTCACTGAACAAATATTTGAATTTTGCTCAGCAAATAACTTTTTTGACAATTGTTTTTTTTTGGGGGTGAGAGTCCTCTTCTCAACCCACCTAATAATTAAAGAAAATACCAGACGTATATCGAGCGACAATTAGCAGCCCCAATTGTGCATTTAATAAAATGAACTTGTGTGTCGTGTAGCCTATTTGCCGTCCTCATTTTAATATGATTTGCATGGCTCAGGGAAGGGGCTGTTTAATGAGCAAATTCCAGCTAAAATGCAATATTGATTTTCGTACTGAACTTTGTAATGGCTTACAGCGAGGCTCACTGTTTATCATTAAGCCATCTCAGTGAGAGAGGAGAGGAATTAGCTGTTGATGGATCTCTGGGCTCCTTCATATTGGGATTAACAAAGGGATCTGAAGACAGTGGTAATCCCACAATCTGATGGTTTTAAGGCAGACAGCATACAGTGCTGGAATTTAGGGTCCGGGGTCAGGTGTAAGATGAAAGGAAATCTCTCCCTCTCCTACAGAGTCTGTATCAATAAGAAAAGTTTTATCTTCAATAGTGGGACAGACAGAATTACCATAGTCATAATAAAATCACTCATGGATGGACTATTTTACTTCTTGTCTAACTCGCTATGATGTAGGGCTGACCGCATTTAGTCGACTGGTCGATTGTTTGGTTGATAGGCTGTTGGTCGACCGATACCTTTTTTGTCGAGCAGTTGCAAAAAAACAAAAAAAAACATTTATGGCACATCTTGATTGACGCCTGTCTCAGTGGACTAATCCATTGCAGAGGCCGCAGGGATGGCTCACCAGTAGTACATTTACCTTAATTCCCATAATTTCTCATCTGCAACGTTTGTTTGGTTACCGTAATTTCTGTTAATGCATTCAATATATTATTATTACAGTCTTTTACAGTTCTCATTGTCGGAGTGGACACGTTGTTTGCTTGCAGAGCGCACAACCTAGGCTACACTTATGAGAAACAAGTTTGGGATTATTTCATTACATTTACGAGTTGTCAATTTAGTCATTGTCTTTTGTTTGGAGCGCTCCTGTCAATGTTGAGTAAGGACGCGCACCTGATTACTCATAGAAGTAGGCCTAGGATACCTGGCCTGCGCACAAATGTAGGCTTATAAATGTGCCCATTTGGGGAACTGATAGTATTTCTGATTGGCTTAACTCACCACCATGTGCTGTGGAGCTTCTCAAAATACTTTCTTCTTCACCTCAAACAGCAAGGAAACAAAGTCTGTTTTTACATCCATTGAGAATGACAATAGTTCCTCAATGTAGCCTATTTGAAAAATCTTTACAGCTCTCTCGCTTTCGGACAACCACTCTGTGTGAAAGGGAAAAACATGTCATGCTCTGATCTGGTGGAAACGTCAGAAAATAGGCCTACCTGGTTCCTTCTTATCCCTTGCACAAATAGCCTACAGCTGTGTCTGTCGGAAGCTCACTGGCATGGGAAATTCTGAGGGTGCAGAATATTTTATACAATGTTGCAAGTTTGTTAGTGCAAACTTCTGGCTGGACCATGTTGATAGTTGATACAATGTTTCAAGTTCCTTGCAGACAGGCCATGCCTAGCCAATGTGATTTATTTTTATCAGGATATTTTCTACCTGCAGGCTGCAATGTTATTATTTGTTGGCTTTATGTAGGCTATTTTTACATAGTTGGCAATGGCAAAATAAGTTACTTTTAGATTTCTATCATTTTCATTTAGATATAGATATAATTTGTATTAATCACATGACAATGATTTTGAGATACGAAGACTTTATTATAAAATAAATGAAACTGTTCCACGAAAATGTGCATATGAAAATCATAACTGGCACGCAGATCGGTAGAAATGGTCAAATACATTGGCACTCCAAATGGAAAAGGTTGCCGACCCCTGGTGTAGCCTATTACCGGCAACTTTGGGAGCTTAATGGCAGAATCTGCGAAGGCCAGCAGCAGCGGGAGGTGGTGGTTCGGGAACAGGTTATTTTCTCTGGCTCCCTCAAGTAATTTGTGTCTTAATTTGTGTGTCTTAATTATTTAAACACAGTGTGCATAAAGCATCAGACAAGCTCAATAGTCTACACATAGTTGATTTTATTAAAACACATAGGGTGTGTCTGTATATACACATTTTTAAATTGCGACCAGTCGATTGGTCGAAAGAGCAGACGACTCTTGGTCGACCAAGATGTTTTTTAGTCGGGGACAGCCCTAGTATGATGTCATCAAAACACATTAGACAAATCATTTCACAGCTCACTCACTAAAACCTGTCCAGTTTTCAAACATTACAAGAACACAATGTGTTTTGGCTTGAAAAGCTTTGTTCAACCTTGTATTGAGTTAGGGTTAAGGACCGGCCAATCTCTTAACCATTCTGAGATAAGTACTTGGTAATGTTGTGACAAAATGTAGACTGTTTCTTTATTGCTTGGGGCACCTATATGTCCAGCCTGTGTGGAGACCACCACACCACTTCACTTCCCCACTAAATGAGTTTGACTGGAGTTAATACCAGTGCCAATGTGTATCAGTGGCAATAACCTCCTTCCACAGGGAGCTTAACATTGTTATTGAGCAGAAACTAATAACAATGCTTCCTCTCTATCTATCTCTCTTTCTATCCATCTCTCTTTCTCTTTCCCTCTCTTTTATTTTTTTTATTTTTTCTGTCTTTCTGGTGCAGTTTAGAAGTAATTACATTTCTACTTAAGGGAATATATAACTTTCTGTCGGAAGCAAATCTATATTTCAATAAGCTTTGGTATGTTGGTTGATGTGAACTCCACACTCCACTTGAAAAACAAATCCTGTTGTTGTTTTTTGTATCCAATGCATTCTTTACTATAAAACATTTGTCAAACAAATGTTTTTCTCTTATTATATTTATTTGATATTACCTTTTATTATAATTGTTAAAGTTATTTAAATTGACTGGACTTATTGGTTGGCAAGAAGATAATTCAGTTAGCCTTGTTTTATGCCAAATAGCCTGGCAATCAAATTAGAAAAACATCCCTTTACATCTCTTCATGCTTTCCCCTTAGAAAAGAAAGGGTAATTGATAGCCAAGCACAATCCCATTATCTGAGTTGGAATATGGAAAGGCATGTTCTAAACCTTGATTTTCCCAGGCAGACAGGCAGGTCAGTGGCAGGCCCAGTATGATTGAGTATGTACCTTTATAATGGGAGGTGATCTGTGTAATGCCTTTGTCAATGAGCTGAGGAATTGTTGTGTTTTCCCTGAGAGGAGAAGACCGACTGACTGGCTGGCTGCTGGGGAAATCACAACATGGGCATCCAAAATGCCACCCTAACCCTATATTAGTAAAAGTAGTACACTATATAGGGAATAGGATGACTTTTGGGACCCATCCACTTTAAGGAGAATGACAGGGGTTGAGAGAGAGACAGACAGACAGGCAGGGAGAGCACCAAAATGGGTTATTTTAGTACCCAACTGAAGATTCCACTTGAGTGAGTGAGTGAGTGAGTGAGTGAGTGAGTGAGTGAGTGAGTGAGTGTGTGTGTGTGTGTGTGTGTGTGTGTGTGTGTGTGTGTGTGTGTGTGTGTGTGTGTGTGTGTGTGTGTGTGTGTGTGTGAGAGAGAGAGAGATCCATGAATCTCCTCACACACTGCTGTAATTACAGTAGTCTTTTCTCTGTAAAGGTGCTCAATACTGCTGCAAACCTACAGATGATTCAACCCCTCACCTCAGCACATATGAACAATTGATCCCAGTAGTTATATATAGCAGTAAACATTAATAACTTAACAGTCCTCCTTCTTCCGTGGCAAATATACTGGGTATTATTGGGGGAATAATGGCTGGGGTCTGGTGGCACTTTTAATATGTCGAGGGTGTCTTCTGTTCTTGATCATCGACTCTGAAAACCCCCAGAACAGAACGCAATTATTGGATGTGAGGAAGATTTGGGAAATGATCTCATTTTGCCGTTCTAAGGAAAGGAAACTGATGGTGCTAACCGACATGTATTTTTTCTCTCTCAATTCTCTATTTCTCTCTCCCGCCTCTCTCTCTCTCTTTCTTCCCCCTCTTCTTAGGCTGGAGAATATTAACGCTGAGGAAAGTGATGCGGTAAGACCCCCCTATAGGAGCTCATGTGGGCTCACGTTTCTCTCACCAGAATGTCCTCAATTAAACGGTATCAGGAAACAAAGGACAGCTAAGCACATTTCAACACTATGATTATTTTAAGGAGGTTGATATTAACTCCTTAAAAAATGATGACAAGACAGATATTGTTATTACTAATATTCAGATCTATCCTATACACACATGTATGCACCACCTAAATGAGAATGTGAGAACTGATATATTTGGTGCACATCACCTGTAGTATCTGCATATTGCTTTGTTTTGTGTTTTGTGTGTTTTTCATATTCATATATTGGTCAGTTGTTTTTTTATTAGGAATTGTGTGTGTGTGTGCTGGTGTGTGTGTATGTTAGGATCTTGAGGAGCTGCTGAACAGGGTTAACAGTGCAGACTCTGCGCTGGGTATTGAGCGGAGTGGGGCGGTGATAGTGGACCGGCTGCAGAAGGCCCGTGAGAGGAGGAGGAAGATTACAGCAGAGGAGATTAACGCTGTTATATAGGAGAGAGACACAGCACTGACCAGGGTGGGTCTTACCAACACTACACACAGCTGTTATATAGGAGAGAGACACAGCACTGGCCAGAAATGACCTGTCCATCTTTCATTGTGTCAATGTTTCCAAAATCAACCACACTGTCTCTCCTCTGACTACTGAAAAAAAACAGATATCTCCAATATTGACATCTCTCCCATTTTCTCCGTTTTAAGATGCCCTTTGATCGAACGTCTGTTTAGTCACACACAAACACACACCTTGAATTTGTCTGCAGCTATCTGTTTGATTTAGTAAACCAATCAACTACTTGATTCGCATTTGAGCTTATGGTAGCATAACCTCAAATATTTGATTGTCACGCCCTGGCTCTGGGGACTCTAGTATGTTGAGCCAGGGTGTGAGTTTTCATTTGTGTTCGTTCTAGTATTGTGTTTCTATGTTGGCCAGTGTGGTTCTCAATCAGAGGCAACGTGAATCAGCTGTTGCTTGTTGTCTCTGATTGGGAACCATACTTAGTCAGCCTGTTTCCCACAGTATGGTGTGGGATCTTGTTCCTTTTGGTTTGTGTTTGTACCGTAGGACTTCACGTATCGTTTGTTGTTTTGTTCGTGTAGCATTAATAAAAAGCATGTTCACCTTCAACGCTGCGCCTTGGTCCTCCTCTGTTCCCGACGATCGTGACAGAAGATCCCACCAAGACTGGACCAAGCAGCGTGTCCAGGAGCCATCGCCAGGGAGATCTCTAGCGGATCTCCTTCGCCTCCTCGACTGGGTCAAGCCGTGTGAGGAAGAGAGGGGCGAAAGGCTGGCGAGAGATATGGAGACCTGGTCCACGGGTAGGAGAGAAGCCCAGAACTTTTTTAGGGGGGGGCTCATGCCGTGGACGACGGGGCAGCAGGAGACCGCGATAGAGCGGCCCAGCGGGTTGGCAGAGGAGGCCGCCAGGTTACGGGGGCCACTGGTCAAAAAGGGGATGGAAGGTGTAGAGGCACGGCGAGAGGTACTGGGGTGTGTTACCAGTCCGGTCCGGCCTGTTCTTGATCCCTGCGTAGGGCCAGTGGTGTGTGTCCCCAGTACGGTCCGGTCTGTTCCTGTCCCTTGCACCGAGCCTGTGTTGCGCGTCGCCAGCCCAGTCCGGTCCATTCCTGCTCTCCGCACCAAGTCAGTGGTGCGCTTCGTCAGCCCTGTCCAGCCCGCTCCTGCTCCCCGCACCAAGCCAATGGTGCGCGTCGCCGGCCCGGCCCGGCCTGTTCCTGCTCCCCGCACAAAGCCTATGGTGCGCGTCGCCGCCCGGCCCGGCCTGTTCCTGCTCCCCGCACCAAGCCAATGGTGCGCGTCGCCAGCCCGGTCCGGCCCGCTCCTGCTCCCCGCACCAAGCCTATGGTCAGCGTCGCCAGCCCGGTCCGGCCCGTTCCTGCTCCCCACACCAAGCCAGTGGTGTGCGTCGTCAGTCCGGCACGGCCCATGCCTGTTCCACCGGTGCCTGGTCCGGCACCGGTCAGCTGCTTCACGCCGGAGCTAGAGCAATCCGCTCCATCAGTGTGCAGTCCAGCTCCGGGTCCAGCGGGGCCAGACCGGACCAGGGGTACTTTGGGGGGTTGGAGAGGGAGTGGGGATCAGGCCTGGAGCCGGATCCGCCGCCAAGGCGGAGTGCCCACCCGGTCCCTCCCCTGTGGTGTTTGGTTGGCGCGGCCGAGTCCGCGCTTTGGGGGGTACTGTCACGCCCTGGCTCTGGGGACTCTAGTATGTTGAGCCAGGGTGTGAGTTTTCATTTGTGTTCGTTCTAGTATTGTGTTTCTATGTTGGCCAGTGTGGTTCTCAATCAGAGGCAACGTGAATCAGCTGTTGCTTGTTGTCTCTGATTGGGAACCATACTTAGTCAGCCTGTTTCCCACAGTATGGTGTGGGATCTTGTTCCTTTTGGTTTGTGTTTGTACCATAGGACTTCACGTATTGTTTGTTGTTTTGTTCGTGAAGCATTAATAAAAAGAATGTTCACCTTCAACGCTGCGCCTTGGTCCTCCTCTGTTCCCGACGATCGTGACATTGATACATAAATCTTACATGAATATGTTCAACGATTTAAAAACAAACAAGCAGTTGGACAAATATTGACATCCTGTAACGATCCCGGCAGTCTGAGTCGGGTCCTGTCTGGTGACTAGTTTTTCTGTTCGTGATCTCCAGTTTCCCGAGGGTTCGGGAACGCTCCGGGGAGCTCTCTTGATTTCCGCACCTGCATCCCATCAGCAATCTGCACACCTGGTCCTGATCATCACCCTTCTTAGGCTCTGGCCTAACATCCAGTCCCTGCCGGATCGTTAGCCATGAACAGTAGGTTTACCAGAGTATCAGTCTTAGGGCCTAGCGTTAGTTTTGTTGTTTTTGCACCTTGTTGGTTTGTTGCTTACTTACCCCCGTTTTGTTCCATCTGCAGTCACCCGTCCGGAACCTTCATCCAACCTCTGCCTGGTGGTCGGCGGCTGCCGACTCAGGGATGGGATCAACCACTGCACCCCCAACAACTAATCAACGCCGCCCGCTCTGTTCCCTGGATTATTCAGCATCACTCTTGAATTTGTAAATAAACACTCACCTTCGTTTCAACTTACCTTGTCCTGGTCTGCTTCTGGGTTCTGGCTTAGCAACTCGTGACAGAACGATCCGGCCAGTAATGAACCCAGCGGACCTGGACTCTGTTCGCCATGCCATTACCCAGCAGGAGAAGATGTTGGGCCATCATAGCACGGTACTACAGGAGATCGCGTTGTCAGTTCGGAACCTTTCTACCGGTCTGACGGAGGTCCAGAACCAACGCAAGTGTCCGGTGGAGGATCCACTACCGGTTTCACCCATCTCGCCTGCCGCTTCTGAAGCTGTGTCCTTCCGTGAGCCCAAGGTTCCGACGCCGGATAAATATGAGGGGGAGCTGGGAAGATGCCGTTCCTTCCTTATGCAGTGTGGATTAGTGTTCGATCTACAGCCCTACTCTTATGCCACAGACAAGGCTAGGATAGCCTTTGTGATTGAGTTGCTGCGTGGTCGAGCGCTGGAGTGGGCTTCAGCCGTTTGGGAACGACAGGATCCCTGCATGGCTTCATACCAGGGGTTCACGGCCGAGATGAGGAAGCTCTTCGACCATTCCGTCCGAGGGAGGGACGCAGCTAGGCGCCTGTTTTCGCTCGCCAAGGAACTCCGCAGCGTGGCCGACTTCGTGATCGAGTTCAAGACGTTGGCTGTGGAGAGTGGGTGGAATGAGGAGGCTCTGCAAGCGGCCTTTTACCAGGGTCTGTCGGAGCAGCTCAAGGATGAGTTGATCTCCTATCCGGAGCCTAGTGACCTGGACAGCTTGGTAGCCTTGTCTATTCGGGTGGATAATCGAGTCCGAGAGCGAAGGAGGGAGAAGCAATGGGTTCCGTCCCAACCGATCAGCCTCTCAGGTTCCAGTCGGGTCGTCAAACTGCGCGGCTCGCTAAAGTTGGGAGGACTTTTAGCGAGCCAGTTTCGACCTCTCAATACCTCTGTCAGACCCCGTTTCCCGGCTACCCTTATGAACAGGAATCAGAGCTTGGCGATTAACGCTTCTATCGATTCAGGTGCCGATGGAAGCTTTCTAGATGCCGAGTTGGTGGAACAGCTGGGGCTTTCCAAGGAGCAATTGCCGGAAGCCATTGAAGCTACCACTCTGGACGGCAGTAGTCTGGCACGTATCACGATGAGGACTGAACCGGTTAAGATGCGGTTGTCGGGGAATCATTCTGAGATGATTTCATTCTTCATTCTGCCGTCTTCCCATGTTCCTCTGGTCCTTGGATACCCCTGGCTGAAGGAACACAATCCCACGTTCGATTGGGTGACGGGCAAGGTAACGAGTTGGAGCCTTGATTGTCATGCTAACTGTCTCAAGACTGCCTGCCCCCATTCGGTTCCCAGTCAGGTGATTGAGGCTAAACCCCCCAGATTTGTCCCTGGTTCCCGAGACATATCACGATTTGGGGGAAGTGTTCAGTAAGCAGAAGGCTCTGTCACTCCCTCCCCACCGACCATATGATTGTGCCATCAACCTGTTCCCTGGAGCTGTCTACCCCAAGGGAAGGTTATACAGTATCTCCCGACCTGAACGTGAGGCTTTGGAGACCTACATCAAGGAGTCCCTAGCTGCTGGTCTCGTTCGTCCCTCGTCATCACCCCTGGGGGCAGGATTCTTCTTTGTGGGTAAAAAGGATGGCTCTCTTCGACCGTGTATTGATTATCGGGGATTGAATGACATCACGGTCAAGAACAAGTATCCCCTGCCCTTGATGAGTTCTGCCTTCGACTCCTTACAGGGTGCTACGGTGTTCACCAAGCTAGACCTACGCAATGCGTATCACATGGTCCGGATCAGAGAGGGGGACGAGTGGTTGACGGGTTTCAATACACCGATGGGTCACTTCGAGTATCAGGTGATGCCGTTTGGACTGACCAATGCTCCAGCGGTATTCCAGAGTATGGTGAACGACGTCCTGAGAGATATGATCGGTCTCTTTGTGTTTGTTTACCTGGATGACATTCTGATCTTCTCGAAGGAACCTTCCGACCACGTCCAGCATGTCCGGCAGGTTCTGCAGCGATTGTTGGAGAATCGCCTGTTCGTGAAGGCCGAGAAGTGCGAGTTTCACGCCCACACGACATCCTTTCTCGGGTACATCATCTCCAGGGGAGAGATTAGGATGGACCAGGAGAAGGTTAGAGCGGTTCTGGAATGGGCCCAGCCCGGTACGAGATTGCAGCTCCAGAGATTTTTGGGGTTTGCGAATTTCTACCGCAGATTCATCCGGGATTACAGCCGTGTGGCCGCTCCGTTAACTGCCTTGACTTCCAGTATCAGGACCTTCAAGTGGAATCCGGAGGCGGATCGAGCGTTTCTGGATTTGAAGAGGCGATTCACCAACGCACCGATTCTCTCTCAACCGGACACGGCCCGTCAGTTCGTCGTTGAAGTGGACGCGTCTGATGTGGGAGTTGGCGCCATCCTGTCGCAGCGATGCTCCACGGACAGTAAACTCCATCCCTGCGCCTACTACTCGTCGCGCTTTCGCCTGCGGAGAGGAATTACGATGTGGGTAACCGGGAGCTTCTCGCGGTGAAACTTGCCTTGGAGGAGTGGCGCCACTGGTTGGAGGGGGCGGAGCAACCGTTTATTGTCTGGACTGACCACAAGAATCTTGCTTACGTGCAATCGGCTAAACGTCTCAACTCCCGTCCAGGCCAGGTGGGCGTTGTTTTTCGGACGATTCAAGTTTTCCCTGACGTTCCGACCTGGATCTAAGAACGGCAAGGCGGACGCCTTGTCCCGGATGTTCTCCAAGACGGAGGAGAGTGGGTCGAAGACCGAGACAATTCTCCCCCGGAACTGCGTCGTGGGAGCAGTTATGTGGAAGATTGAGGAGGAGGTGCTGGCGGCCCTTCGGACTCAGCCCGGTCCCGGTAACGGTCCACCCGGGTCGGTTGTTTGTGCCTGAGTCGGTTCGTCCTGCTGTCCTCAAATGGTCCCACGCCAGCAAGATGGCTTGTCACCCTGGCGTGGCTCGGACAATGGCGTTTCTTCGCAGACGCTTTTTGGTGGCCTGCCATGGCCGAGGATACTCGGGGTTTTGTTGCTGCCTGTCCAGTGTGTGCGCAGAATAAGAGTACCAATCGGCCCAGCTCTGGACTACTTCACCCCCTTCCTATTCCCCGGCGACCATGGTCGCATCTGGCCCTGGACTTCGTCACTGGGTTGCCCGCTTCTGAGGGGAACACGGTCGTTCTGACTATCGTGGACAGATTCAGCAAGTTCGCCCACTTTGTGCCAATTGCCAAGCTTCCCCTCTGCCTCGGAGACGTCCGAGATCCTGGTTAGGGAGGTTTTCAGGGTCCACGGTTTGCCCAGTGATATCGTTTCCGACCGTGGCCCTCAGTTTACCTCTGCTGTCTGGAAGTCCTTCTGTTTGGCCATTGGAGCTACAGTCAGTCTCACATCTGGTTTTCACCCCCAATCCAATGGTCAGGCGGAGAGAGCCAACCAGAAGATGGAATCCACGCTACGCTGCCTGGTCTCTTCCAACCCCACCTCCTGGGTCTCTCAGTTGCCTTGGGTTGAGTATGCCCACAATACTCTCCCTACATCTGCCACTGGGATGTCTCCCTTCCAGTGCCTGTATGGCTACCAACCTCCCCTGTTCCCTTCTCAGGAGAAGGAGCTCTCAGTGCCTTCTGTTCAGGCCCATATTCGTCGTTGCCACCGGACCTGGCATCGGGCCAGAAAGGCACTCCTTAGAGTTTCGGACCGGTATCAGCTCCAGGCGAATCGTCGCCGGATCCCCGCTCCCACCTATTCCATCGGAGATAGGGTCTGGTTGGCCACACGGGATCTTCCGTTACGGACTGAGTCTAGGAAGTTGTTGCCGAAGTTCATTGGTCCGTTTGTGGTGGAGAGAGGTGATCAATCCGGTGGCAGTTCGACTCAAACTCCCGAGGACGCTCAGAGTCCATCCCACCTTTCATGTCTCCTGCCTCAAGCCTGTTTTCCTCAGTCCTCTGTTGCCTCCTCCGCCTCCTCCTCCTCCTCCTCGGATGATCGGAGGTGGTCCTGCCTACACGGTGCGTCGCATCATGGATTCCAGACGGCGGGGCCGGGGTTTCCAGTATCTCGTGGACTGGGAGGGGTATGGTCCTGAAGAGAGGAGTTGGATTCCGCGGCGACAGGTCCTAGATGCTGACCTCATCAGTGACTTCTACCGCCTCCATCCTGGCGCTCCGGGAGTCCGCCCGGTGGCGTTCGTCGGAGGGGGGTACTGTAACGATCCCGGCAGTCTGAGTCGGGTCCTGTCTGGTGACTAGTTTTTCTGTTCGTGATCTCCAGTTTCCCGAGGGTTCGGGAACGCTCCGGGGAGCTCTCTTGATTTCCGCACCTGCATCCCATCAGCAATCTGCACACCTGGTCCTGATCATCACCCTTCTTAGGCTCTGGCCTAACATCCAGTCCCTGCCGGATCGGGTAGCCATGAACAGTAGGTTTACCAGAGTATCAGTCTTAGGGCCTAGCGTTAGTTTTGTTGTTTTTGCACCTTGTTGGTTTGTTGCTTACTTACCCCCGTTTTGTTCCATCTGCAGTCACCCGTCCGGAACCTTCATCCAACCTCTGCCTGGTGGTCGGCGGCTGCCGACCCAGGATGGGATCAACCACTGCACCCCCAACAACTAATCAACGCCGCCCGCTCTGTTCCCTGGATTATTCAGCATCACTCTTGAATTTGTAAATAAACACTCACCTTCGTTTCAACTTACCTTGTCCTGGTCTGCTTCTGGGTTCTGGCTTAGCAACTCGTGACACATCCAGATATTATACCTCAACATTAAAAAGTGGTATTTACTTGGAAATCTGGGTTTTGATATATAGAGTTGAAGCTCGCATGTAGCGATTGTCAGTGTCCCATTTTACAACTGGGTTTGTTTGAGGAGAGTTATGCAGACAGGCCACCATCTTGTGCCGATGTGCAAAACAGATCCATATATTAGAATATGTCCATAGGGGGGGCTCCCGAGTGGCGCAGCGGTCTAAGGCACTGCATTGCAATGCTAGAGGCGCCACTACAGACCCTGGTTCGATCCCAGGCTGATCGGGAGCAGTCAAGCATCAATCATGTCACCAGAATAAGACCCTCGATATTTATTGGAAAGCTCATCACTGTTCACTTTCACCACCCTGTGA
The DNA here is from genome assembly GCF_020615455.1 of Coregonus clupeaformis. NCBI lineage: Eukaryota > Metazoa > Chordata > Actinopteri > Salmoniformes > Salmonidae > Coregonus > Coregonus clupeaformis. The sequence goes on from NC_059220.1 coordinate 17,886,273, forward strand.
AGTTCATCATAACTTATTTCAAATGTAGCCTGTAAGGGATCGGGGGTTGGCTGGGTCTAGACAGAGTCTGACACTTCCCCGATCTACTGAGAGGGGGAGTCATCAGACTCGATCTGGTTCACCTGAGTTCTGAGCACACCTGTCCATAATTAGGGTAGGATATAAGGTGTGCTCAGAGGTTCAGTCGGTGCGAGGTATTGTTCCTTTGTGACTTGCTAAGCGTTTTGTTCCGAGAGAGAGAGAGAGAGAGAGAGAGAGAGAGAGAGAGAGAGAGAGAGAGAGAGAGAGAGAGAGAGAGAGAGAGAGAGAGAGAGAGAGAGAGTTTGTTGTTTTTGATTACCCGTGTATCCGACCTGTGCCTTGTTGTTTGACTTCCCGAATTGCTTAATCCTCTACTTGTCTACCCCAGTGATTACCGTTCTCTGATCCTGTGCCTGTGACCTCGACTACGACTAAGCCCGCTCCTTTGGTACCTCTGCCTGTCTATGCCTGACCCGGTTTTGACCACAGCCCGCCCGACCACGATTAAGCTATTCCCTTGTCTGTACTCTAATAAAGCATCGCTATTCTGCGATTGGATCTTACCACTCTGTCCGAGTATTCATTACAGAATACCTCGCCATTACCGTGGATCCAGCGGAATTACAGAGGCGATGGGAGATACAGGAGAAACGCATGAATGAACTCCTACAGCTACTCAACGCTGGTGCAGCGGAAGGCACCACCCCGAGTACGGTCAGTCCTCGTCATGCACCTCCGATTTCTATACCGACAAGGTACGACGGGGAACCTGGCAAATGTCAGGGGTTTCTACTCCAGATGTCCCTGTATGTGTCGTATAATCGTACTATGTTTTCCGATGACCGTAGCAGGGTGGATTTCATGATTTCTCTGCTAACGGGAAGAGCACTGGATTGGGCTACTGTGCTTTGGGCAGCTGAGGTCCCCGAGTTGAATGCGGAAGTTCAGTTCAAGAGACTGTTTCAAGAGGTGTTCGACCACCCAGTATCTGGGCGTAGTGTGGGAGACCAACTATGCGAACTTCAGCAGGGCCGTCGCACAGTAGCCGACTACGCTTTAGAGTTCCGTACTATAGCAGCCGGTAGCGGATGGAGCGAAACTGCTTTGCTCACAGTTTTCCGAAGAGGGCTGCGCAAAGACGTACAGACTGAGTTGGCTTGTCGAGGAGATATCACTGCGCTACATGAGTTTATCAAAATAGCCATCTCGATTGATAATCTTATAGTGCAACACAAGGCATCCACAGTCCGGGAGCCCTCGATCACTGGTCCTATGCAATCGACAGAGCGGAGGAGAGAATCTGAGGAGGAACCTATGCAACTGGGACGGTCACCTCTACCAGGTTCGGTGAGACAACAACGTCGGCAAGACGGACTCTGCCTGTATTGTGGTCAGGCGGGTCATTTCGTTCGTCAATGTCCGGTACGACCTAACCGTACCCCAGGATATCGCCTCGGAACTGCCAAACCGGTGAGTGAGACTCCAGTGTTGAACATTACATCTAAACAAATGTATGTGCCTGTCACCTTATCTGTCGGAGAGAAAGTGTGCAGGTTGGAGGGACTTATTGATTCCGGAGCGGCTGCCAGCTTTCTGGATATGGGTCTTGCTGAGGAGTTGGGAGTTCAACTTATCCCAATTCAACCTCCCCTGAGAGTCAACGCGCTAGACGGTGAGCCCATGGGCACTGGGTTCATTACGCACCGTACCGGGAAATCAAGTTACAAGTGGGCTCCTGCACCATGAGAACATCATTCTGTTCGTCATCTCCGCCCCACGGGAGCCGCTAGTCCTTGGCCACCCCTGGCTCGTTACCCATGATCCGGTCATCTCCTGGAAATCTGGCGATATCACGGCTTGGAGTGAGGTATGTAGGGCTGAGTGCCTCATTTTACCTTGCAAAACGTCTACTGTGGAGGATGCGAAGGGTGCGGTGTCTACTGTTGTTCCTACAGAGTACCAGGATTACGCGCAGGTGTTCTCCAAGGAGAGGGCTTCCGTGCTACCACCGCATCGGGCCTGGGATTGTGCAATTGATCTGCTATCCGGGGCTACCCCTCTCGCGGACGAATCTACCCTTTGTCTCAGCCGAACGGGAATCAATGAGCAAGTATATTGATGAGGCACTTCAGCAAGGGGCCATTCGCCCATCTACGTCTCCCGCCGCATCCAGTTTTTTCTTTGTTAAGAAAAGGATGGCGGACTTCAGTCCTTGCATAGACTATCGAGGTTTGAACGATATCACCATAAAAAATCGTTACCCCCTTCCTTTGATTCCAGCGGCCCTCGAGCAGGTGGGGCAAGCCTCCATCTACAGTAAACTGGACCTCAGGAGTGCGTACAATCTGGTGCGCATTAGAGAGGGGGGATGAATGGAAGACCGCCTTCATCACCCATCGAGGACATTATGAATATTGTGTTATGCCCTATGGACTTACTAACGCGCCCTCTGTGTTCCAGGCGTTCATGAATGACATTTTTAGGGACTTGATTGATCGTTTCGTCATAGTGTACATTGATGACATCCTAATCTACTCTAACTCTCTGAGTGAACATGTGTCCCATGTACGACAGGTTCTGGACCGACTCCGCCAACACTCTCTGTTCGTGAAGGCCGAGAAGAGTGAATTCCATGTCACGATGATTTCCTTCCTTGGGGCCATACTCACTCCCGACGGGGTAAGACTGGATGAATCCAAGGTACAAGCTGTACGAGACTGGCCTCAACCCCAGACGGTGAAAGAGCTTCAGAGATTCTTGGGGTTTGCCAATTACTATAGACGGTTCGTGCGTAATTTCAGCACCACCGCAGCTCCCCTGTCGGCGATGACCAGCCACAAGGGGCGTGGTCTGAAATGGACGGAGGGGGCAGTGCGGGCTTTTGAGACATTGAAACAACGATTTACCACCGTTCCCATTTTGTGTCAGCCGGATCCTATGTTGCCGTTCATCGTGGAGGTGGACGCCTCGGAGGTTGGAGTTGGAGCCGTGCTATCCCAGCGCCAAGGTGAGCCGCCCAAATCACGACCCTGTGCTTTTTTTTCTAAGAAGCTGAATCCGGCCGAGCAGAACTACGACGTGGGAGATCGTGAATTGCTGGCGGTGAAGTTAGCACTGGAGGAGTGGAGACATTGGCTGGAGGGAGCAGCTCATCCGTTCCAAGTGCTCACGGACCACCGCAATTTGGAGTATCTTCACAGTGCTAAACGACTGAACTCCCGACAGGCAAGGTGGTCTTTGTTCTTCAACCGTTTCCAATTCACTGTCTCTTATATTCCCGGGTCCAAGAATTGTAAGGCGGACGCGCTTTCCCGACGGTTCGAGCGCGCTGACAGACCGGTTGAACCAGAACCTATCCTCCCCATGAGTTGCCGTGCTGGCCCTGTGAGGTGGGCTATCGATGACACGATTCAGGAGAGCCTACAAGCGGAACCAGCCCTCCAGAAACCCCGGTGTCGAAGGTGTTTGTACCAGCTTCGCTTCGACCTCAACTGATGGAATGGTGCCACACGTCGCTAGGATCTGGTCATCCCGGAATCACTCGAACTACTCGACTCATCAGTCGAAAATACTGGTGGGATTCCCTCACAGATGACGTCCCGAGACTACGTATTATCCTGCCCAGTTTGTGCTCAGTCCAAGGCGCCTCGAGCACTACCGGAGGGCAAGCTGATGCCATTGCCAACTCCTCAACGACCCTGGTCGCACATCGCGATGGACTTTGTTACCGACCTACCAGAATCAGAGGGCCATACTGTAATTCTCGTGGTCATCGATCGATTCTCAAAGATGTGTCGGTTAGTACCCATGACCCGTTTACCTAACGCCACTCAGATGGCGGAGACTATGTTTAACCAGGTGTTCCGGAAATTTGGGGTTCCAGAGGATATTGTTTCCGACCGGGGACCCCAGTTCGTATCCCGGGTTTGGAAGGCCTTCTGCGAACGCTTGGGCATCTCGGTGAGCCTCACATCCGGATATCATCCCCAGGCCAATGGGCAGACCGAACGGCTCAACCAGGAAATTGGGAAGTATCTACGGCAACAATGTTCGCGGCAGCCGCAAGAGTGGAGCCGATTCCTTCCTTGGACAGAGTATGCTCAGAACACACTCATTCACACCTCCCCACGTCTAACGCCCTTTCAGTGTGTTCTAGGATATCAACCACCCCTGTTCCCGTGGGATACCGCACCCGGGATGGTACCGGCGGTGGACAAGTGGTTCCGTCGGAGTGCGCAGGTCTGGGAGACGGCCCATCAACATCTCAGTCAAACCTCACAGCAGCATAAGACCTATGCCGACCGACGCCGGAGACCTACTCCCACTTATCAAACCGGACAACGAGTGTGGCTGTCTACCCGAGACCTGCGGTGCCGACGGAGCTGCAAGAAGCTCCAACCCAGGTACATTGGTCCTTTCAAAGTTCAGAGACGTATTAACCCTGTCACCTACCGTCTGTTACTCCCTCGACACTACAGGATAAACCCTACGTTCCACGTCTCCCTGCTGAAACCTGTTCATTATAGCCCGATGTATCCACCAATCGCTCAACAACCTACTACACCACCTTTGGAGGATGAACAGGACACCACCTATACAGTCCACGAGATACTGGAGTCAAGACGGAGACGAGGGGGCATCGAATATCTCGTGGACTGGGAGGGATATGGACCGGAGGAACAGTCCTGGGTTCCTGCTAAGGACATACTAGACCCCGCTCTCAAGGCCACTTTCCACGCTGAACACCCAGATCATCCCGGACCCCGACCCAGAGGAAGACCACCCGGTAGAGGTAGAAGGCCGTCAGGAGCCGGCCCTGGGGAGGGGGATACTGTAAGGGATCGGGGGTTGGCTTGGTCTAGACAGAGTCTGACACTTCCCCGATCTACTTAGAGGGGGAGTCATCAGACTCGATCTGGTTCACCTGAGTTCTGAGCACACCTGTCCATAATTAGGGTAGGATATAAGGTGTGCTCAGAGGTTCAGTCGGTGCAGGTATTGTTCCTTTGTGACTTGCTAAGCGTTTTGTTCCGAGAGAGAGAGAAAGTTTGTTGTTTTTGATTACCCGTGTATCCGACCTGTGCCTTGTTGTTTGACTTCCCGAATTGCTTAATCCTCTACTTGTCTACCCCAGTGATTACCGTTCTCTGATCCTGTGCCTGTGACCTCGACTACGACTAAGCCCGCTCCTTTGGTACCTCTGCCTGTCTATGCCTGGCCCGGTTTTGACCACAGCCCGCCCGACCACGATTAAGCTATTCCCTTGTCTGTACTCTAATAAAGCATCGCTATTCTGCGATTGGATCTTACCACTCTGTCCGAGTATTCATTACATAGCCTAGTAAACTGCATGGTTTCCCAAGTTGTAGCGGGAGGACTAGGGCTGTTGCGGTGACCGTATTATGAGTCATGACCACAGTAAAATTCCATGTCACCGTCTCCTCTTATGCACTCTGGACATGCTTTGGTAGTACCCAACTTGCTAACGACCATCAGGTCGCGAATAGCCTGGTACTCAGGTCTCTATTGTCCCTCTAACCACTCTGACGTCAATGCAAATTCTATCGAAAATCACATCAAACACTTATCATTGAAACAGTATCATGCTTTTAAAACTCACCTCACTGTGATGATCAATTTGAAGAAAGAAGTTCAACAGCAGGTTGAAACTGAGTGTAAAACAAGGTCGTTGTGGATGTTATTTCAAAGCCTAACACAACGAAATGGACAGCGCTTTCTAAGGTGATGAATAATTAAACAAATATCTTGTCAGCTAAAGGAAAAAGCCTATAGCATGGAGCATAGCCAGTTAACATACAGTAGGCCAACTCAAATTCACTCCATCTGAAATAAATGTTCTTCATATCATAATGTTTCTTTTGACCTGAATTTATTTATTATACTTTTTTAAATGTAGATGTTTTAAAGGTCCGCATTAGCAGCTAGTATGCAGCTTGTAGTCCCCTGTAGCTCAGTTGGTAGAGCATGGGGCTTGCAATGCCAGGGTTGTGGGTTCGTTTCCCAAGGGGTGCCAGTATGAAAATGTATGCACTCACTAACTGTTAGTCGCTCTGGATTATAGCGTCAGCTAAATGACACAAATGTATGCGTGGAGGCCTGGAGATGCTAAACTTGTTTATGTTTATATTATATTATATGTTAATTACCGTGAGACAGGCAGTCTTTTGCATGACAATAGCCCGCTGACCAAATGTCATGACCGCCACAGCCATAGGGAGGACCACACACACCATGTCATCACGTGACTCCAAATTTACTTCGATATGATGGCTATTATATCAATCTTTGCGCGTAAAGGTGTTTCCACCAGCATTTCCCGACTAATTAATTTTACAGACACAAAAAGATCCCACCATGTTGAACTAACAAATGATCTATCAGCATTTATAAAATTACACCGAAACTTCCTGTTTCCATCACAGCTGTCGTGATTTAAAGAAAATCAGAGATGACTTTACTGTGGATGTAAACGTGGTTACTCACTCCAATCTAGGAAGGTGTGGTAAGAATGTCAATCATAGCCCAGTCTTCAACAGGAAGCTACTGTGCAGGGAGTCATAAATTCATCTGGATGGGTGGTCGTAGACAGAGCTACAAACTGTTTCTCACTGGAATTTTAGATGTTTTTTACCAGGCATATTTATGATTGGGATGCTTCCTTTCTGCTTCCTCCCTGTGGGTGAGCTGCATGGATCTCTGTCCGAGGCAGCCCGACGCCGGGGCATTAAAAGGCAGGCATCATGTGGGTGAGCTGCATGGATCTCTGTCCCGTTCAGCCCGACGCCGGGGCATTAAAAGGCAGGCATCATGTGGGTGAGCTGCATGGATCTCTGTCCCGTTCAGCCCGACGCCGGGGCATTAAAAGGCAGGCATCATGTGGGTGAGCTGCATGGATCTCTGTCCCGTTCAGCCCGACGCCGGGGCATTAAAAGGCAGGCATCATGTGGGGGAGCTGCATGGATCTCTGTCCCGTTCAGCCCGACGCCGGGGCATTAAAAGGCAGGCATCATGTGGGTGAGCTGCATGGATCTCTGTCCCGTTCAGCCCGACGCCGGGGCATTAAAAGGCAGGCACAGACGTGTGGAGAAGAAAGGCCTCCACAACTCCACTATGCCTGCTTCTCAAATGGCACCCTATTTCCCTATATTGTGTACTACTTTTGTCTAGGGCCCATAGGGCTCTGGTCAAAAGCAGTCCACTATATAGGGAATAGAGTAGCATTTAGGGCTTGCACTATATGTATAGTGAACAAATGCAGCTACATGGAGCTCATGCTGCTCTGGAGCAACACCTCCGACTGCTCTGGAGCCAGTCTAGTTTCACTTGCCTGTAGACTATCTCTGTGAAGAACATATTGGTTTATAGGGCTGTTTGCAATGCTGATTCCGTTAAAAACTTTAAATAGGATCTCTAATGGGTCAATGTAGTCCCTGGGATGTGGATAAATGTGTATTAAAAGGGTATTTCCAGTAACTTCACTAGTAGTGCCAGGTTAGCTATATTGGTCAAACTTAGCTACTGTCCTATGTTTCAGTCATAAACAGTCATGACTGAAATGATTGGCACCCTTGATAAAGATGAGCAAAAAAGACTGTATGAAATAAATAATACAAATACTGAGCTATATTTTATGCTTAAAGAAATAGAACATTTAAATATTTGATACTAATACAATTGCTCAAAAAGATAGGGGTCAAAATTATTGGCACCCCTGTTTTCAATACTCCGGCACCCTCCGCTAGCGAGGACAATGGCACAGCCTTTTTCTAAAAAGTTTAATGAGATTGGAGAACACATTGGGAGGGATCTTAGACCATTCCTCCATAAAGAGTCTTTCCAGATCCTTGATATCCTTGGTCTGCGCGTATGGACTGCCCTCGTTAATTCAAACCACAGGTTTTCAATGAGGTTCAAGTCCAGAGACTGGGATGGCCATTGCAAAATTTAGATTTTGTGGTCAATTAACCATTTCTTTGTGGAATTTGATGTGTGCTTGTGGTTATTGTCTTGCTGGAAGTTCCACTTGCGGCCAATTTTCGGCCTCCTGGCAGAGGCAACCAGGTTTTTGGCTAAAATGTCCTGGTACTGGAAAAAGTTAATGATGCTGTTGACCTTAACAAGGGCTTTACACATTCTTCTTTTGATGCCGAACCCACCACTGGTGTGCGTAGACAAAGAGCTGGCAACCTCATTCTATTTCTATGAGAAGAACACTGCGTCCTCCAGTGGAGGCTGCTGAGGGGAGGACGGCTCATAATAATGGCTGGAACGGAGTAAATGGAATGGCATCAAACTCATAGAAACATGTGTTTGATACCATTCCACCTATTCAGCTTCATCCATTACCATGAACCCGTCCTCCCCAGTGAAGGTGCCACCAACCTCATGTGGTGTCCTCTCCTGCTCACTTCTCATCTTTGGTTCAGTCTCCTCTCCCCTCTCATCCACCTCTGGTAGTTACCATGTTGTCCCAGGTGTTACCAAGCCGTTTTGTTAAACTTTTTTACAATGCCTAAATCAAAGACTTTATGTGAAGTCATTACACAAGAAAACAAACTTTGGACTTTGGGGTCCCTTCCTTTTGTTCAACGTACAAGCTGGTGCAATAAACAACAGAGAAGTTCCTCAAAATATGAGCGCCTACTAAATCGGATTTTGAAAATGTGTTCATTCTCCTCAGATTTGTACACATATACAGCATATGTGTTCCAAGTGATCTCACACATTTTAAAATCTAGTAATCAATTGACCAATGCAATGACTTCAAGTTCATATAAGTAGGTCAATGCAGTTGAGGTTGCGTCAAGTGTTGGGGTTGTCAATGGGTTGCCAGTCTACTTAGAGCCTCTGACATTAACCTCTACGGGATCGGTTGAGCTAACGTGCGCTAATGTGATTAGCCTGACTGTTGTAAGTAACAGCAAACTTTCCAGGACATAGACATGTCTTATATGGGCAGAAAGCTTACATTCTTGTTAATCTAACTGCACTGTCCAATTTACAGTAGCTATTACAGTGAAAAAAATATCATGCTATTGTTTGAGGAAAGTGCACAACAACAAAAAACTTATCATAGCAACTGGTTTGATACATTCATCTCTGAAGGTAAATAATGTACTTACATTCAGTAATCTTGCTCTGATTTGTCATCCTAAGGGTCCCAGAGATAAAATGTAGCATAGTTTTGTTTGATAAAATCCATTTTTATATTCAAATGTAGGAACTGGGTTCTACAGTTTGAACACCTGCTGTCTCTGGCTCCACACCCACTCCAGTCCGGCCATCTAGATGTGTGAAAGTTAGTGTATAAGCTTATGATCCATCATGAATGACATTCCTGGGAGTGTTTAAACTTACATTTTGTATTACCATATCATTTTTGTATGTTCTCTATAGTTATGTACTTGAAAATGTATCAATTGACCAATTTGGCACATTTGGGCAGACTTGATACAAAATAGTCCAGTATTTCAATGCTTCACTGGATCAATCTGAAACGTTGCACACACTGCTGCCATCTAGTGGTCAAAATCTAAATTGTGCCTAAACTGCAATATTATATTGTGGCCTTTCTCTTGCATTTCAAAGATGATGAAAAAAAATGTAAGAAAACACATGTTTTTTTTGTTTGTATTATCTTTTACCAGATCTAATGTGTTATATTCTCCTACATTAATTTCACACTTCCACAAAGTGTTTCCTTTCAAATGGTATCAAGAATATGCATATCCTTGCTTCAGGTCCAGAGTTACAGGCAGTTAGATTTGGGTATGTCATTTTAGGCGAAAATTGAAGAAATGGGTCCGATCCTTAAGAAGTTAACACAAGGCTGAGTGGGAGCAACCAGCAGCGCTCAACCCTAGACTACAATCCATATCTCCACAAAACCCCGGGCTAACACCACATTCACATCTCCTGGAAAAATATTGCCCCGGCTTTTTGTGGGGAAATTTTAAAAGTCTGTTGCAAATGCCTGTTCCTAATCCCTGTGAGGCGGAGATGGGCCTCCACACTCTATCCTGAAGGATGGCTGCCTCCCCTGCCGCTTCTCCGATCCCCCTCTTCATCTCCAAGGGATTAGCCCACTGTGACAGCCAGAGGTACGCTACATCCACCAGCCTGCTGGAATATGAAATATGAAAAGCAGCATAAGTGTTGGGAGGAACAGGAACACATCTATTCTATCCTATTCTCTATACCACTACTTCTTCTTTTCTATCTATAGAATTAATACAGAGAGAGCATAGGTTCTTGGTTCGTACCCTGCTATAGATTATTACTCCTGGTATATGAAAAGATGGAAAAGTGTTGGGAGGAGGGAGGAACACAGAGAACTTCTTATTTTCTGTCTATAAAGTGAATGCAGAGAGACCACAGGTTCTTGATTTGTTGGGTCCCCCCGGTACGTTACAGTGAATATTGTTCCCTGATAGACCAGTGTATATGTCCAAACTGAGAGCTGAGGTGTTGCTGTTCTGTCTTGGTGAGTTGTCTTTCATTACCAGATCCACATATTTTCCAAATATTGATTATGTGCAATTGAATGACGAGCCTCTGATTTAACTGACAGTGTGATGTAAGTGTGTTTTCAGACATTAAGCACTGAACATATGTAACGTTGGGTAATCCGTGTCTGCTCCGTGCTCCATGTGTTCCAACGGGTGCTATTTTGGGGCGTCGTGCTGTAGCCAGGTGGCCTGCCTAGCCTGCCTGGGTCGAGTAGAGAGGTGCACTCCCACTCTCGGTGCTCTGATTTAAATGATTTTAGTCCAAAACATATGTTGCCTGAAAGCCATAACTCACCCTGACACTAAAGAGAAGCTTTGTGTTTTGTCTGGATGAGGGAACTATTATTCCAGACTGCAGAGGAAGGCGACGGGAGCCTGGAGTGCTGGACTCCTAGGCTGTGCCCGCCTGCTCTTGTTTGCGGGAGGTTTTTTAGGCAGCTGGATGTCGAAACATTGTGACTTGTCAGGGAGAGAGGGATGGTTTACATTCCTGGTAACTGGCCTTTAGTCTTAGAATGTGCACATAGAGAAGAGCACATATGGACTGGTATAAAACAACTGTCTTACAATAATACTGAGACCTTCTGACTGAGCCGCGGTCTGTGTTACTGCTGGGGTGTTTCTACTGTCTGTCTGTCGCTCTGTCTGTCTGTCGCTCTGTCTGTCTGTCGCTCTGTCTGTCTGTCTGTCTGTCTGTCGCTCTGTCTGTCTGTCTGTCACTCTGTCTGTCGCTCTATCTGTCTGTCGCTCTGTCGCTCTGTCTGTCTGTCGCTCTCTGTTTGTATGTCTGTCGCTCTGTCTGTCGCTCTGTCTGTCGCTCTGCCTGTCGCTCTGTCTGTCTGTCTGTCTGTCGCTCTGTCTGTCTGTCTGTCTGTCGCTCTGTCTGTCTGTCTGTCACTCTGTCTGTCTGTCGCTCTGTCTGTCTGTCGCTCTGTCGCTCTGCCTGTCGCTCTGTCTGTTGCTCTGTCTGTCTGTCGCTCTGTCTGTCTGTCTGTCGCTCTGTCTGTCGGTCTATCTGTCTGTCGCTCTGTCTGTCTGTCAGTGGAGTCTACAGTGCCTGTGGAAATAAATCAGGGTAATTGCTGACATCAGAGTAGAAAACAACCATATAGTATGTAGTAGTTAATGTTGTCTGTGTATGTTATTCAAAAAGAGAAATTGACTTGTATGAAAGCATCAGTATCATCAAAGTATTACATGTTATTAAGTCGTTATACAGTATAGTGTATTTGTAAATGAAGGAGAAAAGAAAGTATACCGATATACAGTGGGGAAAAAAAGTATTTAGTCAGCCACCAATTGTGCAAGTTCTCCCACTTAAAAAGATGAGAGAGGCCTGTAATTTTCATCATAGGTACACGTCAACTATGACAGACAAAATGAGAAAAAAACCCACAGAAAATCACATTGTAGGATTTTTAATGAATTTATTAGCAAATTATGGTGGAAGATAAGTATTTGGTCAATAACAAAAGTTTCTCAATACTTTGTTATACTGTATACCCTTTGTTGGCAATGACACAGGTCAAACGTTTTCTGTAAGTCTTCACAAGGTTTTCACACACTCTTGCTGGTATTTTGGCCCATTCCTCCATGCAGATCTCCTCTAGAGCAGTGATGTTTTGGGGCTGTCGCTGGGCAACACGGACTTTCAACTCCCTTCAAAGATTTTCTATGGGGTTGAGATCTGGAGACTGGCTAGGCCACTCCAGGACCTTGAAATGCTTCTTACGAAGCCACTCCTTCGTTGCCCGGGCGGTGTGTTTGGGATCATTGTCATGCTGAAAGACACAGCCACATTTCATCTTCAATGCCCTTGCTGATGGAAGGAGGTTTTCACTCAAAATCTCACGATACATGGCCCCATTCATTCTTTCCTTTAATAAAACGGATCAGTCGTCCTGGTCCCTTTGCAGAAAAACAGCCCCAAAGCATGATGTTTCCACTGCAGGATTTGAGTCCCTGGCGGCGTAGTGTGTTACTGATGGTAGGCTTTGTTACTTTGGTCCCAACTCTCTGCAGGTCATTCACTATGTCCCCCTGTGTGGTTCTGGGATTTTTGCTCACCGTTCTTGTGATCATTTTGACCCCACGGGTGAGATCTTGCGTGGAGCCCCAGATCGAGGGAGATTATCAGTGGTCTTGTATGTCTTCCATTTCCTAATAATTGCTCCCACAGTTGATTTCTTCAAACCAAGCTGCTTACCTATTGCAGATTCAGTCTTCCCAGCCTGGTGCAGGTCTACAATTTTGTTTCTGGTGTCCTTTGGCAGCTCTTTGGTCTTGGCCATAGTGGAGTTTGGAGTGTGACTGTTTGAGGTTGTGGACAGGTGTCTTTTATACTGATAACAAGTTCAAACAGGTGCCATTAATACAGGTAACGAGTGGAGGAGAGAGGAGCCTCTTAAAGAAGAAGTTACAGGTCTGTGAGAGCCAGAAATCTTGCTTGTTTGTAGGTGACCAAATACTTATTTTCCACCATAATTTGCAAATAAATTCATAAAAAATCCTACAATGTGATTTTCTGGATTTTTTTTTCTCATTTTGTCTGTCATAGTTGACGTGTACCTATGATGAAAATTACAGGCCTCTCTCATCTTTTTAAGTGGGAGAACTTGCACAATTGGTGGCTGACTAAATACTTTTTTTCCCCACTGTACATTTGCGGTATGGAGTATTTTTCCAGAAGTAGACTGTTGTAACGGTTCGGTTTGGCCTATAAATTCTCAATTTCCCTTTGTCTGTCGTGACGCATAAGAAGCTGGCCTGCTCTCTCCCCACCACAGAGCGCTAGTGATGGGGAAGACTGGCAGAAGCATGCATAAATTTAACTCTGCCTGCCTGGCATGCCGAGCGAATACCCTGCTAATGTATTGTTAGGGATTCTTTCCCATTCTCTTCTCCTCCTCTGGCTCTTCTTCCACAGTGCAAGCGGCTGGAGCAAGATCTCCTGCAGACGAGAGAGCAGAGCCAGACTTCAGCAAACAAGACACCTGACTGCCGAAAACAATCAAGAACGTGCTCCTCCTCTTCGCCCCTCTCGCCGAAGAATCCCTGCACATTAAGACTACGAGCAGCACAGGTTACCCTTCTCTATGGTTGAGTTCCAAATGGCACCCTTTTTCCTATATAGTGCACTACTTTTGACCAGAGCCCTGGTCAAAAGTAGTGCACTGTAAAGGGAATAGGGTGCCATTTGGGAGGCAGCCTAGCACGCCGTGTGTGTGTGTGTATATATATGTGTCTGTGTACATTACCATGCCCAGCTCAGTGCTGCTGTTTGCCAACAACCTGTCTTTAAATATGGTCTCACCCCACTCCTACTAGAGTATGCTGGGGTATTATTTAGATACCAACCCCTTAACCGAAACCCGCCCTGCCCCGACACACACCACATTTCCATTTTCGTCACTGGTATAATTGTATTGTTTATTCAACCACTCACTGTTTGCTTGTCTCCGGGCCTTGTTATCTAGTCTGGTGATCTAAAGCAATAGAGCTGTTAGTAGTAGTAGTAGTAGTGGTAGTGGAAGTAGTAGTGGTGGTGGTGGTTTATTTAAAAGGACCATGTGCAATTAAAAACACATTTCAGACAGTGAAATATGATGTTTGCACCAGAGTTAGCTAAACACAGCTAATTTTCATCATCCGCAGTAAATACACATCAGTCATACAGTAATATAGTAGGATATAACAGATTAAAACAAATAGAGGAAACATAAAATACAATAAATACACGACACATAATACATTTCTTTTTTTAAACATTGAGATTTGAGTGCATTGTGTGACCCAGCCACGTATTTGATGGGATTTAGAATGACATCATCAACAATGTCACACACACCCGTGTCCCCTCCAGTGAGGTACAGGGTAAACACGAGCCTATTTGAGAGAGAGAGAGAGAGAGAGATTTTTAGGCAAGAACGGTGAAACAGACAATAGAGAATGTTTGTTGATGAAATCGGTTAACTTGTTGGTAGTTTATTTATTTCAGATGATTATGATGATTTGTTCTGTTTCAACTGAACTAAGAGAACCTCCGTCCAGTCTTCTGCTCTTTCTAAAGGCTGCTGGCTGAAAGTATTTGTACTCTTCTACTTTATTTCTTAGAAGGTTTCTCCAATCTCCACTGGTGGCTTATTAAGAAATATATTAAATTTTGTTATTAATGTAGCACTTGGTTTTTCTATAAATCCCCTTAATTATAGATTGGCTCCTGGGATTACAGAGCAGGGTTTTTAATTTAAAATGAAATGGGAACAGCTGTCGTAAAATTAGTCAACAGTGCCGGGAACAGATCCACAAAACAATTGAAAACCTCACAGGTCTTTGATTCATCAGTTGACATTTTACTTTAAAGAAACCAGCTAAGAGAAGATGACTAGGATTATTTAAACATAGAAAGGTCGGTGTCAGACAGTCCTCTCCTGCTGAAGTTCATCTTGACGTGAAGAGAATGAACTGATTTTAAATCTTTACATTTTTCTATGACTGCATAAAATTACTCTCTGAATAGTCATAACTTTACTCGTTTATTTAGTAAAGAATGATAAAGTCAGGGAACATGGACAACCCAACATTCCCAATTTGTTTACATTTTAAGATCCCTAGATTTTCATTTGATTATGTGCCTTTTAACTGATCAAATACTTTGTGTCCTTCCAAATTAGACATAAAAGTGTGTTATGATGCAAAATCCTTTACCGTCATGTCTAAGTCAAGTAGAAGTGTTGTGGAAGAGTAGGCTGAATCTGATCTGCTAGGGCCAGGAGGAAGCAGTCGAAATGATTAACTGCATTAGCGAGCCGGGAAGAGGAGAGGAGCATTGCAGTGCCATCACTCTGTGCTGTCAGTGCTTGAAGGAAAAGCTGGTGTGCAAACACAGGTGGTTCAGGGCTAGGGCAGCCACTACAACAGATCACTTGAGATGACCTGAGCAATGAGAACCCCTCAACCCCCGGCCCTCTCCTCTCCACCCCTGCCATTTCAGAGAGCCCTAAAGTCACAGACAGCTACTCCGCTCAAGACACACGCACCCACACACACAGAGCTTTAGGACCCACTTATAGAGTGTCCTCGAGAAGACTGCATAACTGGTTCTTTCAGAGACATTCACAGATAAAAGGCCATTAAGAAAAAGTGTGTTAAAAGCTTAAAATGGGATCTAATACCTACAGCTTGATACTACTATTTGGTGAAAACATTATCATGAAGGCACAGTCATCATAGACTAGCTCATTAACTATCCCTCAGTTTAATGTGAATGCAGGTGTGTTACTTGTTTCTGCGGTCTAGTGTGTCAAGGGCTTAGTTGCCAGGTGTGGTCTTTGGCTGTTACTCTCTTTGATTGATGTCCATTATCATTAACAGGTGATCTCTTTGATTAATGTTTATTAACATTAACACATTATCTCTTTGATGACTATTAACACGTGATCTCTTTGATTGATGACTATTAACATGAACAGTTGATGTCTTTGATTGATGACCATTAACATTAACAGGTGATATCTTTGATTCCCAATCTGGCCCCTATACCTTCATAGCCACCTAATCATCCCCAGCTTCCAATTGGCTCATTCATCCCCTTCCTCTCCACTGTAACTATTCCCCAGGTCGTTGCTGTAAATTAGAACGTGTTCTCAGTCGACTTACATGGTAAAAACATTTATGCACTGTATGCAAAACTGTAAGTCGCTCTGGATAAGAGCGTCTGCTAAATGACTAAAATGTAAATGTAAAATGTAAAATTAGGGTTTAAAAAAATCGATGTCCTTTAACATTAA